>NC_140963.1:31545694-31628194 GCF_056783735.1 Eptatretus burgeri | reverse complement strand
GATGATGATCTGAAATGCCTTGGTTTCTACAGCGTGAAACCGAGAAAGGTGGGAGGCAGGAGCACCAGCCCAGAGGGGAGAGCAGTACTCCATCAGGCTGTGGACAAAGCTTTGTAAGTGGTCAGGAGGACCGAGGAAGGACTTTGCATGACGGAGGATTCCCAGTCGGTGACTCACTTTGGAGGTGAGGTTTGAAATGTGGCTTTCCTTGGAAAGGTCATGGCAGAACCTGCTATTGCTATATTGCTACAGAACCTACTATGGCAGAATTGAAATGCTATACATGGCGTAGATGTCATGATGGAGCTGTATCAAGAGCAAGACTAGACAGAATATGTGTAAATGAAGTAATGTCAAATGTGGTGTTGAAGTCTCAAATTGTTCCTGCCGGTTTCACGAATCATGACCTCGTCATGACGTCCTTTAACATACTGGATTGAGCATGTGGAAGTGCTTATTGGTCTTTTAATACAAGTCTGTTAAATGATAAAAAAAAATTAAAGAATCTTTTCGAGATGTATGGGGGAAAATTCGCTCATCCAAGTTTGAACATGCTAACCTGCGGGTGTGGTGGGATCTTGCAAAGTCCCAGTTTAAAACCTTCTGTCAGCAGTATAGTTCTTTTAGTTCAAGAACACACTCTTTGTCAATTGATTTGTTAAGAACTCAAATTGTAGCTCTAGAACAGAAGACAGATGGTGGAAAGGGCTCTTGTGACAAAGAATTGTGGGAAAAGAGAGCTTTATTAACTGAAATGGTGAAACGACAAGCTATGGGCACCTTGGTAAGGATGAGGATGGGTTATCTGACCTTGGATATGCCAAACAAAGATTTCTTTAAATTGGAGAATAATATAAAGAAGTCTCAACAAATTAATTGGCTGCGTGCATTAAATGGATCACTAATGACGTCCCAGAAAGGGATCAGGAGTGTCTTGAAGGATGTTTATTCAAATCTGTACTCCCCCCAGAGTGTGGGCAATGAGGAAATTTAAGAATTGATTGCGGAGCTTCCACAATTAGAAGGAGATCAGCAACAAGTTCTTGATTCCTCAATCACGGCTGAAGAACTTGAAGTAGCCATGTGGAGTTTAAAAGATGGAAAGGCCTCCGGAATAGATGGCCTACCCGTAGAATTTTATAAAGTTTTTTGACTTTGGTGAGACCAGACTTGCTTCATGTCCTTGAAGAGTGTATACGTGTTGGAGAACTGCCATTATCTTGTAAGAGGGCAGTTGTATGTTTGCTGCCGAAAGATGGGAACTCTCAACAGGTTGAAAATTGGCGGCCTGTGTCATTACTTTGTGACTATAAGATTTTTTCTAAAGTTCTCGCCAGTCGCATGGAAAATGTAATTGTTTGTGTAATTAATCCGGATCAGACTTACTGTGTGCCTGGGAGGTCCATTCATGATAATATTTTTCTGGTAAGGGATAGCATTTCCTGTAATGATACCTTGTGTGACAATTTTGGGTTGTCGTTTATTGATCAAGCAAAGGCATTCGATCGTGTTGACCACCAGTACTTGTTCTCTGTTCTTAAGGGGATGGGTTTTGGAGAAAAATTGATTTCTTATGTTAAACTTTTGTATAATGATACTTATTGTATGGTGAAAGAAAATAACAGGTTATGTCCCCCTTCCCTTTCCGAAGGGGTATTCGTCAAAGCTGTCTCCTTTCAGGATTGCTGTATACAATTGCCCTTGAACCACTTCTGGCATATATTAGGCAGCGGGTGCCACAGGACGGGGGGGGCGGTGTAGAAGGTTCGAATTTTGTGGTCACGGCTTATGCCGATGATGTCTGCATTTTAATTAGAGATCAAAACAGTATCTCTGTTCTTCAAAGGTGTTTGGGAAAATTTTCTGCAGCCTCCTCAAGTGAGGTAAATTGGAACAAAAGCTTAGGGCTATGGTGTGGTAAAGATAGTATATCTTCCCCAATACAGACACCCTCACTGCCGGAGAACCTAGCCTGGAGGACAGATGGGGTCAAATACCTCGGAATCTATCTTGGAAATAAAGAAATGGAATTGAAGAATTGGGAAGGAATGCTGGAACAAGTTACGAGTCGGTTAAAAAAATGGAAAGGATTACTCAGGTCGCTTTCATGCAGAGGACACACTTTGGTAATTAATAACCTGATAGCAGCTGGACTATGGCATGAAGCTATTGCATTACAACCACCGAGAGGCTTAATCATCGACATCCAGCGGGTGCTGGTAAAGTTTTTCTGGAGTGGTTACGACTGGCTTTGGCCTGCTGTATTGTACCGCCCACAGAAGGAGAGAGGACAAGGTGCCATGGACATCAGCAGTTGCATCATGGCTTTTCGCCTGCAGTCTGTGCAAAGACTGTTGTTCAACGAACAGATAGCTTGGTGTCCCTTTGCACACTTCCTGCTGAAACAGGCTGGTGGCTTAAAATATGACAGGCATCTTTTTTTAGTAGACCTGGAGCGCATAAACTATGTCTCACGTCCTGGGTTTTACCAAAGTTTACTGAATGCCTGGAAAGGGTTTGGTGTGCAATGCCTGAACGAGGTCTACAACTGCCGAATGTTTCTCCAGGAGCCTTTATTCTACAACACTTTTCTTCTTGGTGTTGCTCATAGTCAGGCCTTGATCAAAAAATTCATACAAGGACAAGTTAACAAGGTGTGTGACCTTAGGGATGTCTCTCAGTCTAAATGGAGGTCTGCAAGGTTAGTTGCAGACATGCTTGGCATTAGATCCATCCGACTCGTGGACCAAACTGTACGGATTGTGGTGAGGAAATTTAGACAGTTAAATATTGGTTGGGAAGGTGTCGGTAATGGGGAAGATTTTTGAATGACCTTTCCTGAAATTAAAGTGCTTTCTGCTGCCCAGTCAAATACCGAAGATCTTCTCCCCTTTCATTTAATAACTAAGACTGGGATCTGAGACCTCTCTCGAACGAAGCAATGTTTCCCCCCATTGGGGCTAACACGCATAGCTTTGTGGGGTGAGGAGTTTGGACCCGGGTCTCCCTCTGCTCCTCTGTGGGCCAAGTTGTACAGGATACCCATACATGGCCTTTTGGCTGATATACAGTGGAGGCTCGTACATTGGGCACTCCCATCCAACACCTTTGTACATCATTTTAATCGCTCCATATCGATCACATGTCCCTTCTGTGAGCAAGAAGAGGATCTCTACCATATATAAGTGTAAAAGACTTTTCTTTTTTTTTCCTTGCTTATTCACCTCTTTCATAATTTGTCTTTTTCTTTTTACATCACACATGTTTATTTTTGGGGTACCTTATAGCCCCTCATGGAGAGATGCTGGCGGTTTTTTGAATTTTCTGGTGGCTGTAGCAAAATCCGCCATTTATAAGTCAAGGAAAATGAAGATTGAAAATGACGATGATGTTGATAATGTAACTATCTTCAAAGGTTTTTTTGTACCGAGACTAAATCTGGAATTTAAACATTAGAAAAATTATGACAATGTTAAACTTTTTGAGAGAAATGGTGTATTGGTGGAGCTGTGTGTTGGTGGATCAACTTAATTTGGTGGTCACTCTATGATTTGTATCTTTTTTTTTTCTTTTTTTTCTCTCTCGCTCTCACTCTCGCTCTCTTTCTTTCTCTCTTTCTTGTCATTGGTGAGTCGTGCGTGGGTGTGGCATCATGGCGGCTGCATGTACTGTGCTGTGTTGGTGTCGTTCCTATCCCTATTTTGTTTCCCTCTGTGTCACCGTACGTGTTTGTGGAGTTTTTTCCCCTGTTTCACTTCCTTCTGAGAGAGAGAGAGCACGAGGGAGAGAGCACGAGGGAGAGAGAGCACGAGGGAGAGAGAGCACGAGGGAGAGAGAGCACGAGGGAGAGAGAGCACGAGGGAGAGAGAGCACGAGGGAGAGAGAGCACGAGGGAGAGAGAGCACGAGGGAGAGAGAGCACGAGGGAGAGAGAGCACGAGGGAGAGAGAGCACGAGGGAGAGAGAGCACGAGGGAGAGAGAGAGCACGAGGGAGAGAGAGAGCACGAGGGAGAGAGAGAGCACGAGGGAGAGAGAGAGCACGAGGGAGAGAGAGAGCACGAGGGAGAGAGAGAGCACGAGGGAGAGAGAGAGCACGAGGGAGAGAGAGAGCACGAGGGAGAGAGAGAGCACGAGGGAGAGAGAGAGCACGAGGGAGAGAGAGAGAGCACGAGGGAGAGAGAGAGCACGAGGGAGAGAGAGAGCACGAGGGAGAGAGAGAGCACGAGGGAGAGAGAGAGCACGAGAGAGAGAGAGCACGAGAGAGAGAGAGAGCACGAGAGAGAGAGAGAGAGCACGAGAGAGAGAGAGAGAGCACGAGAGAGAGAGAGAGAGCACGAGAGAGCACGAGAGGGCACGAGCACGGTTGGTGCTTTGTGGGTTTTCCTTGAAACCTTCGGGTTTCCGGGTCCATGTTTTCATCTGCCTTGTTTTCATAGGCCCGCCATTTATCGGTGATTTAGCTTCTTCCTTTCACTCTTCCTTTCCCTTATACTTCATTTGACCCACTTGCTGGTTGCTTGTGACGGTCTTCCTTTGTTAAACTTAAACTTCTCTTCTTTTGCTTTAAGCTATGGCAAACGGACGTTTTCACAATAGTGTGTACGAGTCACTCACTCGGAAAAATGGAGTGACAATTACTCCACCTGATGGAGTTAGTGTTGAGAACGTGGTGATGGCTCTGGGAGAGCTCGTAGGAATCGAGAATGTTCTCGCTGCTTCCAAAATGAGCCAACGTGTCGTGGTTTTCTTGTCGGAGGAGCGACACGTGGCTCAGGCGGTCGAAACCGGTCTATCCGTTCCGCCGGACGTCTTCGTTAACGTTAGTTATCTCGATACGATGGCGGTAAAATTAACACTGTCCAACATCCCGCCCTTCTTCTCGAGTGAGGAGATTGTTGCTGCATTAAGCGTTTTTGGCACAGTTGTGTCACGAATCTCCATGATTCCACTTCGTCTGCGCTCTGACGCTTCGGTTCGCCACATCATGTCGTTCCGACGTCATTGATATATCATTCTAAAAAACAACGCTCAATCGCTCAATGCAGTTATGACTTTAAAAAATAAAAACCGCAATTACCAGATTTATATTGCAACGGAGACCACAACTTGTTTTATCTGTGGTGAATCGGGACATTTAAAAAGTGATTGCCCCAAGAATATATTAAGTGGAATATCTAGTGTGGTCGAACTCATCGAGACGAATAGTGGTATATCTAGAGTTGGGAACGTTGGTGACGCTTCAAACTCGAACAATCTGCCTGGGCCGTCGAAAGTGGAGGTAAATCCCCCCCCCCCCCGGCAGATAACGAAAGCTTCACCGTTGTTCCTTCAAAAAGGAAACATAAATTAAAGCATCTAAATGATAACAATAGTCAAGATGTGACGGTGAGCTCTGCAAAAAAGATGACGGCAGCTGCCGAGAACAATGACTCGTGTTTCAAAGAAACAATAGATGCTCTTTTTAATTCGAAAAATCGATTTGATGTAATTGCTCCAGAGGATGATGACTTTTTTGTCTGTGGGGTTGGTGAACATGAGCAGGAAATTGGTTTTATGCATCAGGGAGCACACGTGACCACTCCCATAGTCACAAGCACCTTGGATATTAACACCGAATCCACTGTAACCCCCCTCCCTGTAAAGACCAACAGTGAAGTGTGTACAATTTCTGAGTCACCAATAACTCCAAACTTGGTTGAATCAGGGTGCAAAGCTTCAACTCGTGAAATACCAGGTTTATCTCAAGCGGAATATAATGCTCCTTCCATTAGTATACTTCCTCCTTCCCTTCCTCTTCACCGTCCCACTCCTCCTCCTACTCTCCCTCCCACTTCTAATCCTCCTCCTCTTCCCACTCCACCTCTTCCCACTCCACCTCCCCCCACTCCTCCTCCTCCCTCCACTTTTCCTCCCACCACTCCTCCTCCTCCCTCTACTCTTCCTCCTCCGACTCCTCTGACTCCTTCTCCCCTTTGGAAGCGGAATGTGAGGCTTCCCTTATTAAACATCAGCTCCATCTTTGGAGCAGAACATTAAGGTAATGGACACCAATCGGCACTGGGATTATGATTCGGACGGGGCCTCATCACTTGCTTCTTGTGGCAGTGCTGAAGCATGGAATGATCCAGTTTCCCAAGATTCGGAGAGTGTTACCAGTGTTCCACCTGCTGATATCATAAAGTTTCTTCATGACACCTTTCGCAAGAAACATGTTAAAATTAAAGACTTTTTCCTTGACTTGTCCAGCTTTATAATCTCTGCAAAGCTTTTGCTCCTCAAAGCCGGACAGCTTGGCGTGACGGAATCGCAAGTGTATCGACTCCGGAAATGCATCCTTAAAGGCGCAATCACACCTTGACGTTTTAGCCAGCAATGGCAACGTATTAAAATTTATGTAAAACGCTGGCTTACGTTGAACTTTTGATGTTTTTTTTTTTTAAAGATTCGGACATATTCATAACGAGTTGGTCGTTTGCATAACATATTAGTAACGGACACAGAACGTTTCGTTGTGTTATAGCTAACTTGTACCAACGAATGCTGAGCCTGTTGTCAGCGTTCACAACCTATGCCCAACGATAGTTTAAAGGCCCGGTCACACCTTGACGTTTTAGCCAACGTTTGCCGATTTTTGAATTTTTTTTTCTAAAACGCTGGCACACGTTGAATACGTTATGGGTAAGTTTTGATAACATTGAGAGCACGCTGAAAAACACTGCCATACGTCGTTGTACGTTGGCTTTAAACGTTGTACTTTTCGGTTGTCCTCAAATTTTTTCATGCTTGAAATTTCACGACGTATGCCGGCGTATGACTCACACGTTCCGCTACGCTGGCCACAAGTTGTATGCACGGTCTGCGATCATTGACAGACGTCAACACATGCTACTTGTAAGTTAATCATAAGTTGAGACACGCCGAGGTAATGTTTAGCGTACCCGAAACTTATTTCTAACCTATGATTAACGTGTTGTTGGCACGTTACGCGATCGTTGCCACACGTCGACAGACGTTACTTTTAAGTTACTCATAGGCTGAAAGATGTCGGTATAATGGATCGTCCTTGCGCCCACGGCCACGGCCAGGACACTTATTTGCAGCATTCTTCAAACTTTTCTTCGGCATGACGAGGATGTTCACACTTTGATGTCTATCTTGGCTATGATTCCAATTGTCCATCGGCAGCGTCTATTTAAAATAGTCGAGTTTGAGCGTTTTAACACATTCAGAAGAAACGCTTCAAATTTCCAAACCCCAGCGTCAAAAAACAAAGGCGAGTGACAGCAATTTAAATCGTTCATTGTAAACAATGAAAATAGCAGAGTGGTACCGTTTAAAAGTCGTTGAGTGTAAAAAAAAATCCAATTGTTGAGCGCAAGCGTCTACTTTCAATAGTGGAGATGCAGCCATGTAAATCGTTGAGTGGCAGCCTATGAACCTACCCGTGGACACGCGGACGCAAGGAGGATCCATCATAACCCACACCCTCCCCCTCACACTCACCTACTACTGCCAACATGAACAAACTACTACTAATACTAATACTAATACTAATACTAATACTAATACTAATACTGATACTGATACTTTTACTGCTGACATGGACATCGACTCAAAAAGGAACTCGAAAACACTGTTGGGTTCCCCTTTTATGAGCAGCATTTTTATATACCAATTCCCAAAAACGCTGGGAACACGTCTTTATATGGCAGTTGTAAGCTAGAAACACATTCATTTTTTTTTTTTTTTGTCGACCGGAAGACGTCATTGGAATACGTCTACATACGTCGATGTGTGTTGGGACTACGTAAAGAATTGGTTCAAAGCACGTCAAACATAAGTTCGAAATAAGTTTCGCGTAAAAAAGACATTACCGCGACGTGTTTCGACTTATGAGTAGCTTATAAGTAGCGTTTGTGGACGTGTGTAAGCGTCCACATATCGTGTGTAAAACTTATCCCCATCGCATGCGGAACGTGTGTCATACGCCGAGTACGTCGTAAAATTTTGAACATGTTTAAAATTTCTTGACGTACTCTACTTACTACGACGTATGATAGCATACTTTAGCGTTCTACTCACATATACCAAACTTACTCATACCGTATTTGACGTGCCCCAACGTTTTAGACACATTTTTCTTATGTCGGCATACGCTGGCAAGATCGCCAAGGTGTGACCGCGATGTTGTCACTTCCATTTCTACGGCAGTTATGATTCGAATCGTTGTGCGTCAGCCTTTTAATAGGCTACGTCACGACATCGTCGGCTATGCGTGCAACGATTCAAATCATAACCGCCGCAGAAATGGAAGTGTCAACATCGCACTCACACCTTGGCGATCTTGCCAGCGTATGCCGACCTCTGAAAAATCATCTAAAATGCTGGCGCACGTCGAATGCGGTATGGGTAAGTTTCGTATGCGTGAATAAAACGCTAAAGTACGCCATCATAAGTCGTATTAAGTGAGTCCGTCTTCTAATTATAAACGTGTTAAACATTTTACGACGTACTTGCCGTATGACACAAGTTCCGCATGCTATGGGAATAAGTTGTACGCACGATATGCGAACGTTGGCACACGTCGACAAAAGTTACTTGTAAGGTGCTCATAAGTCGAAACACTCAAGGTAATGGTTAGCGTCAGTGTTCCAGACTCCCTGTTTTTTTTTATTTATTTATTTATTTTTTCTTCGGTATGACGGTGATGGTGACACTTCGATTTCTCGTGTGGTTATGATTTAAATCGTTGAGCGGCAGCCTTTTAATTATATTATATTATAACCGCACTGGAAATCGAAGTGTCGACATCACCGTCATACCGAAGAAGAAGAAGAAGAAAAAAAAAACCCCCAGGGAGTCTGGAACACTGACGCTAACCATTACCTTGACGTGTTTCGACTTATGAGTACCTTACAAGTAACGTGTGTCAACGTGTGTCAATGACTGCGTAACGTGCCTACAACACGTTACTCATAGGTTAGAAATAAGTTTCGGGTACGCTAACCATTACCTCGACGCGTTTCGACTTATGAGTAACTTACAAGTAACGTGTGTCGACGTGTGTCAACGATCGCGTAACGTGGCTACAACTTATGGCCAGCGTTATGCGGAACGTGTGAGTCATACACTGGCATAAGTCTTAAAATTTCAAGCATGGAAAATTTGAGGACAACCGAAAAGTACGTTTAAATCCAGCGTACTACGACGTATGGCAGTGTTTTTCAGCGTGCTTTCAATGTTATCAAAACTTACCCATAACGTATTCGACGTGTACCAGCGTTTACCACAAATTTTCCAAAAATCGGTATAAGCTGGCTAAAATGTCAAGGTGTGACTGGGCCTTAAAGCAAAGAATGAGCTGCAGACACAGACAGACTGAGGTTTTTTTTGACACACCCAAATTCTATGTTAGCCTATGGCTCTCTCTATAGCGAATTTAAATATTAATGGGGGACGCTCCTCCATCCGTAAAGCAGAAGTTAAACAGTCTGTTGAGACAAATCACATTGATGTTGGTAGTAGATTAATGGGGCTTCTGGGACATCCATGCAAATGAATGGGGAAAATGGGGCAAACTATGAATTGAACCCTGAAAACCCCTAAACAGGAGACTGATTCCTCCCCCCATACAAATTAATGGGGAAACCTTTCTGACTCAAGGCCCATCAGGTCAAAAGAGGAGAATGATTTTTTTTCTCCCCCCTCTGACTCTCTGACTCTCGGTCCATGGGGTCAAAAGAAGAGATCAATCTCTGCCCCATTACTTACTGATTTCCTTTTATATTATCATTCCACTCAAAGAGTGATCCAATAAATATTTGTCCATGTTCTATTCGAGGTAATAAATTAATTTTCCGATTACATTCATCACCATCGAGTGTATTTGCAAATATTATTTTAGAACTTAGTTCTTGGTTTATATGTCTTTGGTGAGCAGAGATAAAATGATAAAATTCTCTTAATGTTCTTGTTTGAATACTTCCTGAGCCACATATCATTTTGAGATTATAGTAAATTGTTTTTCCATTGTTTAATTGATAACCATCAAAGTTTTCAGTCTATTCAAGGATATTTTTTCTTTACATCCTCTAACTTATTTGTAATTAAATTTATCTGCTTCTTTGTTTTAGCTACTTTTACTCTGGTTATTTCTTCAATAAGACTTATTTGATATTTCTCACATTCTTTATGTTTTCCATTTAAGTACCAAGGTTGATTACATCTCCACTCTTTGGTTTGGTTATTGCTTGGTTCTATCATTTATAAATCAGTAAAAGACGGTAGTAGTCCCTCAGCACTTGTACTTATAACCATAAGGGAGACTATTAATTCCATTCTCTAAAATATATCTTTTATCATCAAAAGCTCCTCGTGCTTTCTTATTTATTTCTTCTGTATATAATTGATGTTTATAACTTCTTATTTTATTCCTTTTTCTATACTCTTCCTTCTTTAAGATTAAACAGTTGTAATAATGTTGAAAGTTTATTGTTTCATTTCTTATTTTTTTCTTTATTCCCTTTAACTTCTTTTTACACCTTTCAATATTATTGTCAATATATGTAAAAGCATAAGCCTTTGATCTCAATCCTATAAATTCACTCATAACCTTCCCACCCAATTCATCTTTAAACTTACCAATAACCTTTTCGTTATTTGATGAACACAACACATCACCAGGTTTATAATTACTTGTATCATATATATCAATATTATCAATCATATTCTCATATACATCTCCAGTCTTTATTTGTAATATAAAACTATCTGTTTCCATATATAACAATTACATTATCCTTATACTTTAATTTTAAATTATTATAGTAATAGTCATACATAAACAAACTTTGACAAATCAAGAATTGATGTTCCTATATAAATAGGTTTATCCATTTCAATACTCTCTTTTTTTCAAATGAATAGCACAAAAGTTCTCTGAAAATACCTCCACCTGTTCAAAACTTGGTTTGTTAATTAACTCTGAGGTCTATTTCCAAGATGTAGCAAGCCTTATGTTTTTTTTCGATTCCTAACATTTTCTATAGTCTTTCCAAATACAGCATTATTAATTAATTTATAAAAGTCCTTCTCAAAATCTGTTTCTGCATATTTTTTCTCTTTTCTGTATTAAAAACTATATACTTCTTTAACCAAGGACTTTGTTTAAATTTCAAAATCCTATGAATATTCCTCACTCTCAACCCAGCAGATAAATATTGTCTCAAGTTCCTTTGATGTAAAACATAACTTTCTTTATCATTTAATGTGGTAAGTAGTTTTTCTGAAGATTTACCCTTTATATTAAATGACTGTTGGTAATCACTTTACCATTCTTTTCTTGGACTTTCTTTATCGGAGGCATAGGGTAGGTCTTTATGTTTATTATGAAGTTCTTCAGGGTATTTTAAATCAACCTCAAAATAATATCCAAATTCAGCCTCATCTAATTTTTTTGAGAGGATTTAACAATATCAAGTAAAACTTTTTCATAAAGTTTTTCTTTAACCCATTTAAGTTTTCCATGAGGTAAAGATTGAGACATGGCCCTCCCGTAAAAATTGTTAGCATCATAATACATCAGGTAAGAGTTGTCCTCATTCTTATTATAATCATGAAGATATTTGTTATTTGCTTTAGCATATCTCTTGGAATATACTTGAGATATTCCTCCTCTTTTAGCCTTCTCGATAATTAAAATAATATCGATATCACTGATAATTCCAAATTTTGTTTTGTCATTTTTAACATCGCACTCCAAGCCAAACCAGGGGCTGTGTAATAGTGAGTGGGGTCGAATCCATAAGAATTTTTATTATGGCAGACTCTTCTAAAAGTTTCAAACACATCACTTAATAACAGTACATCAGTTTTAAGATATAAATCATGATATTCCCCAAGATTCTTTATATTAAACTTCTCCCAAACCTTTTTAGCTTGTGTATAATCATCAGAAATATGAGTTTTATTCAACTTACCATAGAAACTTTCCCTTGAAGGACGTTGTGTTTCTTTAAACCTTTCAAATGAATCCATATAGTCATACGGATGTATTCCCTTTTGTGATAGGAGATCAATCTCTTCTTGATTTGAGAAATATGATTTAAGACTCGAAGTTTTTAATATTTTATGCTAAGTCAGATAATGAATCTCCCATAAACTTGTATGTGTCAAGAAATCTGATATGGGTTATGGGGGATGTATAAATTGTTTTTGTGAATGAGATGCATTTTTGATCTGTGCTTGGAATGGCGAAAATATTTCCGAATGTCTTTGAAAGTTCATTTATAAATAGATCTGTGTCATCGTGAGCATTGTTGTGAAGAAAGATGGGAATAAAGTTTGGAGGTTTGTAATTAATATTACAACAAGAAGTAGAGGGGGAGCACTCGGTAGAGTGCAAAACCTCCGCAGCCAATACTGCTGGGTCACTCTAGTGAACCTTATCTTATTCATTAAATATGATGTCAACAGTGCTGACAGTTATAGTTCCTTTCTCCAAAAATTTTTTTTTTGGCGGAGGGGGGGGGGGGGAGGGTTGGAAATCGCTTAAAACATGTAGAAATGCAAAAAAAGAAATTGAAATTTTGTTGAAAAAAAAGTTGCAAAAATTTTTTTTCTCATACAATTTTTTTTTTGGGGGGGGGGTGGAAATCACTTAAAACATGTAGAATGCAAAAAATAAATTTAGCTAACAATTTTTGGGGAGGCGAGGTTGGAAATCACTTAAAACATGTAGAAATGCAAAAAAAGAAATTGAAATTTTGTTGAAAAAAAAGTTGCAAAAATTTTTTTCCTCATACAATTTTTTTTTGGGGGGGGGGTTGGAAATCACTTAAAACATGTAGAATGCAAAAAATAAATTTAGCTAACAATTTTTGGGGAGGCGAGGTTGGAAATCACTTAAAACATGTAGAAATGCAAAAAAAATATGTTTTTTCTCTAACAATTTTTTTTTGGGGGGGGGGACCGAGTCCAAAATTTAATGGCATGATCCTTGGACCATACCTAACCCCCCCCCACCAAGTTTCGTCGAAATCCGTTGAGTTTTTCTGTAATACTGTTCACAAACAAACAAACAAACAGAAAGGGGTGAAAACAGTAACCTCCATCCATCTTCGAAGATGGCAGAGGTTTATGAGCAGGACCTCTATATTTACCTGTAGGATGACAATGATCTCTAACTTTAAACTGCATAATTTCCTCCTCACAATTATGACAGGTACTGTTCTCTCTAAATTCCTTTTCCTCTTCCTTTGTTAATGACATTGGTTTATAGGTTTTCACCATTATTTCTCTTAGTATTATACAATCTTTTTCCAATCATCTTACAAACTCCTCTGAGGGATCTTCCCCTCTATAAAGGTCTAACTTGTTGTATTCATCACTAACAGCTGATTTGATATAATAACAGAAACCACAAGGAGTATGTTTTTGATATTTATTTGTGTATGGTTTATTTGGATTTGGAGAAACAGTGTCTATCTTTTCAAGGATACTTTCAAAATCAGCACATATCACAAACGGATGTTTTATAGATTTGTTAAAATCTTTGAATGATATGTTTGAACCTGCTTTTAACAAATTGATTACGGTTGATTTATGATTACTACAATATTTTGAATGTTGATTCAATCGTTCTTTTGTGCGAAAGGAGTTGAGACATCTCTTACAAGGATATGTTTTACATTTTCTCTTATATAGTTGTGATTTGGTTAATCTTGAAAAGTTTTGATGAAAGCATAATGTGATTTTTTTCCTTTGATGTAAAGTGGAGAAGGTCAATGTGTGTTTCATCATTTTTATAGTTGTTTGAAAATTTTAATATCTGAACTTTGTTTGTATCTGTTAATCCCTATACATTAACAGAGAAATTTTTCATTTTCTCAAATTTAGGAATATCTCTTAATGATAATGGAAACTTTAAATCTTTAACATCTAATGCATTCTCATATTTCTTATAATGTTCAACCCTTTCAGGTTTCCATTGTGGAGGATGTAAGTGAGCAAGCACAGACCATGCAAAACATTTATTATCTTTGTTTTGAATATTAACAACCGCTTTAAGTTTTATCTCTTTTGGTAAATCAATATAAGAAGAAGCTTAAGAGGATCTGATTTTAAGATGTGTATATCTAAAAAGATTATTTTTGTGATAGTAAATCTACTACCTACTACAGTGTTATCAACATCTTGTTCTTGTCTCTGGAGATCATCGTAAACATCACATCTTACAAAATCTTGAAATGAGATAAAGTGTGGGTTTGTCCTCATATAGGGAGTAGTTTCATCGTCTTGTCTTACCATTTTCAATTTTACTCTCATATAAAACTTAAAAGTTTTCATTTCAGTTAATTTGTTTTTCATTATAGTTTCAATACTTTGTTTAACCATATCAACAGCTCGCATGATTGAGGATGGTCCGGGTCGTGAAAGCAAAACAATCTTATTTTATATGTCCTTTAAATGCTTCATCAGTGTTTTCAATGGAGAATTTAGTGGCGCCCTCCCTTTCTTCATTGTTCTTGTGTTTGCGTGATTGATGATGTTTATTATAATTCTTTTTAAGAATATCATTATCACATCTATCACAATGTTTTGTTTCATGGTCAAGTGGAGATATTTGTCTGAAGAGATTGAATGTGTGTTTGTCGGTTTGAAGGTGTTTTTTATAATATTTATATTCATGATTACAAACATCGCAGTACGTTGTATTCACCATATTTATATAATAGAACGTTACTTCAACTAAAATTTTCTTGATGAAAGTTTCCTTTAATTTATAGGTGAATCTGTGCTTCAAACCATTTTATCCTCCAACTTTTTTCACTTCATAAATACAATGTTTCAAGACATAAAAGACAAGTTTCAATCAAACTCTTCATTTGTTAAAGATACAGAGAAATATGACAAGGATGTATAATTGAACAAAGATCAATATAACAACTATTGGATAAAAACAATTATTGTGAATAATATGAGTTCTTCAATTTCCTTCAGTGGAAGGGCTTTTAGAATATCTGGAAGAACATAAATTAAAGTATCTCTAACAAAAGTTTCTCCTCTCCTTCTGGTAATATATTCAAAACAAGAAAAAGCAATGAGACAAGAAAAAGTATCAAAAAATAAAAACCTCATGGATGAAGCTTTAGAAAGAAAAGATAAGACCATCTGTAATATGCAAGGAGAATTTTGTATATTTTTCAACAACGCTAAAGATATAAATCCTGATGAAATAAAGGATGTTAATATATCAGGTGAAATGACATTTCGTTCATTAGTAGTTAAGGATCATTTAAATTTACCTTTAATATAAAAAATGAAGTAGTTGAATCTGTGAATGAAAAAAAGTATATGGATATCGATGGTAATGTTTTTTTCTACTAATTAAATGAGTCATTATTCAACTGAAGATTTTGAAGATTATGAGAGTGATTATGATACCAAGAGTTTGTGTTCAAACAATAGTTATGAAAGTAGTTTTATAGATGATTGTGAAAGTACCGAAGATGAATTTCAGTTTAAGTAAAGTTTTACTTTATAAATATGCTAGATTTTCAGCTTCTTGAAATCCCTGATTCTCCATATGACAAATTTGAGAATTGTCTTGCGTGTGAAAGACGGGGATTAAACGCAGAGTCAAAAGCCTATAAACAATGTATATTCTGATTATCTTTTAATTCATGAAAATAAAAAATATAAAAAGGAAAATAATTATTTTAGATTTACACCAAAAATGAATTACTTTACAAGATTGATTAGAGAAATGAATGTAAAGTATGAGGGTGATAACACACCTTTCCTTGCAAGGGAAGAAACTGAATGTATTCGAGAAATGTTCAAAGGATTGTTGTTATATATTATTCATGGATGTGATTTTCAGGGAAATATCAACACAAGATATTGCATAAATAAAATAATGGATTATCTTGAAATTAAACACGAACTTGGGATAAAATATAGAGTTTCTAAAAAAGCCAATAATAAATTAAATTACCTGTTTTCCAAATATATAAATGAATGATTTTTTTACCCATTTGGGAAAATAAGATGTAATTTAACAATCATAAAAATCTTCCAAATTCATTAAGATGTCTCATAGTTGGTTCAAGCAGATGTGGAAAAACCTTCTTACTTTTAAAGATGCTCCTGACTCCCAACCTTTTAGATTATGATAATTTAATAATTTTCACAAAGTCGAGTTTTCAACCAGAGTATCAACTACTCTCATAAGGTTTTAATGCTGGTCTTCAAAAAGAAGATATAATCGGTTTATTTAAACTTCAAAACAATCTAAATGATTATCACATTGAAGATGTAATACAACTATTTTTTGATACACCGAGATACAAAAAGAAATCAACACTGATAACTTGTATTCTTAGTGATAATATGGATGATACACCTTCTCCCCAAGATTTGGATAAATCAAAAAAGAACCTCGTTATCTTTGATGATTGTGTTAATGAGAGAAACCAAACGGTAATGGACAGCTACGACACAAGAAGGAGACATTCTTCTTGTAATTGTATTTATCTTGGTTAATCATATGTTCAACTTTATCGTCGTTCCATCAGATAAAATGCTAATACTTTTATTTTATTTTATTTAAATTCAATAGATATAAACAATTTTTGGAGAGATAATTGTTCTACATTATGTAGTAAAAAGGAATTTGGGGATTACATGAAGCACACAACTGAAAAAATATAAATATATTGTTGTGAAACAAGATGAGATATTAAGGGATATTTTTTGTTTTATAAACAATTACATATATAAATGACAACTATTATTAGAAATCTTGTGGGTAAATCTGCTTCTGGAAAAAACTTTCATAAATCAAGGTTCTTGTATAGTACAAATAAGAATATTGTTAATTTACTTTAAAAACACCCCGTGATACACATTGTATCAACAACTACGAGAGCAATAAGACATGGAGAAGTAAAAGGTGAAGATTATCACTATATTTCAGTGGAGGAACATATGCAATTGAGGAATGAAGGTCAAATATTTGAGTAGGTTTCTCTTGGTACAACAAAATATTCACATTGTAAGAGTGAGTTAAAGAAATTAAATCTGGTGGTCTTGGGATATTAGAAACTAATCCAGAAGGAACAAGACAAATTATGAATCATCTGAGTGGGGCTAAGATTTTATCATTCGGTTTTGATGTTGAGAAGACACTCAATGCAGACGTATGAAAAGCAGAGATGCAAGCTTTAGTGAAGAAGAAATTACAACTCGTATTAATGTTAATAAAGAATTTGATGAAATATTTAAAGAAAAGGATTTATTTGAACACATTTACTTGGATGATGAAGAAAAGGAAAATTTCCCTGTTGATCTTTACAATTCATTAAATGATATTTTCCAACAAATAAATGGATGCGAAAGAAAGAACAAGAAGATTTAGGGAACATCAAGAGTTGGTTTCAAAAGTTGTAAAACAACAGTAAGACATAAAGAAGAAACGCAGACAGAAACTAACTGGTGAAGAAGCATTTGAAAGAAAACAAGATAAATTTTTTAAACCACTTTTAAAAACTTCCCAAGAAACAATTATAGATGTTTCCACAGTTCCCACAGTAGGATATACTCCAAAAAACTTCAAATGTTTAAAGATTTCAGTCAAATGACGGAGGAAGAATTAGAATATGATAATGAAGGATTATTTCAACAACTGGAAGAGATTAATCAACCCCCTGATTATATTATGAATGCTCTTCAAAACAATGAATATTCAGCAGAATCAAAAACCAAAGCAGGACTCATTCCAACAGAACAACCAGCAATATTTCATCTTGTTCAAGAAAAGGTATTGATATTTAATGATGAATTAAGGTTCTTGAGTTCTGCTCAATCTCTTGTCAAACTAACTCTGAGATCAATGTTTCTTCTCACAAAAGATGGAAGACAAGGTTCAACTGTGAGGGATGAATCAAAGTATATTGATAAACTATTGGATATGAAAAATAATGATGATATTGTATATATTGCAATGCTGGACTCTGTTAATTATAGGGTTCGTCTTTCTGGTAAAAGTAGGAAGAATGAGATTGAGAAACACATTATTCAGGCTTTAAGTATCCTTGGTTCAGGTGTTAGTTTTCTTCCAAATGACCCATTACAATTAGTTAATAGACTGTTATTGTTGTTTGGTAGTAAGAAGGCTGGAAATAACAATTGTTTTTATGAAGCATCAGCCATTTTAGAACAATTGATGAACATGAAAATAATTAATAAATACCAATATAAAGACATTTTATGTCATATTAAATAAGATGAGTAGCACAATCCTTAGTTTTAATTTCACAAGAAGCGACCACACATCTTCATTCGCATACCCACTACAAATTGACACAACCAAAGAATATGAGGCGTCTTTATTATCCATGGAGACTTATAATATCTTATTTAATGTAACCGAGAAAATGACAAGATTAGTTATAATCTGGGAAGTGGATACAAAACGATAACAGTTTCACACGGAGCATCACATGAGATTTCTCAAATATCTTCCAGAATTGTTCGTCTTATGAAAGAACAGGGTGATGAACCAAAAAATATTATTATAGATATTAAAAAACATATTTCAAAATCAACGATTAAACTTAAAAATAACTACAAGGTTGATTTCACAATTGATAATTCATTACAGAGTTATTGGGTTGCTCCTCAAAAAATATTGAAAGTAATGGGATGTTTTACAGTGATAATGTCATTCAAATATTTTCAGGAATAAATTTGGTGTTAATTCACTATGATTTGATTGATGGTGCTTATAATTATGGAATAAAAACAAATACAATATTTTTATTCAGCGCATACTCAACCCCAATTGGTTATAAATTCAATATGGAACCCAAACATCTGGTTTATCTACCTGTGTCAGGAAAAACCATACACAGAGTAAATTTTCGGATGACTGACTAAGATAATCGTATGATTTCTTTTAATAAAGAAGTTATATCCATCAGAATTCACCTACGTGAAGTTTTCCAATAAATAAATACGATGGTTATTGTGAGGAAACACGAGTTGGGAAAATATAAAATAATTACAGTGGATGGGATGTTCCTTTCCCGATACTACAAGGGCGTAGGTGTGTATCTTGGTAGAGGATACTATAAACCTAAGAGACAAAGGGGTGTCAGACATCAATTTAGAGGAGATGGGATAATTGATACTCTAATGGGTATCTGTTCAACTATTCTTAAACATAAAGACCTAATTGGTTCAACTTCTTCTGCTGTGGGAAATGTAATGCGTGCTATAAAAAGTATAAAAGATGCCCAAAAGGAATCTCATAAATTGCAAGCAATAAAAGAAATTAAGAAAGGCAAAACTCAGTTGGACCCACAAGAATGACAGAAAATAATTCAAATACTTGGGTCAGGGTTTCAAAAGTTTTAACCTTTTTTTTTCCTAAATAAATACAAGTATGGAAGCAATTGATAGTATCTATGATTTGGATGATACTATTATCATGTCAAACTCCATAAAAAAGAAGATTACTTAAGGTAAATGCAATAACTGGAACAGACTGGAATGCAAATGGTACAAAAAGTTTTGAAATAAATAATCAACAAACTTATTTGAATCTATCTGAAAGTTTCTTGTTGTGTAAATTTAAATTCACTAAGGATGGGAAAAATACAAACATTGCACTTGTAAATGATTTCTTCTGGAAAATGTTTGATAGTGTTCGTTTATACATTGGAACACAAGAAGTTGAAGCGGTTGATTATGTCTCTGCTGTATCTGAAATGATGAAATTTACACTATATTCATTCAGTGATAGAATGGGAAAGGGTTCTGTCGAAGGTTTTATTCCTGATATGTCAACGGGAACAAACACAGACCCTGGATATAGTCAAAAGAAAGGAATGTATAATTATGATACAAAAGCAGTTAATAGTTTTACTGTGGCAGTTCCTCTTAAAGGTATATTTGGATTTTGTGATCATGATAAAGTTCTGTATAGTCTTAAAATTAGATTTCAACTCCAAAGGAATGATAATGAAAATAGATTACTTTTTGGTGTTGCTTGTGCTTTTGCTGCTCAGAATAAATTTGTAATTGATGAAAGGAGTTGGTATATTAGTGAATATACTCTTAATCTTAAAACAGAAGAGATGTTGAATAGAAGACTTAACTCAAAGAGACCACTCAATATATCATACCTTAAAAGAAGATGTCACCACATTATACTAAACCAAACAACTTACACGTGGAATTTAGGTGTTCTGGAAGGAAAGCCACGATATCTGTGGATCATTAAAAAAAAAAAACAGATGGCAACATGCTACTGATAAGAATAATGCATTGAGTGATAATGCAAAGGTGAAACAACTTTGTGTTTCTCAAGATGGAACATTTTATCCACGAGATAGATTGGAAATTAATTGTGGGAAAAATGAGTATGCTGAAACATACAAGTCTTAGCAAAAGGTGTGCGAAAGTAATGGGTATAAAGAACCTATAGGATATGACAGCATTTAAAAGTTTGTATACAATCTATGCGTTTGATCTGAGCGCTCAAAAGGAAAGAATAAAGTCTAATCAAGTGGATACTTCCCTTTCCATTGAAAGAGGGAAGAGTGAAGAAGTTGATACATATTGTTTGCTTTTGGAAGAAACATAATTACAGATTAATACAGATAATGGTGTTACGATTAGTCTCACATAATATTTTGTGAAATAAATGAGTGGCAAAGTACCATCTGGGGTATTTGTTAATCAAATCAATCTTCATAAACTATCATCTTGTGTTCAAAATCAAAAGCCTTGTACGATTAACGTTAATACAATTCAGAGAAAAGGAGCCGTAAGAATTTATGTTTTGCTCACAAGAGAACAGGTGAAAATCTTGAACGATACTGGCTCAATTAAAATTAAAATGACAAAACCAATATTGAAAAAATATTCAATAAGAGACGAGTGGAGGAATTCTCCCATTTCTAATTCCTTTATTTGCTGGTTTCAGTGCGGTTGGAGCAATGACGGGTGGTATTTCAACAGCGGTGAAAGCTTCCAAAGAAAGGAAGGCTCAACTTCGGGCTCAAACAGAATTGGAAAGACGTAACAAAGAGTTGGAGAAACAAATTGGTGGAAGTGGTGTAATTGTAGATTTTGCTGAAAAACTTGAAAGTCTGCTTGATAAAGCGAGATTGTTAGTTGGAGATATGCTTTCTTCTATCACGCAAGCAGGTGTAAAATTAATTAAAAGGGGTAATGGATTATATCTTTCTCATAAATAAATGAGCATTGATGAGTGGTTTAAAGAATTTGGAAAGAATACAACATCAAATTTACAACTTGTTAAATATTGTAAGAAATTAAAAATTCATAATGTGGTTATTTGTTTTAGAGATGACTTAACACACGTGCCAAAACATACAAAGAATATTATTATGAACTTAGAAGATAATAATGGGAAAGGTTTTCATTGGGTTTGTATTTTTAATAGTCAAGATAAATATTATTTTGATAGTTTCGGTCTTCCACCACCTGTTGAAGTCATAAAAGTCTCACAGAATGGTGTTTATTAAACATTTCAAGTCCAAGAATTAAATTCCAAGTGTTGTGATTAATTATGTCTTTATGTGTTATTTCAACTCAAGAAAAATAAAAATTTTTATGACATTATTTTTAATCTAATATAAATGACTTATGTTGGTAAAGATGGTTCTATCTTTGGTGTATCCCAAGAACTGGATATTGATTTATCAAATTATTGCACAAAGGCACAGGCTGAACGACAGAAATATAGTATAACAAAAAATATTAATATGAAAAATGCTTATAAATTAATAAATTATCCAAGCCCGACTGACGCGAATGACTTGGTCAGATGAAGCGATTTAACACAATATATATCCTTAAATAAAACGGCCATGTATTCCAAAGATACAGAAGTGTTGATTTTATCTCCAGGTCATACAGAATTCAGTTCCAATTAAAATATTTTTTTTATAAAGAAGGGCGTATCGTTTGTATGAGAATAGAACAATGGGGGTATGATATGAATGATTTAGGATATAATTGATCATTTAAAATTGACCAGAAGACCTGGAACAATTAAATCAGTCTCGTAAGGAAGAATATTATCCACTTGGTGCAGAGAATGAGTTTTGTGGAAGCACGATTAGTAAACAACAAATAAAAGAATTTAATAAGTGTAAATATAAATAATGGTTTTGCCCTAGTATATATCATGAAAACAGAAAAAAAACAGGATTATATATAATAAGTAAGGAAATGCAAAATGATTTAACTATGGGAAAATGGGGAGGTGTTTCGTGTCATAATATTATTGTGTCATATATTTCTAATAAATAATGGCAAGAAGGTTCAAGAAAATTATTATTTCTGTGTCCAAGCATACTTTCAAGAAAAGGGTATTCGGTATTTTAATAAATTTGTTATACAACATAAGAATGAGGTATTTTCAATAAAAGATTGGCTTTATACTGATGTTGATAAACTGACAACTTTGGATTTAATTAAAATTTGAAATAATGAAAAAAATTAGAAAGTTAAGAAAACGTACGGCTCTTTTAGAAATTCAGAAGAAATTTTATTTGTTTCTTGTTGCAAAAAAATATATATTTTGGATACAGGAATAACGAGAAATCCTGATGAATATATGTATGATATTCTATGGGGTGTAAGTGATTCAAGGATAGTAACGGACGAGGATGGAGTTGAAGAAACTGAGAAAGGAGAAGAGAGAGAAGGAAGAGAGGGAAGAGGAGGACAAGTAGAAGAGAGAGAAGGAGGAGAGGGAGAAGAGCGAGAAGGAGGAGAGGGAGAAGAGGGAGAGGGAGGAGAGGGAGAAGAGAGAGAGGGAGGAGAGGGAGAAGAGAGAGAAGGAAGAGAGGGAGAAGAGAGAGAAGGAGGAGAGGGAGAAGAGAGAGAAGGAGGAGAGGGAGAAGAGAGAGGAGGAGGAGAGCGAGAAGAGAGAGAAGAGAGAGGAAAGAGAATAAATAAATATAAAAATATGGAAACCAGTGAGATTAAAAAAAGATTTGGGGTATTACAGAAAATGAATGAATCTCAACGCTTATGTTGGTAAAGGAGGAAAACAAAGAATTGACAAATATATTAGAAATATTTTTGACAAGGCTATTGACATCGTTTTCAAGGGAAAGATATTTACTTTAGTTAAAGTTTTTCATTTTTTTTTTCTTAAATAAATGGAGGATAGAGTGAAGACATTTTTGAGGATTCTTTATGATTTAAAAATTAAGATTCAAATGTGCATGTTATAAACTTAAATGGTTTTTGCACTCTGTAGGAATTTTTCTCATAAATAAATGAGTTATTGTCTTAAATGTAAAAAGAAAACTAATACGAAAAAATCTCATATTTTAAAAGTAAAAATAACAGGGTTATAAAAAAAGGCATATATTCGGTGTGTGGTTCAAAAAAAAGAGTCAGTTTATCTCCAAACACAAACGTGGAGGAGATATACTAAATTTTTTTTTTTATCAGGAAGTAAATTTACAACTACTGGAATACCAGGGGAATTACATCTACCAGGGTATTTTTTCTGTGGCCCAGGCACAAACTTGGATAAAAGATTAGATGAGGCAGACAATCCTAAACCATGCAGTAAACCCATGAATAGGGTTGATGAAGTGTGCATGAGGCACGATATTGATGATGGGAATACCTCAACTTTGGAAGAAAAGCATGAAGCCGATAGAGAAATGTTGTATAATTTGTCTCTGATACAAAATCCAACCTTGAGAGAAAAAGTTGATAGGTTCATCGTGAAGAAGATGATCAGTACGAAATTGAAACTTGGGCTTGAAAATTCAAAAAACTTATAGGCTCGAATGATGTCATTAAGACTGAAGAACAATTAGCTGATGAATTACATAAACCAATATTCACAAAGTTTAATAGAAGGAAGGTTTATTCCAAGGAAGTTGATTATATCTGGTCCGCTGATTTGCTTGAACTCAATAATGATAAGGGGTACAAGTAGGCTTTAACCGTTATTGATTTGAGGAGTACATACGCTTGGGTTGTCCCTTTAAAAAACAAAATAGGTAATACTCTTATGTTAGCCTTTTAACAGATATTTAATAGAAGTAAGAGAAAATCTAAAAAATTGTGGACTGATGTGGGTAGAGAGTTTTATAACAAGACATTTATGAATTTTCTAAAAAATAACAGCATTACATTATACAGTACCTTTAATGAAGGAAAAGGCGTTGTTATTGAACGATTTAATCTTACTTTAAAAGAGAAACTATACAAAAAAAATTCACACAACTTGGTTCTTAACAATGGTCTTCTTTTATTCAGGATATTGTAGATAACTATAATGACATGATTCACACATCAACGAATATGAAACCATCAGAAACATTTACAAAATTAAAATATGAAAAAGACATTAATGTCAGACAACCTAAGTTCAAAGTTGGTGATATCGTCAGAATATATAGGTGGAAATCTCATTTTGAAAAAGGTTTTGCAAAGCGATGGACAAATGAACTTTTTAAAATTGTTGATGTAATAGATACAATTCCTTGGACTTCTAAGGTATATGATTTCGAAGCGGAAGAGATTTTCGGTTCATTTTATTCACAGGAATTACAAATGACAAAACTAAGCAGATTATAATACTCATGGGAGCAATAGGTTGGTGCTTCACTCCCCTCTACTATACACCTTTATGGACACTTGAGGACCAAGTCCGAGGTGTATAACAGGTGGCATCTGCCGAGGGTTAAAAAAAAATGTATATATATATATATATATATATATATATATATATATATATATATATATATATATATATATATATATATATATATATATATATATATATATATATATATATATAGTGTGTCAAGGGGGATGTTCTTAGATCTGTGAACCCCAAACACAGAATCCTCAACTGAATAGTCAAGGCTTAACGTGTGTGTGTGTGTGTGCGTGCGTGCGTGCGTGCGTGCGTGCGTGCGTGCGTGCGATAATAATACAGGGAGCATAATCAACTACACCCGAAACTCTCACATTCAAAATCTCAACCCCAACCCAATCCTCGCCCAACACAATTTTTTTTAAACACGTATTTCAACAATGTATATTTTTTTATGTTTTTTTCTCTTCTTCCAATTCTGTCTTTTAAGGTTTTCAGGTTTGATGAAGTATAAAGGGGAAGTTAGAAATTTCCTGCATATTCTTCCCAGAACTAACAATATATATATTTTTTTATGTTTTCTTTTTTTTTTCTCTTCTTCCAATTCTGTCTTTTAATGCTTTCAGGTTTGATGAAGTAGAAAGGGGGAATCAGAAACTTTTTGCATCTTCTTCACAGAACTAAGAATATTTTTTTCTTAATGTTTTTTTTTTCTCTTCTTCCAATTTTGTCTTTTAAGGCTTTCAGGTTTGATGAAGTAGAAAGGGGGAGTAAGAACTTTCCTGCACTTTCTTCCCAGAACTTTTTTGATATTGCTCTCATCAAGCACCATCCAACAAAGAACTACATCGATAGGTTTAGATCCCCAAGAGTGTTCTTGGTAGAAACCACATTTCAAGTCTCGAAAATAAACCCAAATTTCCAAGTCTCCAAGGTATAACCACATTCCTGTTGAGTTTCCAAGATACGTATCACATTGTGAGTTATCAAGCCAGAACCCACATTTCAAGTCTCCAAAAATATAACCATCTATCCAAGACTCCAAGGTAGAACCACAATTTCCAGAAATATTATGGGTTTTGGTGATAGATCTCACAAAATATAACTGTGGATCATCAAGGAAAACTCCATTTTTCCAATTTTTATGGGTTTCAGTGATAGATCTCACATAGTATAACTGTGGATCATCATATGTCATTTTTCCAGAATGTCTGAAATTTGTGAGTCTTCTTGGTAAAACTTGTATTCTGGCTCATCAAGGTATAACTTGTTCAGTGGGTATTGTCTTGATAACTCACAATGAGTACCATCGATGTAAAAGTCTTTTTCAGGATCTTGCGGGTCTCCAAGGTATAACTCTTTGGTTGGGTCATCAAGATCGAGCTCGTTCTGTGGGTCTTGGTCGCTTATAAGATCTTCAACCAAATCAACAATTTTGCCCCAAGTTGTGGAAAAAGCAGTATTTTCATTTTGTATTTCTGATGCAATTTCCTGTGAGAGAAAATATTAGTGTATTAATTAAGTGATTTAATCATTAAATTATTATATGCTTATATCAAACTCTGTAAATAGGAAAATAAAATCTTACCTCAACAGATAAGAGGTTTGAATCCAGTTTATCAACTTGAAGGTTTAGTTCCATACAAGTAGTACAACTCCAAAGAACTCCAAAGTCATCCCAATCAAGCTCAGCACAGCAATCCATTCTCAGTAAAAGTAAAATTATGTTTAAATTCAGTCTGGGTTTCAAGTCTTGATATAGAAAGACTGGTGGGTGTGGTTTCCTTTGGAAATTCTGGAAAATTCTTTGGAAAAGAGATTAAGTGGAAATGATGTAAGAGTAGGTGGTCCTCACAAAAGAGGGTGGGGCTTACTAAAAATGGGCAGGACTGAGGAAAAGTGAGCGGAGCTTAGATAAAGTGGGTGTGGTCTAGAAAAATGGGTGTGGGTTATGAAAAAGTGGGCGTGGCTTATGAAAAATTATGTGTGGATCAGGAGGTGGACAAACAAGAGCATTGAGAGAAGTTTATCATTTTATTTCTGCTCAACAAAGACATTTAAACCAAGAACTAAGTTTTAAAATAATATTTGCAAATATACTCGATGGTGATGAATGAAATCGGAAAATTAATTTATTACCTCGAATAGAACTCTTCTTCTTCTTCTTCTTCTTCTTCTGCTTCTTCTTCTTCTTCTTCTTCTTCTTCTGCTTCTTCTTCTTCTTCTTCTTCTTTCGGCTGCTCCCGTTAGGGGTCGCCACAGCGGATCATCCGTATGATCCGCATGGTGATTTGGCACACGTTTTACGCCGGATGCCCTTCCTGACGCAACCCTGGTCGCCTCTTACGACAAATATTACCTCGAATAGAACATGGACAAATATTTATTGGATCACTCTTTGAGTGGAATGGTAATATAAAAGGAAATCAGTAAGTAATGGGGCAGAGATCAATCTCTTCTTTTGACCCCATGGACTGAGAGTCAGAGAGTCAGAGGGGGGAGAGAAAATCATTCTCCTCTTTTGACCTGATGGGCTTTGAGTCAGAAAGGTTTCCCCATTCATTTGTATGGGGGGGGGGGGGGAGGAATCAGTCTCCTGTTTAGGGCTTTTCGGGGTTCAATTCATAGTTTTCCCCCATTTTCCCCATTCATTTGCATGGATGTCTCAGAAGCCCCATTAATCCACTACTGATGTTTTGCTTTTGCAAGAAACAAGATGCAGTTCCTCTTGTGCAAGTGAATGGCAAAGGATAATGAGGGGAAAATGGTTTTTTTAGTAGTCTGGAAGACCCAAGGGCTGGGGTGGCTGTTTATATACAACCTTCCTTTTGCAGTCCCAGTGTTGTTTTTAATGAGATTATCAAAGGGTATTTGATTTCACTCACCTTCACACATAATGGCTTTAAGCACACCGTACTGAATGTCTACGCACCTCCCGATAGCACAGAGAGACTCGCCTTTTACACACACTTAGAAACTTCTCTTGTACACATTGATTTTGATGGACTTGTTTGCTTGAGTAGAGATTTCAACTGCACGATGGACCCCGCCATTGATCGTAATGGAGAGGAGCCGCACCCAGCAAGCGCAGCGCCTTTGTTGAGAGCCTTGTCCAAGTTTTCCCTTGTTGATGTGTGGAGAATCCGCAATCTTTCTGTCCACCAATACACGTGGAGTCGGTGTTCAAAAGGCCACCTATCACTTGCAAGATTGGACCGTTTCTACATCAACAGTACCTTTTTAAATGTTGTCAGCAATATGAACATTATTCCGAGCAGCTTCTCAGACCATCACATGGTCGCACTTCGTATTCACCAACCAGTTCGGAATCGTGGTGCTGCCTACTGGAGCTTCGATGCAAGCCTTTTGGATGACTAACTGTTTGTCGATGCCTTTGGTGTGTTCTGGAGAGCCTTGCTCCAACGCAAACCTTCCTTTCCCTGCCTTTGAACATGGTGGGACAACGTCAAAGTGCAAACAAGATCCTTTTACCAACAATATGGAGCCTACCACACCAAATATGACTCTGCCCTTCAATCCTTGTTTGCCAAAGAAATATTATATTTGCAGACCAACCTCTTGGCTTCAAATGATGAAAGAACCAACCTCTTGCTGGCGAAGAAAAAAGCTCTTCTTGCTGGACTTTGTGCAAAGCAAGCCAGAGGAGCGCTGATTCGTCTCCGACTGGAGAATTTGTGTTACCTCGACACCTCCTCGAAGTTCTTTTTTGGACTGGAAGCTCAAACAAAGAGAAGTCAGCAGATAACTTCAGTAAGGACAAAGGAAGGAAGAATAACACACAATCAAAAAGATGTCAGAGCCTCACTCACACTACTTTACTGAACTTTATCATGCTCTGAAAATCGACAACAAAATGGTAACAGTGCTGACTTCTTCCTTACCTACCTTGTCAAAATCTGCAGTTCTACAAATGGACAAGGAAGTAACTTTGGAGGAACTCCAAGCTGCTCTTCAAACTCTACCCTCGGGTAAGGCCTCCGGCCTGGATGGAATTCCTGCGGAATTTTATAAAACCTTTTGGGACCTCCTCGGACCAGAACTACTTGAGGTTATAATTGATGGTCGACGATCAGGCTCACTGCCATTAAGCTGCCGGAGGGTTGTCCTCGCCCTTATCCCCAAAAAAGGAGACCTTCAGCAACCACACAACTGGCGTCCCATCTCATTACTCTGTGCAGACTACAAAATATTTTCCAAGGCCCTTGCCAACAGCCTCAAAGCCATAATCGGGGAAATCATACATCCAGATCAGTCTTACTGTGTCACGAAGAGGACAATTCATGACAGTATCTTCATTGTGCGTGATATAATTGACATTTGTTCTCTTGAGCAAAGGAATGTTGGGTTGGTGTTCTTAGATCAAGAAAAGGCCTTTGATACCATTGATCATTTTTATCTTTTCTCTGTTTTACGGGGGTTTGGTTTTGGGGAAAATTTTATCTCTCATGTGCAGTTACTGTATAACAACACTTTTTGTCTCTTAAAAGTTAACAACATTTTATGTCCCTCTTTCCTGGCTAGTAGAGGCATTCGTCAAGGGTGCCCTCTTTCTGGCCTCCTGTACTCTCTTGCGATTGAGCCTTTGCTCGTTCGGTTGCGTGCACGTCTTCTTGGTTTCCTTCCTCAACCAATGGCGAACCCGTTTAAAGTGATTGCTTATGCAGATGATCTTTGTGCAATCGTTCGCTCGAATGTGGACGTCTCAGCCTTGGTCCGTTGCATTCATGAATTTGGTTTGGCAAGTTCCACAAAAAGTGAACTGGGGAAAAAGCAGAGCTCTCCATCTTGGTCCACAAAATGGCGCCATTCCTCCGACTCTTCCCGAGCAACTTAAATGGGAAAGGGGTGGAATTCTTTACCTCGGCATCTTTCTTGGAACTGAGAACTTCATTTAAAAAAACTGGGAATCTCTAATAATTAAAACTGAGAGACGTTTACGAAAGTGGAAGGGCTTGCTTCGTCAACTCTCCTATCGGGGCCGAACCCTTGTTATAAACAACCTCGCAACATCAATGCTTTGGCACGTTTTTATGGCACTGCAGCCCCCAGATTTGTTTCTTAAAAAACTACAATCAATTCTTATTGACTTATTTTGGGGAGGAAAGCATTGGCTCCAACCTGGTGTGTTAAACCTGCCTGTTGCCAAAGGAGGACAGGGGCTGATCGCTATCACCAGCAAGGTGATGGCTTTTCGCCTCCTTTCGCTTCACAGACTGCTGTACACGGACGTCTCGTGGAAGGCCTTGGCTCACTGCCTGCTTTGGCAGGCGGGGAAACTCGGCTATAATCAGCAACTGTTCCTTATTGACACCAAGAAAGTTGATATAGCATCAGTCCCCCTGTTTTATAGAAGCATGTTGAAGGCATGGCAGATGGTCACTGTTCACCAAAATAACCGTGACGACTCTGTGAAAATGTTCTAAAATGAGCTTATCTTTTTTAAGCCCCATTTTTGAAGGGGTCTGCAGCAATTGTACTCTTGTGTAGAAGTTTATTGATGCTGGATGTACAAAGGTAAAAGATCTCAGAACTCCTTCTCCCTTGCAAGTGGAAGCCAGCTGCTGATGTTGCTGTGGCCACTGGAGTGAGGTCCATTCGAGTTATTGGGAGAATCTTTTTTTTGTGATTCTGCACTTTTTCAAGCAAACCAAACTGAAATGGTTTCCACAGGTGAAAGCTGACCTTTCTTCTCCCAACATCACTTTCCAGAGATTTTGCTTCATTTTTAAGGTCTCATCTCCTTTAAATTGATGTAAAAATCTTCTGTTTATGTGTTGTGTGTTAAAACCCTTGCTCCCGATAGACCTGCGGAACTACAAGCACATTGGTGGAGAATTCTTCAGACCACTCATTCTACTTTGATCAACTGCCATGTTATGTACAAGGCACCTGCTGCCAAGCGCTCCGGAGATTTGCAGTGGTGACTGGCACATTACATTTTACCATCCAATGTTTTATCTCATTGTATATGTCCTGATAACGCAGAATTGTGTCCCCTTCTGCTATGCCACAGAAACTATTTTTCACATTTTTATCGATTGATCAAGGTTGGCACCCCTTTTTACAGTCTCATCACGTGTTATCCGGGGACTCGGCCTAACTTTTACTTGTTGTGGTTTTGTTTATGGTTTTAGTATTTTCCACCAGTGTAAATACGAGTGCCTGTTAGCAAATTATTTGTCCTCTGAAGCGAAGCTTGCTATATACGTGTCAAGGAAACGCAAAATTCATGATGTTTGCGATTGTTTCCAATGTTGTTTATCTCTTTAAAGCCTTGGTCACAGCACGCGTGCACCTTGAAATTCATTTGTGATTGTACACTGTTCTCACAACAGTGGTGCGTATATACATCCTTATGTGAACTTGTTGATGGTGCACTTACATTGAAGATTTAATTTACCTTGTTTCTTGTGGGGCAGTGCCCAGGCACTTGCTTGTATTAGTTGAACTTCTCTTGTTCCACCATGATCCCAAGCAATCAAGGTCTCCGTCTCCATCTCCCCAGGATGAAACTGAATCTGAGCATATTACTCCCACATCAGATAGTTTGATTGCTTCTGCCACCTCTTATGATTTTTTACACTGCAATTTCTTTCCATGCTCTATCCCAGCACCACCATCCATGTTTCTGCACGTTGCAGTTTGTGTCACACTTCTGATGAAACTCCTAAAATCCAAGCTCACTGCTCATTTGTTGCTCTTTTTTTATGAAAGGATTGCTCTTTGCATTCTGGATTTACTAACAGGAAATATTTTTTTAGAGTCCAACAAAGGAATCGATTGGTCAAAGCTTCGTTGAATTAACCACAGTATGTTGAGTCAAACTTCTGAAAATGAATTTCTCACCAAAGGTATTAAAAAAGAAAGGATGTATTCTAAATATGGAGTTTATTTGTAAAGATCCTTATGAACAGTATTCCGTCCTATCATCATACAAAACATTCCTGACATACAGTATCTGTAGTATGAGTATATCGCCTATTCCTGCCGAGCCACCAGGTCCAACCAGTATCTGCAACGGCACTGCACTCCCTGAAATTTCAAAATAAATCGATCTAACTCTTGTATACAACCGATTTGCCTTACCCGACAAAATAAAGGAATAAAAAAGTTTTTGCAAGGGGCAGGCCATCGGTTATAGTTAAAGTATGTATATCTCCATATTTACAGGTTGCTGAAAGAAGACATGATGGGTTTCTGAATTTGCAATTGCAAATTCTTCAATCATCTGCAGAACTAATTTTGGTACCATTCTTTTATCAATCAAACGTTTGTCAGACTCCAAAAATACACATATTCAAGAGCACATCTTTGGGTGCTGTTTATGCCAGCAAAGCCACCACCCCATGCCTTTCCAACATTCCGCTTCGGGACGCAAACCTTATTGGGAGGCGTCCATGCAATGTGCACTTAAACTTCATCCTGAGAGATCCTTGGTGATTTTATCAACGAGAAGCACGCTCAATCACGCACCGAAGAGTGCAAAAGTGAGACAAAAGGGACAAGTTTAAAGCCACAAATCATCCTTTTGCCACTTGTGCTAAAATTAAGGCATTTATGTTCTAGAGCTTGCAAAGGTAAATCATCTATAAAATGTATAAATTATCTATTTATAAATACACCTGACATTACAAATATCTGCCTTTGCAAAACTGCAACTGCGTTTCAAAACCCACTGTACGCGCCGTTTACTTCAACAAACTTGTTCGAGTCAATATTTACATTTCGCAAAATCTGAACACCATAATATAATGTGCCTTTTCTTTGCTTTCTTTTCAAGAACAAGTAGAAAGAAAAACACTTAAATATACATGCTACGTTTTCTTGTATCTTCAAGTATTACAATGCCCAACCCAAGCCTAGAATTATCTGATGTGCTGCAGAAAAGGCAAATGTATCCACAGCAAGAAGGTCGGGACGAGCAGCCGGCTTGAGGAAACAACTGCACAGCTGCAATGTGCATAAGCTTGTACAGGGAAAGTGCAGAATATACAGCGACATTTGCTTCAGTTTTAGGAATCCTTCCATCCCCTCAAGGAGTTTATTTACACTGCATTGGGTCAACTGGGCTGACTAGACAGGCTAAACAGTTATTCGTAATCAAGGGCCAGGATAGACCGTAGGCCACGGTTTTCCTGGCTTTACTTGATTGAAGCATTTACTGTACATGTGATCTGCCAGGTCAACCCCACCAGCCAAATTCAGTGAAAACGTATCTCATAGTGTGACTTCACAAGATTCGAAAATGAAATTAAGCAAAACTTCGAAACCTTAAAATAGGTCACGTGACAAACGAATCTAAGTAATAAGTGTCGGCATGTTTTTGAAAATGACACCAAAAGTGACATCTGAACTAATAAACGGTGAACAACTAGTGTTGTACTGACTGCAGAGCATAGATTATAGAACGTAATAAAACAGAAAGCAATTCTCAGGAAGATCTTTAACGGCGTGATTTCAAAGCGATGGACGTAGCAGGCACAACTTTTGATTAAGCACTTAATGTGTGACACTGTCACCGTGAATAGAAATATTACAATATATTTACAAACTGGCTACTGAAAAGCAAATTTCCCTTCCTCACTGGACTGGAGGCAATGGTACTTGGGTTTCACCAGTACATTGCCAAGAAAAAAAAAAACATAATTCAACAGCTGGATATTATTATTTTATCCTTTTGGAAACCAGCCTCAGAAAAACAGTTCCTGCCATGAAAGTTTTGCATCCGTCCTTCCTCTTTGACTCGACATTCGCACAAATTATTGGTGTGACTTCAAGTGCTCTCATTAACTACCAGCTCAAAAGATTGAGCAAAAAATTCCACTGAGATCAAGCAATCGAAACACAGGTTATTTTTTCTCCTCCCCTTAAAAGACTGAAAAAAAGATCAAGTAAAAGTTGGCATAAAAAAAAGCATCAAAATCGAAAGTCAAAGTGCACGTCACGCGGTTCGATTTGACGGCAAAGTGTGATCGTCAACAATGTGACAGTGCAAAAAGGGAAACGGACAATCGATGCGGAGCGCAGGGCGACACGGGCGAAGCCGGTGTTTAGAGATGAGGGCTTGACGGCCTGCGCTTCGGCATGTTCACAGGGCGACGCGTGTGCAATGGTGCTTGAGCCTACAGGGCAGTGGACCTCGGTTAAGTGTGTAGAATTCTACAAGCTGGATGAGGTCTGAAAACTTGGTGTGCCCTTCATCGGCAGAGAAGAACAGGGAGCCGTCTTCCTCAAACTGTGCAAAGAGAGGTGAGACGAATTGTAAGAGAACCAGGAAGAGACCACGTGCGGCATTCAAATGATTATGAACCGCGTGATGTGCAGATAATGCAAAATACAGTAAAAACTGAAGAAGATTATGAACGAGTAAAATGATAACTTGCCTTTCACGATCAATATTTATGCAAAGCAAAACCGATCATACAAAGCTGACTATATAAGGTGGCTCCATAAGGAAGTGTTAATGCATGACAGCATCTTCAAAGTCAATTGATCCAAATTTGTTGTTAATGAAAAACAATCTGCACTTACCGGTAGAATCTGAAAATGCTTGATTTTTTGGTGATGGCAAAGAGATAACACAAATGTTTTTGGATTGCTGTGGCTGTCACGTAATAGAAACAACCTTTGGATGGTTTGGACGACAGAGTAGTGGTGGGAAGGAAAAGGGGAGTGTTTTGGGAAAATGGAGGGAAAAAAATAATCAGACAGGTGTAAGATATAATGGACTTAAAAAACAACAAAAAAAGTCAAACAATTTATGAGCCCAGATTTTATATAAAAAATAAACATTAAAAAAGTAAATACAAAAAAGGGATGAAATCTCGAAAAAAACAACCAAATAAGTTCAGAATGACACCACATTACAATTCCACAATGCAACACCACAATCCTCTTATGGATTACGGTCATGACATCTTTTGACATTTTACTTTTGTTATGGGATTGTGATGGATGAAGAATATGAATGAAGAAGAACAAAGAAGAAGAATAACAATGAAGAATGACACCACGTTACAATGCCACAATACAAGGAAATCGAACACAGGTGGAGGCCTTTCAGCCCATCATGCCTGAAATGTGACAACAATCCTCTTCTGGTTTAGCATCACGATATCTTTTGACATTTTACTTTTGTTGCGGAATTGTGATGGAACGTCAAAAGATATTGTGATGCCAAACCAGAAGAGGATTGTTGTGTCGTATTGTGATATCATAATGTGGTGTCATTCCTACGTTGATGGGTTGTTTTTTTGAGATTTCATCCCTCGATGTTTTTACTTTTTTAAAAAAAATGTTTTTTTTTTCTTGTTTCTGCAGTTGTTTGTAAGTAATAAAATGCTTAATGTTTTATACATTTTGTTTTGGATAATATGGAGTATGGTTATATTCCATGATACTTTGTGATACCACACTAGTCCATGATACTGCCATACTCTGATACTACCACATTCCATGGTACTACAATTGAGATCAACATTTGCGTCTCGTACATGGGATATAAAGTCAAGTAAACCACACCATATTTGCTGCTTTATCACCACTCTAAGTGCATATATAGCTTGGATTGTTGTGCAATCAGTGTGACATAACAGCTCAGTTTCTGTCAGGTTTTTAATTTAACCTATATATTACTAAAACTCTCATCTTGTTTATATGTATGTATGTTTGTATGTACGTATGTTCCTGAAACACAGCCAAAACGTTACACGATAGTGCAAAAATTTTAGGGCCACCTTACTCACCATTCTCCTGCGGTGTGAAGTATCAAATCTTGTTCAAATCGGGCAACGAAAAAATTATAAAAAAATCAATTCCTGATTCAGTCAAGTACTCTTCGGGAGAATTTGATCAATGCAAACAACCTCAGCGGAATAGTTCGCTGGAGCTATCCTTTTTTTTTTTTAATCAACCGCTGTCACAACAGGATCCCAACGAGTTCACGGGTCATCTAGTATAAAATAAAGTTCCCTTACTTGTAAAAAGTGATGCTTTTCACAGTTAATTCAACAGTCAACAGGGGCTTGAACTGAGGACACCAAGGTCCAAACGCCAGCCACCTTAACCACTCAATCAACACCAGGCTTATCTTTGTTATTAAATTGTTTTAATACTCGTTTTAGCTGATTTGGGGAATGTTTTGGATATGTATCGTTTCTGAAATGGTTTTGTCCACTGTCCATTCCCCCCTCCTCCCCCCATCACAATCATCTCATGGTTTGGTTGAGTCTACATTTACATCTGATTTCTTTACCGAATAAAACGATTAATGTTTTATACATTTTAAATTTTGTGCTGCATGCATTATCTCAAAGACAAAGGAACTTCTGCACGTTGGAATCACCATCATAGCTTCAGCAGTTATCGAGTTAGGTCAGGCTACAGTTTTACATTGGTTTACATCGTTTTGAGAAGGGAAGAAGAATAAGTACAACTTGGCGTTTTAGCGATATCCCAATGTGGTACTTTAGCGATGTATTTTGGCATCTTTTTGGTCTCAGTAGTTAATTAAATGCTCGAGAATAAAAGTTATGGCTTTTAAATGCTTTACGACTTCACTCTGTTGGAGTTTAAGAGCATTTAATTGTGTACACATTTGAATGAGTGTACATTTTTTCCCCTTATCATCCCTCTATATGGAGTACCACCATACTTCATGATAAAACAAACAAAAATAAATGTAGTTATTAATTATACATTACTCTCAAGGCAATAATACAAGATGAAATAATCAACAACTATTCTCAGAACTTCTATTTTGGATTAAAATTTATTATTTAATATAGATCAGGAAAGTTAAAAAAATATTTTCAATAGTATCCTGGAAAAAGGGGGTGTCATCATAGAGTTATTTCTATATAGCTGCAAACGTTAAAGGCGGTTATACTTAAAGTCATTTTAAAAACTGGAATATTGTATCGGGCTTCAGAAAGACACCTGGAGTTCCAAGTTCCAGAGATTGGGTCTCAAGTCCAGATTGTAGTCTCAAAAGTGGAGGAGCCTTCAAGGCAAATCACAAGTGAAGGAAAAATATGATTTTGAGTCACAGACTGGTTTATTGTATATAACCAAGTTACTTATCAGAATCTGAATACTTAACAGGTTACCTAGAACCTGAATCAGATATAGACAGAGTCTAAAGTATCTAACCCAGTTCATCAAATCATAACCAGCTGTATTCGAGTCAGACTGAACCTAATTCATTATTCACAACCTAAATCAGAGTCTGATGGAGTCGAGAACATCTAGCCAGATTCATTAAATCATCACCTGAATCAGTTAGCCAGGTTCATTAAATCATCACCTGAATTCGAGTGACACCAAATCGAGAACATGTAACGGGTTCATAATATCATTACCTCCACCACCAAAGGTGAAGGAGGTTATGTTTGCACCCCTTTCTCTTGGGTGGTCACTGGACTACCGTTATTCTCAGGTTTTCCGTCTGTCTGTTTGTTTGTATGTAATGGACAGCTCTGGAGGCCAGAGGAGTCAACAGATTTTTATGAAACTTGACTGGTCGGTTCATACCAGGATCTTGTTGTATGCTTTTGAGCACCGTTGCTGAGCAATGGAACTTTGAATAAAATTTTAAAATCCGAAAAATAAAAATTCGAAAATCAAAAATCGGCTTACGCTCTATTATGCGCACTATAATCAACCTCTGTCAAAGATTTTCAGCCCGATCCATCAAAAAACTGTATGACTACTCTGCAATTATAGAGCGACCACCCATGTCGCCTCCCGGCTTGTCTGTCTGTTTGTTTGTGTACATGATAGCTCAAAAAAGTTGTGGATGGATCCGAATGAAATTTTGTAGCAAGGTTGGGTGTGTGACAAGGCCGAAGTGATCCCATTTTGGTGAAGATCCCGATCTGGATACAAGAATTATTGAATTTTTAAGGTGATTCTTCACTATTGAGAGATGGGGCCAAAAACGATATAGTACTGTATAGCATGACATTTTAAAAATATATTGGGCCCGATATGTTCTCGTGGATCAGGCATTATGTGGCGGAGATGTGCGCTCTATCGAGTGCCCTTCTAGTTTAACCTGAATTAGAGTGAGACCGAGTCTAGATTATGTAACATGGATAGTTTTTCAGGATTTAAGCAATATTGTGTGGTTTGCCTTTGATTAACTTTTGACAAATCAAGAGAAAACCTGAAATTGCCCCAACGGGTTAAGTTGAAAGAAATAGGTTACCATGTCGATCTCACTACCATGAAACTCGAAGAGCTCTTGGCCATCAATATAGAAACTCCGGCTTTATACACGAGGACATTGTAGATTAAAAGCAGTGAGGGGGCACTCACCCGTCCACAAGACCCTGCTGAGTGATGATCCGTTGGGCTTCTTCTCGGGTAATCCGACCATGGAACCACAACTGTGTTTTATGAATGGCTGTAATACATGCACACAAACATATTTATGAGATTTATGTGTGAGCAACATGGGAAAATTAACATAACATGGGTAAACAAACATTAAAGTAGAACAGTTCATGATTAGACATCAAGGACATAATCGTACATATAAAAATCGATCTGGTAAATCCTTAGAGTAATCAAAGTTTGCATCTTATTTTTCATTATGCACACCAGCACTTAAGGAAGTTCTTAAAGTATGATAATATATTGCTTTTCAATGATAATGGGTCAGCTTCAAACTCAATAGCTGTCCATACCTTAATGACTGGAATTTCAGCGAGTCCACGTGAACCTAAATTCCAACTTTGGATCATTATAGTACATTTTTAACACAGAAATCAAGGAAGGCCTCTGGAAGAGATAGATGACATGGTGAGAGGCATACTCATTGCCAATGGTGCAAACATAAATTATCTGACAAGGCACACAGACAAGCAAAGGACGGACAGATTGGCAACAGAATAAGATATAAAAGAGGACAGGTGGATGAGGAAGCACAAACACATGAGACAGCCAGCAAACCAGCACGCAAAGAGAAAAAAGTACCCGAAGACATACAGGAAGTGTCAGTGAGAATCGAAAAGAAAACACAAGATGAAGGTTTGTTACACTTTAAGAATCATCATGTACAGAAGTTGAGGTGTGTTGGAGTTCCCACAGAAAAGAAAATACGGTCAAGGCTCTTATGTACCAGACAAGCGATATCATGCTGAAATATTCTGATATAGAGGCAAGGAGACGCAGACACGGATTAATGTAGGAGATGCCACACACATCCTCCAGCTGACGTCACCAGCTCACATCACAGGATACCATACGACCTCCGTTGTACGAGTACATAAAGAACATCAACTTTTCCAAAACCTGTGGACATGTACATCTTCAGTGTAAACGATTTCCACACATAAGTGAGGTTTAGCTAACAATAACAGCTGAACATTTGCAATTACCCATCATGCAGAGAATCACAAGTTGCCATTATCCTTAAAACACTGTTTCAACAACAATTCAATTTTTTTTTTTTTTTCGGACTTTTGATGACTCTGCTTGACCTTGGAAGCCAAGTTGTTATAGATGCCACTAGACTCTGATGTTATACTAGATCTAGTAGAACTGGATGATTGCAACTGCCAAGAATCAGAGTTAGGACTTGCTTCGGGTCCTTATGGTACAACCTCAGCAACCACTGGTGTAAATGTTGGTGATTTTTCTCACGACAAAAAGCCAGATACTTCTGAGTCACTTTGAAGAATTTCAGAGTTCAGTAAGTCCGGTTTGCTTGGCTCTGCACCATTTTCACCTCTCCTTGAATAATATACGAGATGGTCTGATTGGACAAAGCAGGGCTTGTTCCCTGGCACTCTCATAAAAAAATAGGTACAAGGACCCTTAATGTCCACAATAGTATCTGGTGTTCACTTTTCCTTCCCTCCTGTAATGATTTGAACCGGGACAGGTTTATATCGGTCAAAGCATGTTCTTTTTTTTGGTATACAATGTCAAGGCTCATATAAGAGCAAACACACAGAATATATAACAAGGGGAGCAGAAGACAAGAGGGGTAGAAGAGGGAAGCACAGAAAAGTGGGGAACAGAGACATTAGGAGATCTGGGGAAGGGAGAGGGATAAGGCAGGGTACATGGGGTACACAAGATGGACACTACAGGGACTTTCAGGAAGGAAAATGGAATTTGAAGGTGGGTTTTGGGTGGGTTAACGGGGGGGGGGGGGGAGATCATGGTTTTGGATGGGGAAAGATATGAGATGGTGGTGAACAACCTGTTTGTTTATTTTTGTGCAGGATATCTTGAAAAGTTGTGGACAGATTTGGATGAAATTTGTTGGAGCAGTTGGTTGTGTGACAAGCATGAACTGATTGCATTTTGGAAAATATCTTGATCCGGATCCGGCTACTGAAATTTTTAAAGTGATTCTTCACCATTGAGAGATGGAGAAAAAAAAGGATACACAGCACGATATCTCAAAACATTGCGGACGGATTCAGACGAAACATGGTACACAGGTTGGGTGTGTGACCACAACTGGCTGATTCGATTTTGTTGAAGATCTGAATTCAGATCTGGATACGAGAATTATTTCATTTTAAAAATGATTCTTCACCATTGACAGATTTGGCCAAAAACGATGTAGTACTGTATAGCAGGATATTTCAAAAATGTATTGTGCCCGATGTGTTCTCGTGGATCAGACATTACGTGGCGGAGGTATGCGCTCAACCCAGTGCTCTTCCAGTTGGCTTTTTTTGGTATGACCATTATTGCTGTCCAACCCAAAACTGTCAGTTTTGTTATCATGATCCATTTCGTTATCATTCGAATCACTTGAGTCAAGGTCTGTTACAAACAGATAATCACATTTCTCTGAATTCACAGTCCTTGCTTTATACTTGCTCGTTGATCATCCATAACCGGATTTTATTTTGTCTGTTCCGGGCTCCAGCAGAACTCATGTTGGTGGTCAGGCAACTCGCATGGGGATGGTCTCTGTGCTTACACCCACAGCACACAACATCCTTGAGATGGCAATCTTCGGTGCGATGATTTTCACACTCACAGCATTTGCACTTCCCGAGAGAAGTCCCCGACAACTTGCGGGACGGTGCTCACTTTCTTACCTGCTAAAGTTGGTTCATGTCCACCGTCATTACTTGGTCACACATGGGGGGCTCCTTGATTTTCCTTTTCTGCTAATTCATCAGACACAGAATTCCTTTTGGCATCTTTGAATATCAAATTCACTTTTGACAAAAAATGTCTGTTATCACCATTCTTGAATGCAGACCTGATACCAGATGGTCGCCCAGGGCTTCAGTCAGGAAACCACCGCATGATGAAATCTGCCACAGGCTCTCAAACAATAAGTTTTCAGTAATTGGGGCAAGAAAGATAGCCTACAGCCATGTACACTCGCCTCGGAGCAGTCTAGCCTGGGTTTGAATCCCAAGTATTCTTATTCACACCCTGCATTCTCCCCCATTTCTCATCCTTACCCGCATCCCTTTTTGTCTGTCTCCATATATATTGTCCCTCACAGTCCTGCTGTTGGCATTTCCCCCTCTCTTTCTGCTGTTACATTCCTGCTGGAACCTACACTTAGTCAAACGTCAGGCTGGGCCAGCCAGTTCAGGAAAGATGGGGCCAAACTTTCCCTGGCTGACCCCACGAGAAGGTGGGAATAATTGTGGACATGAAAGAACAGCGTCAAGGAAAATAATTAAACGATGAGCTCCAAAGGGAGCACTGCACACAAACTGCTTTCTCATACACGGCATCATCCTGTCGCCTTCATTGAGTTTGAGAGTTTGTAATTTCTTATTTTGTTAAAGTTTTTCCTTCTCCAATATACTCTCATGTTTTTTTACCTCCGCCACCGCAGGTCGACGAAGGTTCAGTTTTCACTCCTTCCTGTCTGTGAACATGTTATCTCGAAAAATTAATGACTAATTCGGATGAAACTTCGTGGATCGGTTGGATGTGTGACAAGGACGAAATGATTAGATTTTGGTTCAGGTCTGGATGCAGATGGGGAAAATCGGTGGTATACAAAACGTAAAACTGTTCAGCCTGGTAGAGGTATGCACTCCACCGAGTGGCGCTCTACTCGGTATATGCATTTGCAAATGTCTGTGATATAAAGGTACGTGCCACACATTGTACTTTAATTACCAAAGTTAAAGTAGGTAATAAGACATGCCTAACCGAAGATGGTTTAAGCCTGAAATCTTAACTGACTTTTCCACCTTTTTGACAAAAACTGACCATTGATATCATTTGGATGCATCTTGTCTTAAACTATTATTTATTATACTTGTATTAAAGTCATAGTAAGCTTTAACAGTTCCCACAGGATGGTGAAAAGGTAGCACACTTGCCTTTGAGCTGTCTAAGTCCGGGTTTGATTCCATACCAACTATAAATTAGAAAACTTAATGTTCCTCAAAGGCACATGTGTTGCATCAGAAAGTGTGCCATCCCTTGAAAGGATGTTAAGCTCGGTGTCCTGTCTGCGAGTCTTGGTTGGTGGATGTTAAATGACCCACAGTGTCTTTTGCAAAAGGTAGGATGTTATCGCCAACACCCGAGCAAAATTAAAAATTCTCACCAAAAGGGGCTGTCACACCTTGACGTTTTAGCCAGCGTATGCAGACGTATGAAAAATTTGGCGAATACGTTATGGGTAAGTTTTGTATACGTTAAGAGCACGCTGAAACACGTCGTAGTACGCTGAGCTCGTCGACAAATTTTGAGCATGTCCAAAATTTGTCGACGTATGCCAGCATACGACTCACACGTTCCGCATACGCTGGCCATAGGTTGTAGGCACTTTATACGGTCGTTGACACACGTTACTTGTAAGTTACTCATAAGTCGAGGTAATGTCTAGCATACCCGAAACTTATTTCTAACCTATGAGTAACGTATCTCCAACGCATATTGACGTATGTAGATGTATTTGATGTCTTCCGGACGACCTCAGAACTTACTGAACGTGTTTCTAACTTACAGCTACCGTATAATGACGTATTGGCAGCGTTAAGGGGAATTGGTATCAGGAGCTAGTTCAGTGAGCTGGTATGAGAGTGAGTGACAGTGACTCAATGGTCAGTAAAGGGATTGGTTTGGAAACCAAAATTGTTTTTTGTTGATCTCTGATAGTGTGGAGAGAAAGGAATACTGTTTTCAGAGAATGAATGTCAATTATAACATGTGAGCAGGCCATGGCAGAGTAGGTACACAATCACCATTTTTGCTGTCAGGAGTAAAATGTAACCCCTCTATGATAACTATGAATGATAACTAACCCTAACCGTTAGGGTTTCCAAAGTTTTCTGCGGCATGACGGTGATGTTGACACTTTGATCTCGAGTGCGGTTATGATTTGAATCGTCGAGCGGCAACCTTTTAATAGGCTACGCCACATGATCGTCAGCGATACGCTGCTGCGCGCTATGCACAAGTTAGACTATCGTTGGGCATAAGTTGTGAACACCGACAACACGCTAAGCATTCGTTGGTATAAGTTATCGAAACGTTCTGTGTATGTTACTAATACGTAATGCATACATCCAACACGTTATTATATGCCCAAAACTGAAAAAAACATCAATAGTTCAGCGTGCACCAGCGTTTTAGATACATTTTGATACGTTTCCATATGCTGGCTAAATCGTCAGGTGTGACAGGGGCTTAAAACGTGGGTAGTAAGTGCTCTGGTTTTCCACCAACCAGAGTTGCTTCCATGATGGCCAGTGCTCCATCAACAAAAGCTAAAAACAAATATATGCAATAATCAACAACTCTGCCAAACTTTCTCCATGTCATATTTTGTGCATCAGCTGTACAAAAACAAACAAACAAACAAAAAAAAACCACCACCCGTTGCGATATTCCTTGACACCATAAGATTAAACTGCTTGCTATCTCAGAGGGTGATTGCTCTACCGGCTGCAGGTCCTAGGTGCTAGAAACAAATTAATGTTCACGGGTGTTCATGTGTCACATGGGAATTGTTGTCTTTGGCGATGAATGACAAGCCAACAAACAAGAAGCTCATATAACAATGAAAGCAATATTCATAACGAGCAGGTACCCACAGAAATCGCACTTAATGTAAAGTGTAACTTCAACAATATTATGCAAGGAACAGTAAAATATGTGAATTTAATCTTGTCTGGCTTTGTGCTCTCAAAATATGTTGCTTGAATAACTCCTCCCCACCTCCACCCCAAACGCCAAGTCCTCAACGACCCCTCCCTCTAACCCCAAGTCCTCAACTCCCACCCTCACCCAAATTATTCAAACCCCCTCCCTACATAAAGTCTTCAAAAACCCCATCCCCAAAGTCCTCAACCTCCCCGACCACAACTCCTCAACCCCCATCCTAACTCTCGGTTCCCCTCTGCTCCCCACCCCCACCCTCTGTCCTCCCTCCCATTCTTCAAAGCAAGAGGGCATTCTTACTTCATTACATATTACCTCATTAAAATGTTGGAATATTTAACTCTCTTTCCCCTCCCCATCCCAATTTATATTGTGCCATTACTAACTTCACCGACTCCTACCTCCTCATAACCTGCTTTCCCACCTTCCCAAATTCTTCTTTCACCCTTCTGGCCTTCTCTCCAGGTCCACACTCAACAATCTTGTGAGATATGCGTCACAGAAATTCGGTTGAATTGCCACTCTCAAGTGATTGTGATTAGCCAAATTGTCTTCATGTATTATCCTAAATTAATTATGTTGTTTGTGATGTATGAATACAAAGTTAAAATTAAATGATGACGAAACGAAGTTCAATTCACAATCACACGAGATAACAGAATCTCACGATATGTGACGGACGGACAGATAGATGTGACAAGCATATTGTTGTTTACAATATAGATAGATAAGCCCAGGACTGGTTCATGAACGCAGGTCTCGATTGCAATCCCACATGACACAAAATTGTGCAATGCTCCTTTGGGTGGACATGCATTAAAAGTTTCGACCTCTACAAACTACTAGTTTGTTTTTTTTTCTCCCCTCCCTCTTCTTTTAATCTTCCCTCTCTTCCCATCCAAGCTTTTCTCTCATGAAATGCCCACTTTTGTAGCTATGGAAGTGGATATTCAAATTCGTTTTGCGGTAAAAATCTCGGCTCAATGAGAAATGCACAGCATATGTTTAAGAATAAAAATCGACAAACACCCGAGGCTCTCAATGAGATGAATACGACCCAGAGATAATGTATACTTCATCAATTCCATCAACCTTCTCACCGGAAGTGAATGCAGAGGGTTGGCAGGGACTTGGACTACCGAGCGCAAAACGTTGACTGCTCCTCCTCTGAAAGTGAATAACAAAAACATGTGATACACATGGAAAAGTTGGAAAGCAAGCCAGTAGCAAGTAATGATTTCACATGTAGAACAATACCAAGGGTAAAAGTCCTTAAAGGTGTTGCTGTTATGTATGGCTACACGGTGGAAGCCTCGTCATCCACCACCTGATCAAAAACCTATGCTTGTCTTGTTACTTTCGGCGATGCCTTGTCGTCTTTTTAAGTTAAATATCTCAAATTTCCATGAGAAAATTGAACATAAAGAGAATTATCACGTCATTACACAGACGGAACGAGAGGGGGAGCACTCGGGAGAGTGCAAAACCTCCACCGCCAATATTGCTCGGTCACTCAAGTGAACCTTATATCTTATTCATTAAATATGATGTCAACAGTGCTGACAGTTATAGTTCTTTTCTCTAACAATTTTTTTTTTGGGGGGCAGGGGGGGGGTTGGAAATCACTTAAAACATGTAGAAATGCAAAAAAAATTTTTTTTTCTAGAAAAATTTTTTTGGGGGGGGGGTAACAATTTTTTTTGGGGGGGTTGGAAATCACTTAAAACATGTAGAAATCCCCCCCCCCCCAATTTTTTTTTTCTCTAAAAAATTTTTTTTGGGGGGGACCAAGTCCAAAATCTAATGGCATGATCCTTGGACCATACCTAATCCCCCCACCAAGTTTCGTCGAAATCCGTCGAGGAGTTTTTCCGTAAGGCCAAAAAAAAAAAAAAATGTTGCATTGGCGTAACCCGCCCGACCCTAAAAATTCCGCCGACCCTCCGTTTTTTTTTTTTTTGTTTTTTTGCTATCGATTTCAAGTATCTTGTTGATTGCAATCGCGATCGCAAAAACCCGGAAGTGTTTCGGACAGAACCCGCCGACAAAAAGGGTGGTACTCGAGTCGGGGGAGATTTTGGGAGGGATTTATTAGGATTTATTAAATTTTTGGATTTATTATCCAAAAATTTTGGGATTTATTAGGAAAAAAAAAAAAAAAAAAAGATCCCGACCGACCTACCCTATTTTTCAGTGACCCGTTACGCCAATGCAACATTTTTTTTTTTTGGCCTAATACTGTTCACAAACAAACAAACAAACAGAAAGGGGTGAACACAGTAACCTCCGATCTTCGATGGCGGAGGTCAATAAGATTCAACAATCGTGGAATGCTTGTGTGCACGATGTCTCACTGTAAATCTTACCCGCCAGGCTTGACCCTCTTCCATTGCTGCACTAAGCGCCTCAGATGGATTGTCAATTACACGTCCTTTGCGACCGGAAAAGTCCATGGCTACCAAGGTGTTGTCAGAAATGTTTCTCTGTGGTGGAACAACAGTGGGTTGGTGGAACAACATTGGGTATCATCACAATCACACATAGCCAAAATGAAAATGACGTTTCTTTTTCATGGATGAGGATGACGATGAGGTCGGAATTAGAGAGGAGGCAAATATTTTCGTGCCCATTTCAATTTGACTTGTAAGCATAAAAACAACAAACATAAAATGTACATTGGCATCACATTTCAGCAAACCATAGTGGGCAGGTTAATTTCCTGTCTCGGAAGGGTGTTAATGAGCCAGCTGGGTTTTATTGACTTGGAATGATTTTCAGCATCAGTGGCAAGGAGTTTGTAAGTATTACAGTCATCCCAAAAGTTACGTCACCCTGCCTGTGTAATATTGTATATGTGATATCCTTGTCAAATTTTATTCATTCAGATTCAAATTTTAATTCAATGAAATTAGTAACTTCTTTAACACCCTTCATGCAGCTTCAGTCAACTAACTTTTTGATTCAAGCTTGTGAAGCATCTTTCATGTTGTGGATATGGATGTATTAACCTCTTCAGCAGGTGCAAACCATTGAACTAAAAGCTTTATTTTCATTTTGAGGACGAGGTGGAAGCCAACATGGGTATAAATCTGATGTACATGGTGGGTGATGCAAAATTTCTGCATCCAGAACAATAACAGGTGACAATCGTTACATTTTGCATGTGGCGTTGTATCGTCAGAAAGGAGAATAATGCTGGTCAGAAGAGTGGGATGCTATTTGCACACTGCAAGTCTTGGATAATCATGCAACACGATATGGTAGTAGTCTTCATTGACTGTTTCACCCTATCTAACCACTCAATTTCGCAAAATTCCAATATGTTAGTGGAGGCCCATAGTCTTCACAGAACATTGGCACACTCATGACAAGTCATTGACATTTCCATGATTAAGAACAAATACTAGACAAGTTACCACTCAATCATGGATTTTGGAGATTTTTGCTGAACAGCCATGGGAGTCAAACCCAAATCAGTGAGGGCAAGACAACAAGGCTTCACTCAATCCATCACAAAGCTACTCTAAAATTCCAAAGTGGTCATCAAAAGCACCTTGATACTGTCTCATAGGCATTTGGTCTTTTCCAATAAAGATAAATCGACTCTTTCCACTTTATTGAACAGAACTTCAGTTCTGGTCGTACATGTACATGACGTTTCAGAGGTTCCTTCCTGAGCAATGATTTGTCAAAATAAAGTGTCACCTTTCCGACAAGAATGCCAAATATGCCGTTGATGAGATGATTTAGTTTCTGATCTCCGTAAAGATGTGCAGCACCCATTTTGCCATCATCTTTCTTTTCCCCAATCGTCAGCAACTACATGATGCACTATTAACTGGTGCATTCTTGGATCAGTCACATGTTCTTAAATTGTAATACTCTTAACTCCAAACTTGAGGGAAAAGTTTGGTAATGAGGGATATATTATAGATGATGGTCTGCCTGAGTGCAGACCATCGTACACATCTATTTTTCCTTCCAAAAAGGATGACACTTTTGGTGATACTTTCTAAAGTGTTGGAAAATTTTAGGAGGTATTGCAAAAAAATACTGCATTATTGGTGGATTTGGTGTCCATTTTTGGATGTTTTCGTGAATGAAGCTTTCCACCACTGCCATGTCCTTGGTGTGAGGCATCATTATTTTAATTCCTGCATTGAAACAATGTGAGAAACTTGATATTTACCAAATATATCAGAAAGCAGGAAATAACAATCAGAGATTGCAGACACTTGCCAGGATTTATTACACCTAGTCTGAAACGGGGCTTACGGATTTGGTCTCGATTTTTGTGTCTGTGCATGCGTGCATGAGTCCGCAACCATATCTCGCACATGTATGGACCAATTTTATTCGTACTTGGCACAAAGACAACACATGAGGGTGGACATATGCACGTCACTTTTATTTGACATCAGATACAAGATGGCCAACTGATGGCCATTTTAGTTGTTAAAAAACCCCGGTGTCAAACACGTCCACCATTTCTCGGACATGCATTTACCGATCTTGTTCAAACTTGGCATACAAATAATGAATAACGGCTTGCATAAGCTCATCGTTTTGTTTTGATATTGCATCCAAGATGGCAAACAAGCGGCCATTTTAGATGTAAAAAACCTGATGTTGAACTCGCCCTCAATCATTTCTCGGACAAGCATTTACCAATGTTGTTCAAAGTTAGCACACAGATAACAAATGATAGCTTACATAAGCACGTCATTTTGTTTCAAGATCAGATCCAAGATGGTCAACTGGTGGCCATTTTAGTTGTAAAGTAGCATCCGTTGAAGACAAAGTCTACGATATCCCACGCCATAGTAAATGAGGACAAGTAGCAAAAGGCACCAGTTCAATTTATTCTTGATGTATGTACCAAATTTCATAAAGAAATAGTTTATAGTTTTGCAACTATGCTCTGGAAACAAAGTTTAACCTCAATTATTTCTTAATACCCAACTTGTTTCCATGGAAAGTGACAATTTTTTGGGGGGAAATCTCTCAATATCAAAAGGCACCAGTTCACCACTTGCTTGACATGTGTACCAAATTTCGTAAATATATATTGAGGGGATTTATACTTAAGCTCCAGAAACGAAATGTGACATACGGACGGAACCCATTTCGATATCCCCTGCCAACTTCGTTGGTTGGCGGGGGATAAAAACCCGATGTTTAACACGTCCTCAACCATTTCTTGGACACGCATTTACAGATGTTGTTCAAACTTGACACAAGCACAGTACATGATGACATACACATGACATTCACTTTATTTTGCAATCTGATCAAAGATGGCTGATTGGTAGCCTGGCAGCCATTTTAGTTGTACATAAATATTGGCTAACCCTTTAACTCCGTACAGCAAAATTACTAAAAGAACGGGGGCTATGACATTTTATGTCTCTTTTACTTGTTTTATGTGGTGTTTATGTTCTGGATGGTAATTAATATGCTCCAATATGTAATCAATACATAATTAGAACATAATTAATAGATGCACTCACATTTCAATAGTCTGTAATTAGTAGACATACACACATTTCAATCGTAAGAAATGAAGATGTACTCATGGTTTAATGGGTAATGGTGCATAATTAATATCTATACTTAATTCCAGTAGTATATAATTAAGTGATGCCAGGGGCGGATGCAGAATTTTTTTTAGGGGTGAGGGTGGGGGGGGGGATTCACTTAAGGTTAAGATGTTCTCATATTGTGAAATATACCACCAAGCCTTATTCAAGTCAATGTAATCATCTATTCAAAACTGGTTAATCTGGTTAAAGAAGTTTCCTGGGAAAGTCACATTTCCAACATCGCCTCAAAAGCCAGTCGCCGACTGGGAATCCTCCGTCGTGCAAAGTCCTTCCTCGGCCCTCTTGAGCTCCTGACCACTTACAAAGCTTTTGTCCGTAGCCTGATGGAGTACTGCTCTCCCCTCTGGGCTGGTGCTCCTGCCTCCCACCTTTCTCGGCTTCACGCTGTCGAAACCAGGGCATTTAAGATCATTGGCATCTCCCGCAATGAAGCTGAGTCTTTGGGCCTCTCACTCAATCACCGCAGGTTGGTCGGTGGTCTTTCTGTCTTCTACCGACTCCTCTCCAGCCTTGCCCCCCTGCTCTCTCTGCGATTTGTCCCCACCACATTTCCACAGGGCGCTCAAGGTCCGCCAACAACCCCCTTCTGGAAAAAACTACCAAAATCACGAATCACTGCTCATCTTCACTCTTTCATTCCTCTTTTTTCCCGCCTTTGGAATAAACTTCCTCACTCTATTCTTTCCCATTCTTCCCTCCAGGCTTTCAAAACAGCTGTTCACCACCACCTCTTATCTTCCCCCATCCAAATCCTCGATCTTTTCTACCCCCGATAATCCACCCAAGCCCACTTCCTTCAATTCCCCTGGTTTCCTTCCTGAAAGTCCCTGTAATGTCCATATTCTCTTCGCCATGTTCCCCGTCCCATCCCCATCCCTCTCCCTTCCACAGTTCACCAAATGTGTCTGTTCCCCACTGTTTTGTCCCTTCCACTCCCGCCCCTCTTGTCTCATGCATCCTTGCTGTGAGTTGTGTGTTTGCTCTCATACGAGCCTCGACAAAGGTATACAAAAAAAAAAAAAAAAAAAATCTATCCAGAGTGTCTGATCATAAATTTACTTTCTCCACAGGAAAATTTGGGAATATCGAGATACTCAATGAAAAGACCTCAACCCGAAATCGCCATTGCGGATCATCAGATCATTAATTATATTAATGGATGATATAGCCATTGAAACTTTGAATTAACTGGTGAAATAGTTCAGGATTGTACTGGGCTTTGCTGTCGGGCACGATCCCAAAAACGTTGCCTTTTTCTTCGGAGCCAAAACTAAACACTGAGTCGCAGGGATTAATACAGAACCAGCAGCGAAAAGTATCGCGGCTCGGATTAATTGCTGAATAAAAGCAAAAGATGTACGATTGCAGATTGTCCAGTGAAATCTCGCACGCCGATCATGAGACAAAATTGTGAGGGTGGAGTGGAGTGGAGTGGAGGTTCACATGCACCCAGTGAACTCCCACCCCCACCCCCCCCCCACAACCGAATCCACCATTTGATGCACTCCCATTTCAATAGTAAGTAATAAATAGATATACTCACGTTCCAATGGTGGATAATTCATAAAATACTTCCAATAGTACGTAATTAGTAGATGTAATCACGTTTCAATAGTACAGAATATGGGGATTTCTAAATGACATATGAATGCTTATCTAAGGCCTTTCGTGCACATCCTGTGCGTGAACCACTTCTGCTAGATGGGGCTCTTTTAACCTGCCATTGATCAGGCAAATTTCTTCTGTTATAAACTTTGTGAAACATTTCAGGTCATAATCATTATCCCACAAGCACGATAGGAGTTCGCATGTCTCAAAGATCATTGTTTCTATATGTTTCTGAGAATGTGTGCCGAGCATTCTGGGGTAGACTACATAATTTCAAAAGTCGTGTCATAATAGAAGTGCTTACATTCCAATAGTACGTAATGAATAAACATACTAACGTTCTGTGAGGACAGACAAACGCTCAAACACAAACAAACTGACCCGAATGCAATAACTTCTCCTCTGGCGTGGGTAATCATGAGAAAGTTGGAGGAGGAATTAGAACTAGTCAGGATTCGTTAGATTCTGTTTCTCATTTTGGTTTCCTAAAACCAAAATATTCAGTCATTTCTTATCACCAGGAATAAAGGTCATTTCTTGTCACCAGAAAGAATTTGTGTTGCAGAAAGCACCGTCACAAAAATGATCAGTTGCTTCCCAAGAGGAAAAGAGGACAGATAACAGAATATACAAAAGGAAATGGACTTATTGCAATGCATACATACCATTGGAGTGTTGGTCGTTTGGGTTGAGTAACTTCGGCGTTGCTCAGTGAGGTGATAGTTTTGATGGAGCTGTGTTCCGTACTGGAAAAAAAAAAAGACAAAAACATTGACAGGATCCAACTGACAATACATTGTAAAAACATTTACCATTACATACATTTTAAAAACAATTATTATTGTATACATTCAAAAATATTATTAGCCCGTCCCTTGCACATCGGGAGACAGGGTTTTGCAATCACTTCTGTATGTGTCTGTCTGTCTGTGTGTCTGTTCAGGCAGTAACATTCTTTTACCGTTTGAGCATTTGTCATCAAATTTTCCACAAAGCTTTATTATGAGAATACGGAGAAAACAAATTAATGATTTGTTCAAAAGGTCAAAGGTACCGACCGTTCAGCATTACGGAAGAAGAGGAAGTCTGACTACAAAGCGGACAGACTTTGCATTATCATAGGCTTGCTCGCATACATTTTGAAAACAATTATAACTAGAACTGCCACTTTATAACTGCTGGCAGTGATGACCGGGTACCCAGTCCGTCCGCCTTTGACACAACTGACACAACGTGAGACTTAAATCATAGTCGCAAAGTTTCGCATTTATCGGATAAGCGGTGCCAGAGAAAACATTATTTAATGGTGATACAAACACAGGCCTGCTTCGAGACGGCGCGGAACAGACGAGTTACGAACCGGGCAGCACAAAGCGTTCAATTTCCTTATTACTGGCGACCAGATTCAAATAATTAAATAATTCTGGCTGCCAAACCACACGGCCGATCAGGTTGAAATTTTAAACTTTTGTTTCCCATGTAGCCTAAATTATAAATATGAAGTTTCGCATATAGAGAAGTAGTGGTTCCAGAGTAAACATGAATTAATATTTATCCTTCAATCTAAGATGGCGGCCAAACCATGTGACTTGTGACCTCATAATTTTTACCATGTATGCAGATATCATGGAGGATGACAGACGCAAATTTTCGCTTCGATAGGTTAAGCAGTTCCAGAGAAAACATTATTTACTATTTTTCTTAAATTCAACATGGCTGCCAAACCATGTGACCTATCAATTAGAAATTAACAAACTTGTATTCCCTACTCATGTGCAATAGGGGTGTGAAGTTTCCCCTTGATCAGATCAGGTGTTCTGGAGAAGAAGATGTTTGAAGGTTTTAAGGTAAATTCAAGATGGCCGCCAAACCATGTGACCAATCAAGAACAAATTAACAAACTTGAGAAAGGACCTCATGGGGAATATATGTTTGAAGATTCGGCTTAATCTGTCTTGCCTTTCTGGAGAAGAAGATTTTTAAAATTTATTCATTTTCAATCCAAGATGGCTGACGAACCATGTGACCTATGACATCAGAAATTTATATTCTGCTTCCAACTGGGTATTGGAACACGTTTGTAAAGTTTCGTGTTAATCGGTAAAGGTGCGTTTTTCTATCCAAGATGGCCGCCAAACCATGTAACGTGTGATGTCATAATTTTTACCATGCGTGCATACACGATGGTAGATGATAATTAGAAATTTTCGATTCGTTTGGTTCAGCGGTTCCAGAGAAAACATTATTTAATATTTTTCTTAAATCCAAGATGGCGGCCAAACCGTCTAACGTATCAATTCGAAATTAACAAACTTATATCGGCTACGTGTCCCGAATATAGTTCTGAAATCTCCCCTTCATCCGACCAGCGCTTCTGGAGAAGAAGATGTTTGAAGGTTTTAGGGTTTTTTCAAGATGGCCGCCGAACCATGTGACCGATCAAGAACAAATTAACAAACTTGAGAAAGGACCTCATGGGGAATATATGTGTGAAGTTTCGTCTTCATCTGTCTTGCCCTTCTGGAGAAGAAGATTTTTAAAATTTATTCATTTTCAATCCAAGATGGCTGCCGAACCTTGTGACCGAGGATATCATAAATGTAATTTCTGCTTTCCATCATCGACCTGAACAAGTGTATGAAGTTTCATGTAAATCGGATAAGGTCTATTTTTCTATCCAAGATGGCCGCCAAACCATGTGACTTCTGAGGTAAAAATTTTTTACCATGTATGCAGACTTGAGGGAGGAAGGCACTTGCAAATTTTTGCTTCGATGGCTTATGAAATTCCAGAGAAAACATTATTTAATATTTTTCTTAAATCCAACATGGCGGCCAAACCATGTGACCTATCACTTCGAAATTAACAAACTTGCATCGCATACATGTCCCGAATATAGTTCTGAAATCTCGACTTCATTGGACCAGCGCTTCTGGAGAAGAAGATGTTTGAAGGTTTTAGGGTTTTTTCAAGATGGCCGCCAAACCATGTGACGTATCAACAACAAATTAACAAACTTGAAAGAGGAGCTCAGGGAGAATGTGCGTGTTAAGTTTCGCCGCAATCTGCACAGCCGTTCTGGAGAAGAAGATTTTTTAAAAAAAACACTAAAAAACAAGATGGCGGCCGAATTACGTCATCGATGACGTCAAAAAAAACATTTTTGACGATGAATTTTGGTGTAGATGACGCTCAGAATTTTTCAGATTTTTCCTATATGGCGTTCTACTTGACGAATTTTCACCGGTATATCGCTTCACCTATGACGTCACGAAAAATCACACGTGTTCCCCATAGGGAGCTTAGTAAAATGTATCAAACAAAAATTTTTTCCATTGCACGGTTTCCGAGGTACAGATGTCCAAAGTTTATCGCTTTTTTCAAGATGGCGACCGTACCACGTGACCAATGACGTCATAATTATAACGTGATTGTGCTATCAAAAAAGATACATACTATGGTGAAAATTTCCTGTCGATCGGACTTAGTGTTCCAGAGAAAATGATTTTTAAAGCGAAAAAGGGTGCAAAACGCCGGCGGAAAAATAATAATAATAATAATAATAATGCGTAATAATAATAAACAGAAGAAAAACAATAGGGTACCCTGTACTCACAGGGTACCCTAATTATATACATTTAAAAACATTGACAATTATTTACATTTGAAAACATTTATAATTATATACATCTAAAAACATTGTTAATCAGGTACATTTAAAAACATTGATAATTAATATATATATATATATATATATATATATTATTCTACACATTAAAAAAATTATTAATTATTATATACATTTTAAAAACATTCAAAGCCACCAGAGGGCTTCCATCTGCAGAGAGGTTGCAAAGTAATGTGCTTGGATAGACCTTAGAAAAAAAAAATCATAAAACTTAAATGGTCTGCCTTGCTACGAGTACATTACTATGATAAGGGATACCTAATTGCTTGCATAAAAATAAGCAAATGCGAGGAAAAAACTTCCAAAAAGTTTTTGAAAATACTTGAAAAATATTTTCAAGTCCCAAAGATACTTGATAAATTTCAAAAACAACATGGTTTACATGTTGGAACCAAAAAGCAATGGAGTTATTGACCTCATGGTGGTTACCTTTTTCCTGTGGGCCAGCAGCACCACGACTTGACCCCACAACCAATAGACACTTTATCATAGTCTTTGTGAACTCAAAACAGATGTCAAGGCCAATATTTGGCAGCTTAAAACCATGTCCAGATTCTGAGGTACCTACACCTCAAATTTGGGGCCTCGAGGTGCTACGGTTTGGCCATGAATGGATAACGTACAAATGCACAAACGTACAAACAAACACACAAACACTTGAAAATATTCATATAGATTTGAAAATAAGAACACAACCACACACAAGATACACACAAATAAATAATTGTAACTGAGATATATATATATATATATATATATATATATATATATATATATATATATATATATATATATATATATATATATATATATATATATATATATATATATATATATATATTATACACACTGCATTATTACAGAAAGTATATTAAAAACCAAATTGAACACATTATTCTTTAGTATTTGGTATGGCTTTATGGCTTTATCTTGGGAATGGAGCATGACAACTCAATTTCATGCTCCCATGCCGTTTATCAATGTATGATGGTGGATTGTTGTTCTAAATACCCTGTAGCACTTTCAACACATCATTCAATGAGGTTGTATTGCCGTTTGACCTTCTCAGTATCCAAAAAAATCCATATAGCCTCAATGATGTTCAGATCAGGACTTTGTGCAGGCCAACGCACTCTGGTGAGTGTTCCATTAGTTTCTTTACATTCCAGATAATTTTTCATCCCATTGTCTGATGATAATTCAAGATAATTTAGTAACATTCCAGATAATTTTTCATCCTATTTTTCATCCCAACATGAGAATACTTGAGGTCATTCTCGTGTTGCAAGACGAATCCCCACCTAATGAGATGTGTTCTTGAGGGAATGTCATGATTGATAACAACCGGTCAGTACCGATAAACAGGCAGTGCACCTTCAGTTTTATGTAACTCTCAAATATCCTTAGCAGAAAGAGATGCAGCTCCACAGTTGTTATGATCCACCCCATTTTTCACTGTAGCTGTTGTACAATGACTGCAGTTATACTGCTTCCTGGACTGTCTTCAAACAAACTGCCATTGTTTATTGCCAAACAGTTTAAATTTGACTCATCATGAAAGAACACCTTCTTCCAGTTTTGTGTCACACCACTATTTAATTCTGCCCATTTAAGCCTTTCCATTTAGTTGCCTATCCTCAACAAAGGCTTCCATTGTGGCCACTTTCCACTATGTGTATCTCACTGTTCTTGAAGAAGCATCAACATCCATACTTTCAGCCAGGTCATTCACAAAATCTCAACTGGGTAGTTGTCTATCACAAAGAAAACATCACTTTTGGTGAGTTTGGACTTTTTATTCCTCTACCACTTGCATTGTCAACAGTACCAATTTCAGTTTGGCAGATGCTCCTCAGAGTCTTGCACACATCTCCTGCTGAAACACAAAGTCAGGCTACATCCTGCTTCATGGAGTTACCTTCACCAACTAAGAATTTGATTACTTTACACTTGCCATGTGATATTCCAATCCCAGGAGCCATTGTATTCACTAAAGATTCACAACACAACAAATATTTCACTGCCTCTAGTTTTCTAGTCCTTCTGTAGGTGTGGAACTTTGTGATTGTTTGTATGACAACCATTCACAATGTCCTATATCAACACATGACTGTACTCTAGAGGATATAATTTTTAAAGAAGAGATGCATTTCTATCATGTGTTATTAGCATTTTATACAGTCTTCACCGTTTCCATAATTATTTCAAAATCTGCAGAAAAATTGATTCTCCATTAAAATCAATTTGAAGTGTCCACTCCCTTCGGGAGCCTCCGGGAGGATGGGGTGGGGGGAGTCATGTCATTAGGTTTATTATTATTAATACTGTTACGGCTTTATAAACCACCAAATACCGAAATTGAAATGCACACAGCATGTCGACTATTAGAATAGTTATTTCCTTAATGTATATTAAGAATGGTGCCTTCCCTATAGGAGTTATGTTATTAAATGCGTTGGGTTTGGTAGACATCACCCCCTCTCAACCCATTAGGACAATAGCAACATTAGTGTGCAATGACGTGTGCCATGACTGCCATCATCACATAGGGCATGCATTGTTTTACTGCCATGACTTTTTAACATGTGCAAATAACACCAGCGTTCTGGAACCTTCACGAAACCATGGCTTTTGAAGCGCACACCAAATTCCAAATTTACTTTTATTGGTTAAAACCCCACCAAGTCCTTGTTTGTCTGTTCATCTGTATGGACATCGACCCTGTGCTGTGACTTCTTGCCGTCTACCCCATACTGTATTTTGTTTCTCTGGTCTCCGTTCATTCCCCTCCGCCTGAACATGACCGGTATAGGACCAGGGTATGACAGCCTCCCTGCAATAATTGCCCCCATTCCCTGGCCTTGTGCACCATGGACATTTTTGGACTTGTGGAGTTCATCCTGGGTGCATGAGGGGAAAAGTGATTTTTCCCATGTTAAGTGCAGAGCTCTGCTCCTGGCGACGGCCGGAAGGGCCACCTGAATGCATATCTGGGTGGTCAGCAGAATGGGCAAGGCTGCAGGGACATCCCCCAATATCTGGCATGGGGCCAGCTCATAATATCCGACATGGCCCAATAGCTGGCCCCCAGGGCACCTTGGAAGATCTGACGTGCAGCTCTTTGGTCCCACCTGCCGTCAGGGCTATAAACGTGTGCCCAAGGTTCTGGTTCACCCCCTTTCTGCCATGGTCGTCGCTCTCACTCTCTCCCTCTGCCCTGTTCGTCGCTCTCACTCTCTCTGCCCCGGTCATCGCACGCTCTCTCTGCCCCTCGTCATCGCTCTTGCTTCTTCCCTCATCCTGGACACTTTGGTGTATGATTTTGATGGAGCTCGTGGACCCTCGTTTGTGGAGTGCAGTGTCAGGGCCGTTCCAGAGAGGGCGACGGTTCCACGTACAGTAGGCCAAGGACATCCTGCCCCTCCCAATTCTCTTCCCGTGTGTGGTCTGATGGGTACCCTTGTCGTATTATCTGATAGGTGAGGAGTAGGTCAAGTCAAGTCTGCGATTTGTGCATTTTCTTTGCTTTTTGTAAGTACACACCTTGATTGCCTTTTATTGCATTTCCCCTTTTACTGCCCCAGTTGCCCTTTGACTCCATTAAAGTCCTTAAGTTCCCTTCCCTCCTTTGCCATACCTCACATTGTTTATTGTAAATAAATTGCCTTGTTCACATTTTCCTTACAATCTGCCTATGTATGTCCTTTCCCCTGATTGGTCCAGGCAATGCCCGCACATAGATTAGCCGGGAGATTATAATTCCCCAACTAATTGGCTCTCACATCAGTCCGGTGTTGTGCTAGCAGAAAGCTCGGCTGCCTTAATCAAAATCCAATAAAGATAAAAGTAGCACAACTGCCGAGGTCACGATTTCCTGATAAGGAGACCGTGTTCCACAGTTAAACGGTAGAGAGACGGACGACACTGGGTCACGTGGTTAAATTATTGGCGTTCGCGGTCGATTGGCAATCCATCACGACATGGACTTATTCATGTGTGATGGACTCGATATCTTTGTTGTGGCCTTTCTTGGTTAGTTGTTTCCCCTCTTTCTCCAAACTCTGTTTTCTAGAAAGACCAGAGCCTTTTGCTGGGATTACAGACATATTTGGAGAAGGTTTTTCTGCAACATCTGGCCCAGTGACTCTTAGAGTCACATGATTTACACTGGTGTTGATACACTGGGCATTGATGAGGCTCAGGGCAGGTGTCATAGTTCTTGCACTTGCGCTTACATAATCAGATAAGCCATTTTAATTTAAGCACCTTAGTCCTTTGGCTCCGATGCTGCTACATATTTTCTTCGCTTTGGCTTCATTGCCCATGATGTTTTCGTCTTTCAGGCAATGTGTCATCTTCTGCTTGTACAATGACGTGTGTCGGTGTGATAAGAAGGAGACAATAGGAGTAGGAGTTGCAATCTGGGTAAAGGACAGCATTGCATCAAGAGAAAGGGGTGACATTAAAGAGGGAATAAATGTTGAAGATTCTGTATGGGTAGAGGTTACAGATTGTAAAACAGTAAGATACTGGTAGGATGTTTTTATAAGGTTCCAGGTGTGAAAAAGAGGAGGAAGGGGGAGTACATGAAGAATTCAGAAAGGTGTGTGGTAAGAGAAGAGTATTGATTATGGGGGATTTTAACTTGCCAGGGATAGATTGGGTCCAGGAACAGGGAAAGGACAGAGCAAATGAGGATTTCCTAGTTTTAGTCCAGGATTGCTTTTTAACCCAGTTTGTAGATAAGCCCACGAGGGTGAGTGCAATGTTAGACCTCCTTTTAAATAACGATCCCAATATGGTGGAGGAGATGGAGGTTGGGGAGCATTTAGGAGCAAGTGACCATAACATTGTGTGTGCAAAGATTCTGTGAAGGGTTAGAGTTCAGGAAAGTAGGGAAAGGCTTTTAGATTTCAGGAAGGCAAACCTTGAGAGAATGAGGAGAGAGTTGGGTGATTTGATTGGGAGACTCCAACAACAGGACAATCAGCATCAGAGAAATGGGAAACCTTTAAGGACCAAATGTGTGGAGTGCAGAGTCAGTACATTCCAATGAGGTGTAAAACTAGAGGCAGAAAGAGGCCAGGATGGTTGAGCAGTGAGATAAGGAATGCTATCAAGGAGAAGCAGAAGGCATTTATTAGGTTTAAAATAACAGGACTGGAGTTAGATTTATATCGCTATTGGAGTTAACAGAGGCAAGTTAAGAAAATAACTCGGTAAGCCAAAAGAGAGTATGAGAAGGACATGGCTAAGAATATTAAACATAATAGCAAGGCTTTCTTTAAGTATATCAAGGGAAAAGAACAGGTTAGGACCAGTGTGGGCCCATTGAGGAATAGCACCGGGAGAATGGTTAGTGAGGAAGGTGAGACGGTAGGCTTATTAAACAGGTATTTTGCTTCAACTTTTACACAAGAACAGTCAGGAGAATTGCCAATAGCTGAGAGCTTCTATCAAGGAGGTAAGAAGGGGCTTTTACAGAATATCCAGGTTGAAGTGGAGAAAGTAAAGGAACAGCTCGGTAATCTAAGAGAAGATAAGGCTCCGGGCCCAGATAATATGCACCCGAGAATATTGAAGGAGGTTGCTGAGCAGGTAAGCGAGATGTTAACGGATATTTTCAATAGTTCCCTGGAGTCAGGACAGGTACCGGAGGATGGGAGAGTAGCAAATGTAATACCATTATTTAAGAAAGAATCCAGAGAAAAATTGGGAAACTACAGACCTGTTAGTTTGACTTGAGTTGTGGGGAAGGTGTTGGAGACATTAATTAAAGACCAGATGAGGAACCATTTAAACAAATACAAACTAATTAAAGGTCGTCAGCAATGGGTTTACCAAAGGTAGTTCCTGTCTAACAAATCTTTTAGACTTCTATGAAGCAGTGTCTGATTTGGTGGATGAGGGAATGGCAGTGGACAAAGTATATCTGGACTTTAAGAAGGCATTTGATGGGGTACCACATCAGTGGTTGATGATAGCCAAAGTGAGGGCTTGTACACGTCAACTCTCACGTTTTTGCCGTGAGACTCACAACTTTCTGTTGAAAGTCACGTTCTCACATTCTCGCAATAAAATCTCACACTTTTTTTGAAATTTTCGGCACCAAAAAATATTTCCAACATTACTACATTGTGACTGGTTTAACTGATGTTATAGCCTTGAATACCGAATTTAATCTGATTGCTTCGCATCGTTCCACACTTCCTATATGAGAGACAGAGTATGATTGATCAATTATCGGCGACCATCCTGATCCAATGAAATATCTTGTTACTGGGGGTCATTTTTCACACAAAATCGCTGCAAAATACTGGGAATTACTATCAATATGCTGAAATAATACATCTTAATTCCAAGGATGATGATTGTTCTAATTCCTGTATAGCATTTGTTCTGTTGATGAAAATAAAATATGTCTTATTTGTTCATATTGTTGGTTCATTTATTTTAGTCCATACAGTGGACTAAACAGTAACAACAGGACATAAAACCTATTTCTGACTGAAAAAAAATATGGCTGAATTTGGCATGAGAATACAGGGAATTGTATCTAAGTCACACGTGAAAGCAAACATTTTTTGGGGGAGCATGCCCCCAGACCCCCCCCCCTAGATTTCTTGGCTGCTTTGCCACCTCGCTGGACACATTTTACATTCTCACTCTTTTTCATAATTTGTGGTTGACAGGTCTGGACTTGTGGAGTGGCTGGTCAGGTAGCTAATTGGATTGCAAACTGGCTTCGTGGTAGGAAGAAAAGAGTGGCTGTGAGTGGGAAGATGTCTTGCTGGGAGGATGCAAGTAGTGGGGTCCCTCAGGAATCAGTACTTTGACCATTACTGTTCCTTATTTACATCAACGATTTGGATAATGGGGTAAAGAGTAATCTTTCCAAATTTGCAAATGACACAAAGCTTGAAGGTAAGGTGGATAGCAGAGGGGGTGGTGAACAGATACAAGAGAGTATTGATACTTGTACGGATTGGGAAAAAGATTGGCAGATGGAATTTAACCTGAGCAAGTGTGACGACGATGTAAGCACAATCAACTGACGACGATGAACCAGATGTAATGGCTGATCACATTCCTTCTCCTTTGCGGGAAGCTTTGAGTGCATCTCAAGAGGAAGATGAGCATTCTGAAGTGGCTAAAGAAAACATTGTTTGGTTTCTGAAAGAAACCTTGAGACAACGCAACGTGCGAATCAAAGATCATTTCCCCATTATTCTCGCCTTCATTTCAGCTGCAAAGCCTTTGCTGCAAGGGAAGGACCTTAAGGAACCTGAATTTCAGTGCTGAAGGAAAGCTGTTACAAAGGAAAACAAGGAACTAAATGAGGAAAGTGACTTCGTTCCACAAAATAATCAATGATGGAATTGAACGTTATATCTCTGAATATAAATGCGGGTCGTTCCACCTTACGGAAAGTACAAACCTTTCAAGCAATCGAGAAAGCAAAAGCTGATATTATTTTATTTCAAGAAACCCATGCGATGAATACTCAGGTAGCAGATTGGACGAAACGATTCAAGGGACGGTGGTGGTTAAGCAGGTTTCCTATACCTCAGGCCGGCCTTGCCATCTGCCTAAGTCACAGGTTGCGTGCTCACCAAGTTTTCCTTCAAAGAAATCTATAAAGGGAATTTGATATCAGTAAAGTTTCTTGACAACACTCAAACGATTGTTATCCTAAATGTATATGCACCAAGTCATCCCATGGAGAGGAAAATCTTCTTTTCCACATTACAGGACTGTAAAAACTTTGGATGCAACTGCTTTTATTTGTATTGCGGGAGATTTTAACTGTACAATTTGTCCGTTAATTGATGGGCATGGCAATGAACCGCATTGCTGCCTCCACTAAAGTGTTAGAAGACACCATCAAAAATTACCGGTTTAAGGATGTGTGGAGGTCGCAACATCCACATTTGCGCTGTTACACATGGTGCAGATGTAATAATGGCATTATGTCAATGGCAAGACTTGACAGGTTTTACGTAAATAAGCTAATGTTAAACGTTGTGTCTTCGACTCAAATTGTGCCGACAGGGTTTACTGACCACAGCCGAATCTCAATGTCTTTCAAATTACCCTTTCCACCGGGTGGTAGTCCTTATTGGTCTCTCAATACCCATCTCTTACAAGACAATGATGCATTTTGAGTCGTGTGGGAGAAAATTCGGTCTTCTCCCTCTGATTTTGATAGTCTCCGGTTGTGGTGGGATGTTGCAGAAACCCAAATATAAACTTTTTGCCAACAATATAGTTTTTATAGCACCAAAAGGCGGTCAATATCAATTGATCGGTTAAAACGGGAAATAGTATTCCGAGAACAGAACGACGATGAGGTTGGGAAAGACACATGTGACCGATTAATATGGTCTAAGAAAGCATTGCTTGAGGAGACGGTATGGCAACAAGCAATAGGTACCTTGGTAGGAATGCGAATAAGCTATTTAACGTTGGATATACCAAATAAGGACTTCTTTAAATTAGAGACTTTTCTTGAAAGGTCACAACAAATTCACAGTTTTCTCACTCCCAATGGGTCCCTGGTAACCTCTCAGCAGGCGATCAGGCGTACACTGAGGGATTGCTATTCTAACTTGTATTCTCCTCAGAACATGGACAATGAGGTGATGCAAGAATTAATTGCTGGGCTCTCGAATGTCAAGGAGAATGAGCAACATGTGCCTGACTCCGAAATTTCGGCAAATGAACTTGAAGCAGCTGTGACGAGCCTGAAAGATGGAAAAGCCTCTGGAATAGATGGTTTGCCAGGAGAATTCTATCAGACTTTTTGGAACATTGTGGGACCTGATTTACTTGACGTTCTTGATGAAAGCATACGTGATGGAGAACTTCCGGTGTCCTGCAGAAGAGGATAGTATATTTACTGCCAAAATCTGGGAACCCTCAACTGGTGGAGAACTGGTGACCGGTGTCTTTACTGTGTACTGATTATAAAATTCTCTCTAAAGTCCTCACAAATCGCATGAAAAGTGTTATCAGTTCTCTCATACATCCAGACCAAAAACTTATTGTGTCTGGAAGATCTATCCATGACATTACATTTTTGGTAAGAGATATTATTTCGTGCAATAAGCATCTGTGTGATGGTTTTGGATTTCTGTTTCTTGATCAAGCGAAGGCCTTTGATCCTGTTGATCACAAATACCTTTTTTATGTTTTGAAGGGAATTGGTTTTGGTGAAACTTTCATCTCTTATGTAAAACTCCTATATACTCATTGTATGTTGAAAGTTAATAATAGGTTATGTTCTCCCTTTCTGTTTCAATGGGGTATCTGGCAAGGTTGTCCTCTTTCTGGTCTTTTATATATAATTGCCCTTGAGCCACTCCTGCTATCAATTTGACAGCAAATACCTCAGGGAATGAGAAGTATAGAAGGAGCAAAATTTGTGCAGACGGCGTATGCTAATGATGTCTGTATTTTAATTAAAAGTACAAACGATGTCTGCTTTACAGCATTGCCTGAGACATTTCTCTGCAGCCTCCTCTGGCGAGATAAATTGGAATAAAAGTACAGCATTATGGTGTGGAAAAAGTGACCTCTCTTATATTACCACCATTACTCCCACAGAACTTGGTCTGGAGAACGGACGGAGTTAAATATCTTGGAGTGTACCTTGGTAGTCATGAGATGGAGATGAAAAATTGGAAAGGAGTTTTGGAAAAAAAATTAAGTACAGACTGAAAACATGGGGAGGACTGTTGAAGCCCCTTTCATATAAAGGTCGTACTCTTGTCATCAATAATTTGATTGCAACAAAATTGTGGCACAGAATCGCTGTTCTGCAGCCATCCAATCAACTAATTACGGCTATACAGCGAATGCTGGTAAATTTCTTTTGGAGTGGATACCATTGGCTACAACCTGAGATACTGTACTATCCCCTGAAGGAAGGTGACCAAGGTGTTATCAACATGTTTCATCAGATTGTGGCCTTTCGATTGCAGTCTCTGCAGAAACTGCTGTTCCCTGAACAGCGAACCTGGCGACCATTTGCATTTTTTTCTCCTGCAACAAGCCGGTAAACTGAGCTATGATCGGCATCTTTTTTTGATGGATCTTGAGCACGTAAACTTTGTTTCTCTTTCTAAGTTCTATCGTAGTTTTCTGGATATTTGGAAAAAAGTTTGATGTCCATCGGCTGCTTCAGGCATGTAATTGCAGAATGTTCCTTCAAGAACCCCTTTTTTTCAATATTTTTTCCCTGGTATTCCTGTCATGCCATGATTCAAAAATTTATCCAAGGAGGAATCAATAAGGTGTGTGACTTGAGAGACATACCTGGGGTTAAGTGGAAATCTGTTGATGTGGTAGCGTCTGCAATTGGTTCTAGATCTGTCCGACTTGTGGACCAAGTGGTGCATGTAGTTATCCAGAAGTTTAAACAGTTCAATATTGGCTGGGAAGGTGTTGGTATCATTGAGGATTTCCGGTTAAGCTTTCCTGAAATCAAAGTACTCCTTTCTTCTTCTTTTCGGTTAGAGATTGAACGTACCCCCCCCCCCCCTTTTCATCTTTTAACTAAGACTGGAATTTGTGATCTTCGACAAAAGGGAAACTTATCCCATTCTGAAAGAACACAAATAGCATTGTGGTCAGAGCGGTTCGGGCCAGGTTCGCCCTGTACTCCACTTTTGCTTCATATGTATACCTTACCCATACATGATGTATTAGCGGACATACAGTGGAGGTTGGCACACTGGGTCCTCCCCTCCAACACATTTGTTCACCATATTAATAATTCGCTGACAGAAATATGTCCTTTCTGTGATCAGAAGGAGGACTTGTTTAATGCTTATGTGAAATGTTGTCGACTAACTTCTCTTTTTATTCTACTTCATCATCTTTTTCACCAATTATCCATTTCCTTTAGTTTGCACGTGTTTATTTTTGGTGTACCCTTTAAACCTAATTGTGGAGATGTGGGTGTTCTTTTAAAATTTCTGGGTGCTGTTGAAAAATATGCAATCTACAAATCTCGGAAGATTAAAATCGACAATGGTCACGGATCAGATGTTATCTCTATTTTTAAAGGCTTTGTCTCAACACGACTTAGGCTGGAATTTGATTTCTTTTTGAGGATTGAAAATGTTAAACTTTTTGAGAGAAAATGGTGCATCGCAAATGTTTTGTGTTTCGTGAAGAATTCAGAACTTGTAATAACTTTATAATTTTCTTTAAAATGTGTTATTTATTTTTTCTGTTGAATTTTCTTCATTTTTTTTTCTGTATTATTGTAAATATGTATTATTCTGTGCATGCCTGAATGTAATAAATGACGTTTCAAATTCAATTACCTCTCCCTCAGAAAGGACTGTCTGGAAAACCCTCCCATTTACTTTCATAACAATCTTCTTGAAAAAGTTCAGTCAATTCAAATATTTGACTATCTAATCAGCTTGGGTCTCACTATTAGCCCTGATCTTTCTTGGGCAAACCACATTTCAAAATTGCCTTCCAAAGCCAGCTGCCAACAGGGCATCCTCCGTTGCACAAAGTCATTCCTTGACACACCTGAACTCTTATCCATCAGACAAGGCCTTCATCCACAGCTCGATGGAGTAATGCTCTCCCATCTGGGCAAGTGCCCTTGTAGTGGGGCGGCTTAGCCCAAATATTCAAGAGAATTGTGCATTTTGTGATACAAGCACCAAATTTGGCACAAATGTACATTAATACATCGCGAACATTTTCAGATATTGGGCCACTTGAAATTCTCTCTTTATGTCCGCCATATTGGATTTCAAAATGGCCACCACTTGAAATCTACATTTGCTATAATCTCTGGACATAATGCAGCTATTGACTTGATTCTGGTATCTAAATGTCTGTTTTTGGGGGCAAGGAATCCAATGGTAGTGGCCATGATCCGGCACTCACACATGATCCCACACAGTGGCCATGATCCGGCACTCAATGGACGTCGTGAAGAATGCTGTGGAACACCTGAATCCTGGACAGACACCAGTGGTCACCGTTGATCAGCCACTGTTTCCTTTGGCCAAGCAGATACAGTGGAAGTGGCCAGAGAGCTTTGGTGAAGACCAGATAGTGGTGATGTTTGGTGGCCTCCACATAGAGATGGCGGCACTGAGGACACTGGGGGACTGGCTGAAAGGGAGTGGTTGGGTGCAAGCACTTGGGCAAGCCGAGATTGCGACAGCAAGGACAGCAAACTCATTCCTGCGAGCATCCCATGTCTTGCGCACAAGAAGAGCACATCAAGTGACTGCAGCAGCACTGTACATCCTGCAACACCGTGCCTACAACCACTACTGTCTGGGAGAAACCAGGGATGCAGAGGACCTTCCAGAGTTTGAAGACTGGTGTTGCCAGAGAGAAGACATCCCCCAGTTTCACTACTGGGCAACCATGCTGGAACTAGAACTGTTGGTTCTACTGTATGTGCGTTCTCTCAGGCAGGGATCGTTAATGATGTACCTCGATGCTCTGACAGAGCTGGTCCCCTGGTTCCATGCACTGGATCACACCCACTATGCTAGGTGGATACCAGTGCACCTGAAGGACATGGCCGAACTCACCAAACACCCAGATGTAGCCAGGAAATTCAGGGAAAGCCACTTCACCGTTCAGAAAACACAGAGGGTGTTCTCTTCAATCCCGATTGACCAGGCACATTAGCAGAATAATGCCTGCATCAAAGGAGACGGTGGAGCAGTTGGGCTCACTGACAACCCTAGTGCCCTACGTCGCTGGATGGTTGCGGAACCAGAAGTTGCCAGGGTGATCGAAGAATTCCAGGATGGGAACCAACACTGGAGATGGCAAACAGCAGACACACGTCATGATGATCAGACGCCAAGTGTACAGGCCTCATTTGTGAAAGATGTTCGCTCTCTCTCGTCGGTGTCATTGAGGAGATGGGCAAGCCATTCGAGGAGGAGAGTCAGGATGTAGTCAAACTGGACACAAAGGAGATCGCAGATCCTGCTGCTGTGGAGACCGTGATGAATGCCAAGAGGATTGGCCAAGAGCAGTTCGTGGCTTTCACCAGAGAGTGTCTGTTGGACAGAATAAAGGCAGTGGACACACCCATTCCTCGTAACAAGCTGAAGGTGTTCAGCACTTCCATTCCAAGAAGCCAGAGCATAGGTCAGCAACAGCTCGCCTCCATCGAGAATGACCGTGAACTCTTCGCACGCCTGTACATTGGCTGCCAGACGAAGGATGGAAACCTTGAGGAGTTCTTTTGTCACGAGAATCAGGCATGTCCTCCTGCATTGTCTGATGGTGGAAGCCTCTGCACTGGTACCAAGAGTGATCTCCTCACATGCTTGGAAGAAGTCTCCGACGCAAAAACAGAGACTCTTGTCACGACCTGTATTGTGCTTGATGGAGCAGCCATCGTCCAGATGCTGAAGCCAGCTGCATCAAAGACCTTTGAAGAGTATGCACAACAGATCTTCATCCCCTATATGTCCACGAAGCTGCAAACAGTGTCACGCCTGGACCTGGTCTGGGATACTTACCTTGCTGATTCACTGAAAGGTAGTACACGTGCAAAGCGGGGACAAGGTGTGCGCAGACGTGTGGTGGCTGCCGCAGCCATACCAGGAAACTGGAAGAACTTCCTACTAGTGGACAGCAACAAGACCGAGCTGTTCAGGTTCCTCTCTGCAGCTCTCATGGAATGGTTTGACCAGGAGGACAAGCAACTCGTCATTACTGATGGAGAGGCAGTGCTCAGCAAGCCACTACTGCCAGATCTGACCTCACTCGCCCCATGTAACCATGAAGAAGCTGACAGTCGGATGTTGCTGCATGCGTCTCACGCAGTCCAGCATGGACACCATGCAATACTCATCCGGACTATAGACACCGATGTTGTGGTGCTGGCAGTGTTCCTGGCACAGGAGTTGCAACCAGAAGACAAACTGTGGCTGGCATTCGGAACAGGCCAGAGTTTCCGATACCTCGTAGCACACGAAATAGCAGCTTGATTGGGACGAGAGAAGGCTCGTGCACTGCCAATGTTCCACGCTCTAACTGGATGCGACACTGTGTCTAGTTTTCAGTGACATGGCAAGAAGACTGCGTGGGCAGTCTGGACGGTACTGCCAGAACTCACTGAGGCGCTGCTGCTGCTGTCCTCTGCACCTCGTGACATACCAGACGATGCAATGCGCATCATCGAGAGGTTCGTGATCCTGTTGTATGATCGAACCAGCAATTGCACAGACATTGACAAGGTCAGGAGGAAACTCTTCGCAAGGAAGAACAATGTGCAGCTCATCCCTCCAACGAAGGCAGCTCTGGAGGAACATGTCAAGAGGGCAGTGTATCAAGGTGGACATGTGTGGGGTCAGATACTGCTGCCAGCACCAGAGCTCCCTCCACCAACCAACTGGGGTTGGTCAAGGACTGGAGAAGGACAGTACACACCTTACTGGACCAGGCTAACTGAGGCAGCTCACAGCTGCATTGAGCTGGTTTCTTGCAAGTACAAGAAAGGGTATGTGAGGCACTGCAAGTGCAAAAAGGCTGCCCTTCAGTGCACAGCCCTCTGTGTGTGTGAAGGGGACTGCACATGATGATGAGTCAACAACATACATGTACTTGTGGCAATGCTGAACTTGTTAACATGACACTGTTTATGTACACGTCTCTTCAGTACCAGTATATACCTAGCCTCAGATACCAGTCCACCTAGCCTCAAATACTAGACCATGTAGCATGTCAGTATTATACCTAAGACATTTACAGAACTAAGACATTCTTTTCAAATTATTGTGTTGAATCCAATATTTGCCAAGATAATTTCCAAATAAAATTATATAACAGACTGTGATAGATAATATTAAGTTGAAAATGGTACCATTGGATTCCTTGCCCCCAAAAACATACATTTAGATACCAGAATCAAGTCAATAGCTGCATTACGTCCAGAGATAATAGCAAATGTAGATTTCAAGTGGCGGCCAATTTGAAATACAATATGGCGGACATAAAGAGAGAATTTCAAGTGGCCCAATATCTGAAAATGTTCGCAACATATTACTGTACATTTGTGCCAAATTTGGTGCTTGTATCACAAAATGCACAACAGGTTTGCTATGCTGCTACACTACCGCCTCATACCTTGCTTAGTTTGACAGTGTGGAAACCAAGGCCTTTAAAATCAAGGGAATCTCATGCAATGAAGCTGAGCTTATGGGCCATCACAGACAATCGGTGGTTTCTCTGTCTTCTACCCCCTAGTTTCTGGTGTTGCAACCTCTGCCCTTTCCATGCCTTGTCTCCCTCAGGTTTCTGCAGGTTGCAAGCAGTGCAATGTAACACCCTTCCAGTGAAACTCCCAAAATCCAGAATCACAGCTTGATTTCACTCATTCGTCACTCTTCTATCCTGCCTGTGGAACCAACTACCAACCAACAATCTCATTCCTCCCTCCAGGTCTTCAAGACAGCTGTTCACCACCATCTCAGGTCATCGCAAAACCAAAACCATTATATTTTCTATACCTGTTAACCTCCCCCGCCGCTCCCCAGTCCCCACCGCAAACCCACATCCTTCTAAATTTCATGTTTTTCTTTCCTGAGAGTTTGTTTGTGTAGCCATCGTGTCTACCCCCAAAATCTCCCCAACCCCTCATTCTCATCCACAAGCCTTGTTTGTCTGTCTCCATCTATTTTGTCCCTCAGCCCTTCTGTTGGTGTTTTCCACTCTGTTTCTGCTGTTCCTTTTGTTCTGTTGCATCCTGATCCATTCTGTGCTCTTGCTCCCTCCAAGGGATTTTGTATCCAAAACTCCCCCCAAAACTCTAAGCTTTCCATGTAAAGTTATTATTATCATTACTACAGACTCGAATGCTCAAAGTTAGGTTTGCTATCTCCACACCATCCTGTCGGACTTGAGATAACCAATGATGTGCTTGCTTGGTGATGGTCACATTTACTTTTTTCATCTCTTGACACGCAACTTTTACTGCAGGAGCTGTGGCAAGATTGTTGTTTTTTGTGCCAAGTGTTGTTTGGATTGCTTTGAATACCAGGCCAGGCTGGCAACCTTCATTTTACACTCAATTTTGACCTTTGATACTTGTGGATGATAAAGAAAAGCACCAAACAAATTTCTGTCGACTTCAATCTGTAGATGCTTTGGAAGTTCATCTCTTTGCTAATTGATTCCTGGAATAGTTGTAACACTGAGGCATTGAAAGGCAAAAACCTTAATTTTGTGTCCAATTTTGAATTTTGACCCCTCGATCATCCCCAAAACGACTCTAATTCGAAATTATTATATACCCCCCTCCCCCCCCCCCGAGAGGACCTGTTTGAAAGCACATTGGTACCAACTTTCATCTCTATAAACCAAAACACAAGGGAACGACATGGCAAAATGTGTGATTTTTCAGTGTTTCACCTTTGACCCCTCTTCAGAAGATGGGGAAAAATGAAAAAGAGTAAAAAAAAAAAAAAAATAAAATAAAATGTGGTCTGGGTTTATTGGACGAAGCTAGCTCAATCAAAATTTGAAGATGATTGGCTCATTAAATGAAGGAATGCTGGATGATTGTAATTGTTAGAAAGGAAGAAGAAACAGAACTAAACAATGTCTCCTCTTCCTGTAAGAGGGGGAGACATAATTACAAATCCACAATGTTTATATTCATAAAAACAATTATGACAACAAACACCACAATTAAACAATTTACCTTGAAAAGACGCATCGTAGTCACCCAGCATGTCCTACTCTGCTCATCCTCAGCACAGAATACTTTCAACTCTTTTTGGAGACTTGTTCTGTTCGGCTGTAATAGAGAATTAAGCACTGATAGAAACTCTTGAACATGATGTGCTTTTAATAATGAAATGATTTTCAATTCTAGGAGACATCTTATCTTTCAGTTTTCTTGGTTTGTTTTGATGAATTTGTATTTGACTCTTCAGCCGAAAAGTTTTACTTTTTAAAAAGTTGTACTTCTCTGCTCTGTTTGTCAATGGAGAGCCTGTTGGGTCCAGACTTTTTTTTTAGACAGGGACAAAGGTTCATGGAAGAGCTGTCACAGACAAATCATTCACACAGATGCAGACAAAGGTACCAGACAACACATGATTTGACTTTTAACATGAGGCAAACACATCCATTGCTCTTGGGGGAATTAACTTACTGGAGCACTTTGGATGAGGCGAGGCCATCCAGTGATGTAGTTTTTCCTCTCCGCAGTTAGTGGGGAAGTTAAAGGCAAAACGACCCCACTCCCTACCCCCAAAGGATGACAAACCCATGGGGTGTATCCAAGTTCTATCCTCTAAATGCTGAGTGTCTAGTGAGGAAACAGTACATACCATTTTAAAAATCTTTAGCCAAGGATGGAATCAAACCGCAAACTTACCAGACTACTATCTGCAATGCCACAGAGTCTGCAATAAATATATTGCAGCAGCTTTAAAACATGTTTCCAGCTTGGTTAATATAAATAAATTAGATATGCTCACGGGGATGATGTCATCTGGGACAAAACTAAAAAAAAAAGGCACAACATTTTCTCGGTTTAAAGTCTGCTCTTTGTCCTCTATATTAATTTGGTTTCAAGTCTGTATGGCTGGTGTTGGCTTAATGGTTAGGGTGGTGGGCTTTGGATCCGAGAGTACCGAGTTCAAATCCCGTTCAGCTGTTGAATTAATACCAGGTGAGGTTAAATCGGCCTGTCATCCTTCTGAGGTCGGCAAAATGAGTGCCAGCTTGCTGGTATACTGTGTCGGAGTGGTGACCCGTCCAGGATTGTGCCCAATAGCCAAGAAGACTGCTGAAGCAGAACCAACGCTCTGCACAGAGTATGGTCCTCCTCCTTTGTCCTCAGATCCAACTTTTCCAGGACACCTGCATTCTTCCAATAACCTATTCCTGGTTGGACTCTCAAAATCCAGGCTGACTGCATACTTCAACTTACTTCTCCCTCCAGAACTTGTTGCGTCATACCCAATCTATACTGGCAATCTTTTCTATCCCCATTTATCCTAACTAAACCACCAAGTGAGAAAGCAGCAACCAGACTCAGTGACCTGATGGTTGGAGTGTCCGTTCTGTGTATGAGATGTCAGTGGTTAAAGCCTGGTCAAGTCAGACAAAAGACTTTAAAATGGTGCATGCTGCTTCCTCGCTTGACACTCAGTAGATGATTAGTAGAACCCTTTTCCTTGGAGGTGTTGTTTGACTAGATTGGTATCGTGGGTTAAAGTGTGTGTGGTTGACCTAAGGGCTGCTGGTTCGAATCACATTTGTCAGCAGTCTGGCCTGCACACAGTTGCACTTCAATGGGGATTCCCTGTGCAGCCGACAACTGGTCCAAGTGTGACGTCTTCTCTGAGAGTTGCCCAGGACAGAGATCTGGCTCTCATCCTGATAGGCAGGTTGGGTGGCCTTATCTGGGAGTCTTTGGTCCCAGCACTGTTTTCCGGACCTTCAAGCATGCGATTAAAGATAAGGGTGAAGTCTTCCCTACTTATGGGTCTACACAGCCTCTTGGATGATTTGGGTGCTCCTGGGGTGGGAGGCCATATGGCAGGATGTCAGCTATGCAGATGGTTGTGGCATTCATGGGGGGCACCGTTACGATTGGCATTGTGGATATAAGTGCATTGCCCTGAGGCTGGAGGACAGATGAGGAGGAAGTGGATCTCACAACAGGGTTTCCTCAAGGAATGACATCGGAGAGATGGATCACTCAAGTGTTGAGTCTACTGAGCGTAAAGGTGATGAACCTGTTACCAATAGTGTCACCAAGGGGTCTAAGCCTGAGCAAGAAGAGGACAACATGAAGCAGATGTCACTCGATAAATGCAAGGCCACGAACAAATGCATTAACGGTTATAAACAGTGTATTGGGTGTTGTATCTCGTATTTGGGGAATTTTCAGGTTGGTGGAGACTGTGAGGAATATTTCCTGCTGTAAATGTTTGGGTCCAGCTCATTTAATAGCTTTGGCAAGGAAACTGAGAAAAGGGTGAGCATCTTTGCTGGATCAGTTGTGTTTGTTGTCGGTCATGTTTGTTGGGTGGGCCTACAACAGATGCATGTGATGGTGGAGGATGTGGGTGACATTGGGGATGTAGCAAGTTTGGATGGCATGAGCAGTGCAGAGGGTGCAGGTGATGATAGTAGTGTGCAGAGTGTGCTGCTGGTGCTGGAGGAGCAAAGGGGGCAGGTGACAGACTGGGTGTGATGGTGTGTGAGAAGGTGGGGTGGTGGGCTGTGTGATTATGGGTATTGAGGTTGAGGGAGTTTCAAATTATGGTGATGGCATTGGGGTTGCGGTTGGTGTGGTTCGTGTTCGGAATGTTGCGAGTGTGCATGTGGATAATAATAATAATTATTATAAATTTATATTGTGCCTTTTGCCGATGGATATAAGGACGGTGTTGCATGTGTGCGTGATGGTGGGCGTCAGGTGGGGTGGGGAGGGAGGGTGTCCAGGAACAGTTTTTTTGTCAGCAATGAGGATGAGGGAATTTGTGGACTTTCCATTTTGTCACAAGGATGTGAAAAATAGAGTATATTTGATGAAATGTTGGATGATGTTTTGTCAGGTTAAGGGACTGGAAAATTGGTGGTGGTACATGCGGGAGGGAGGGGGTACCACCCCAGGACAGGAACGTTGGGAGGGAATGTGGGGTGGTTGGGGTACTGATGTGGGGAGGGTCTTTTGGAACCTTAAAAGAAGAGGTACGAGTTTTTGGGGGAGCATTTGAAGAATTTGTGGTGTGAAAGGATTTTTTTCAAGGATTCTACCAAGGGTGTGAATCTTTCTATATTTCTGTCGTGGAGTGACGGATGTGAACCAGTGGTTGAAGGGTTGGTGTAGGGGAGAGGGGTTTGTGAATATGTGGGGATCCCTGCATGGTCATTGTGAGTGTATGTGGTCAGGTCACAGTGTGCTCAATAGTAGGTGGGGGGGGTGGGGGCGGGTGAATTCCATGAATGGAAAGATGGAAGAGCTTGAAGCTGGGGTGGATGGCGAGGGGTACGACATATTTGCTGTGATGTGAGATGTGGTGTCGTGAACAATCCAACTGGAAGACAGGAATTCAAGGCTACAATGTTTATAGGTATGATAGGGAAGAGAAAAAGGAGAGGAGGTGCGGTAACCTGGGTTAAAGACACGTATCGAGAGAAAAGCACAACATTAAAGAGGGAAATAATGTTGAGGATTCTGTGTCGATAGAGTTTGGAGATTGTAGGAATAGTAAGAAACTTGTAAGATGCTTTTACAGGGCTCCTGGTGTGAGGAAAGAGCAGGAAAGTGAGACATGTGAATAATTCAGAAGGGCATGTGACAAAGGAAGAGTTTTTATTTTGTGGGATTTTCACTTGCCAAGGATAGATTGGGTCAAAAACAGGGGAATGGCAGAGTGGATGAGGATTTTCTATTTCTTGTCCAAGATTGATTTGTAACCCAATGTGTATAAAAGCCCAAGATGGGTGGGGGAGGGGGGCAGTGTGAAACCTCTTTTTTAACTAACAGTCTCAATATGGTGATTGGGGGGGGGGGGGTTGTGGGAGATCACCATGGGATAAGCGACCATAACATAGTAAGCCTTGTTTTCTTGATGAGATGTGAATTTTGGGATAGTGGTGTAAGGCTGTTGGGTTGTAAGAAGGCAAACTTTTTTTTGTGTGAGAAGCGATTTAGGAGATTTAGTTTGGGTAAAGTTAATGAGTGGGTGATCTGCATCGGAGAAATGGGCAACCTTACAGGAGCAAATGTGTTGTGTGCAGAGTCAGTATATTCTAGTGAGGTGTAAAGGTAGAGGCAGAAAGAGACCATGGTGGTGAAGCAGGGAGATACACTGTTAAAAGGATGGAGGCAGGAGGCATTCGTTAAGTACAAAATAACAGGACTGGAATCAGACTCATCAGTAAAGTAAGAAACAGAGACTAGTTCATAAAATAACTCGGCAGGCCAAAAGGAAATATGAAAAGGACATAGCCATGAATATTAAACATAATTATTTTAGTATATAAGGGGTAAGGAAATGGTTAAGAGGAGTGTTGACACATTGAGGAATAACACAAGATAATCGGTGGATGATGAGGGTGAGATGGCAGTTTTATTCAATACTGTAGTTTTTTTTTTTGTTTCTACATTTACACACAGAAACAGTCAGGGGAACTTCAAATAGCTGAGAGTATCTTCTTATGGATGAGAAAGGGCTTTTAGAAGAGATCCAAGAGATCCAAGATCCAAGTAGTAAAGGAAGTGAAGAAACGACTCGAAAAATTAAGGGATGATAAAGCTCCAGGATCAGATAACATGCATCCAAGAGTATTGAGGGAAGTGGCAGATCAGATTAGCCTCATGTTCGCGGATATCCTAAACAGCTCGATGGAGTCAGGGTGGGTACCAGAGGATTGGAAAGAAGCAAATGTAACACCAGCGTTTCAAAACTGGCCTTTTTCAAACCAAGTATAGGTAATTAGCATGGATTTATGAAAGGGAGGTCATGTTAAAAAAAAAAAAAAAAATTGGTGTTCTTTGAAGCAGTATCTGATTGGGTGGATTAGGGAAGTGCAGGGGATGTAGTGTATCTTGACTTTCAAAAGGCATTTGATAAGGTACCACAAAGGAGGTTGTTTGCTGAGGTGCGGCCTTGCAGAGTCGCTGGTCGGATAGCTAACTCTCTTAGAAACTGGCTTTGTGATAGGAAGCAAAGAGTGGCTGTGAGTAGGAGTATGTCTGGCTCAGAGGGTGTATGTTCATGGATACCTCAGGGATCAGCATTAGGACCATTATTATTAATAATTTACATCAATTATTTGGGTAGCAAGGTGAAGAGTCGACTTTCCAAATTTGCATCTCACACCAAGCATGGAGGTAAGGGAGATAGCAGAGAGTGGGAAGATCAGATGTAGGAAAGTATTGATACTTTAATGGATTGGGCAAAAAGATTGGCAGATGCAGTTTAACATGAAGAAATGTAAAGTGCTGGGGTGAGTAAGAATAATGAAAATAGAGATTCAATGAGACAAGGGACAACCTTGGATCATGTGACACAGGAGGTTCTGGGGGTGGTAATCGTTATGGAGTGGAAGCAGATAACAGTGTCAGGCAGGTTCAGGTAAAGCTAACAGGGTTTGAGGTTGTATTTGTAGGGGGGTACATCATAAATCAAAAGAGTTGGTCTTCACACTGTATAGGAATTTAGTTAGGCCCCATCTCGAATATTGTATGCAGTTTTGGTCACCACATCTGAGGAACGACAAAGCTGCCATTGAGAAGGAACAGCATAGGGCGACTAAATTTATTCAGGGGCTACCTCCACAAAGCTATGGGGATTGGCTGAAGGAGACTCATCTTTCTATATATATATATATATATATATATATATAATATAAAAGGAGGTGATTATGAGGGAATCTGAAAGATGTTTCAGATAATGAAGGATATTGACAAAATAAGTGCAAATGAGTTTTTCAGCAGAATAGACAGTGATAGGACCAGGGATCATAGCATAAAAGTAAAGAAGATGAGAGTTATGGAAGTATTAAGGGAGCGGTCCTTTAGTCAGAGAGTAGGTAATGCATGAAACGGTCGGTCTCCCTCGAAAAGTCGGGGCAGCAGAAAGTGTAAATGGGTTAAAATTGAAGATAGATACGTACCTAGATGAGCCTCAACTTTGTGTAAAAATAAAAATACACATCTTGTGTTAAGGTGTGTTCACATCTCTCCCTATTGACAACAGAAACACTGCTATAATGGCCAAATGCAAAAGCTGTCATTGACAGGTGCATATACAAAAGAAAGGAGAGAATGCTGGGGTCTTAGATTTACATTATATAGGTAAAGAACCCATCCTTCCAGATGGATTGATTCACCCAGAATTATGGATACTCAAAGCACCCGCTCCTTACGTGAGCCATCAAGGGGGCCATGTTATTATATTTATGCCTATTTTACTCCAAGGGGTCCTAGGGTTACACACCCAAAAAACGGTTGTGATCGGTTGTCGTTTTGTGGTACCTGGGAACAGACAGACGGACAGACGGTGAATTTGTAGCAACATGTGACTTGTAATACCCATTTCGACCGGGTGCGGTACACATTTACAGGGAGTGAATTGGGGTCCTCCCCCTACCCTGAACCACTCCCCCAACCCCCAATTTTTGTTTTATCGCCTAAAATATACCCGTGCACTACGTAAATACAACTACCAGTTTTCAACTTATTCAATCCAGCAGTTCAGAAGTGCAGAGAAGTCAAACAAACACAAACAAACAGACACTTCTCGGATGATACATACTGCAGTATGATTAATTTGTTTGGTTCAGAAATGTCAAATCAATTCTGGAATAACCTAATACTGATAACATCAGCAGCAATGGTTTCAGTTCCCTTTGAAATCTCGCATAACCCATGGATTTGAACTAAATTTGGAACTTTGAGCGTGGTGAACAAACAAATGTTAATGCACCCACTTATGTATGACAGCAAATTGTGTATAAACATGTTGCCATTTGAGATTGTATTGTATTTCTAGAGAAGTTGAATATACACTGTGGCATCGAGTTAGTTTCGCCTCCATTTATATTCTTAGTCGCTGTGTGATCACAGATGGTTGACGTGCAAGGAATAATTTTACTGAAAGTCGACTGTTAGTGGTTCATAAATCCATTTTTACGGGTTCATAAATTACGTAAATGTTACTTGTAGCATTTGAGCTCAATTCACTCGACAAACTTTCATTGTTCAAACTATTTAAATGAACACAAATCTCACTGCAGTAATAACATTGGCCATACATGATAAAGGCAGCTTTTGCAGCTCGAGTGCATCATTTGGGAATCGGGGCTAATCACATTGTTATTATGAAAGTGTTCAGCCATTTAATTAACATCACAACAATAAGTTTTTTACAATTCCATGCAAGAATGGAACTCAAAATAATTAAAGCCTCCTGCAGCATCTCATAAAAAATTGTTTCATTAATTTAATTGGTAACCGCGTCAGCTTGCAAGTTATTTGGTTCCAAATGTCTTGTCACCATAGAAGCACCGCTGACATTTTGCAGCTTCAGCGCACTTATTATTATAATGAAGCATACATTTTCATTCTTAAAATCAAGCATTATTAAATATCACCAAAAGACTAACATCCTATCTCTCCGCTCCTGCTCCACCGAGAGTCCCTATATACTAGGAGTAGCGACACGACGTGTCCCAAAAATTTCCGGTCACGTGGATCATGGGCACCATTTTGTTTCCATCGATAGCTCATCATTCTATTTTTAAATGACAGGAAGCTGTGTGCCATTGGATGCACCAATCGATCACAGGAGGGTTTCAAAATGTATATATTCCCTGCAGAGGCTCCAAGGAAAAAAAATTGGGAAAATAAAGTTCATCATCTGAGATGGAAACCACCTTTGGGGTAGTTTCTGTGGCAGGTAAGTTGTAGTCCCGTGTGTGTACATTTATGTGTGGTGCTGTAATGACATTGTAGTTGGCAGATGGGTATAACTCGTAAACAGACATCAATCATGAGGAAACATCTATGGATCATTCATGACATTTCAAGAATATCTTGGCAAGGTTGCTTATAAGTGAACACGTCGGTTGTGTGTCCGTCACGTAAGTTTGTTTGTTTATTTATTTTAATTAGTGTAAGTTTTGTAGTTACCATTGGTTAATAACATGCTATGGTCCATGACATGGTAAATACCAAAATAATTCACGATCCATTTGCCTTCAGCCTCACCTTGCAGCAAAACAGTATATTGTATTGAAGGTTTGTTGCCTCCAACCAACTTAGTACAGGAATCAGAAGAGTGGAGGAAAATGGGAGAAAACGAGAAGGGAGTAATACAGCGTATTAACGAAATGTGGGAAAAGGGGAAGCATGGAAGACGAGAGATTCAATGGGAATATAACACAATGAAGGATTACATGCACATGCATGTTCTCAGTGGCACAGTGCTTTGTTCTTTCTCAGTGTCTTCTTTCATGTTCTGTTCGATTGCAAAGAAAAACTTTCCCTAACCATATGTTCTCAACGGATGGCCGAGAGGTACACATGCTCACCTCTTAAGATGTTTAGCCTGGCTCTGAATCCCGACCCAGTTACAAACCGTCATCTCGGTGTTTCACAGGCAGAGCGATTCATGAATGTGTGTGCCGTCCCTCGCATGGACGTTAAGCCAGGTGTCCCGTCTGCTAGGATTAGTAGTTGGACGTTAAAAATCCCAAGGTGTCCTTCCCCAAGAGTAGGCGAGCTATCGCCGGCACGCTGAGCAATTTCCAAATTTCTGCCGTAACTAACTGCCAGGAAGGTTATGGCAAACCACCGAGTATCACCCTCGCCAAGCAGCAAATGACCTGCCTTCAGGCAGAGCACACAATCAATCTTCTCAAGCTCTTTGTCTTTTTTTCCACTCAAAATTGTTGTCTTTTCTAACTCTCTACTCTCTCTCCATTTCTCTCTTCCAAATCTCTGCCTTCTGTCACTATGTGTTTCTTCTACTCACATGATCTGTACACCTCAAATTAGGTACTCATCTGTGTGACCTTTTACAGCTGCATTGCACTTGATTTTGCTGCATTTTATGCAATATATTTTAAGTTAAACCAATCCTGTCTGATTGTATGTGCTTATTCTGAAGTGTTTGAAGAAAGAACAAAAAGCATGAAGTGATATAATCTTCCTTTCGGGTGCAGAGAAAGACAACTTGATGAGAAAACCGACACATTACACTTCGTGGACAATGACACAGGTTTGGTGCATCTTGCTTGATGGACACAAAATGGTTTCAAATTGTAAGATATTGCGACTCCTAGTTTTCGGGACTCCAGCTCTACTCCAACCTCCACCCCCACCCACGATATCAATTTTTGTATTTGTGTCTAAGTTATGGTGGCTTCTGAACCTACTTTTTGTGTTTAATAAGTTGTCTGCTATCAAAAAAAAACGTGTCGAACATGATATTTTATTGTGGAACAGGTGTCCCTGTCACTGAATGTGGAAGCAGATTCCATACGGACAAAAAGAGAAGGCAAAAAAGTCAAAACACACCTTGATACAAAATGCAAAGTCGCTGGGGGTGCTGTAAATCTTCTTACCCGAAACCACCGCGTACACGTTACTATCACTGAGTTCAGCACAGCACTGCAGGTGCCTGGGTTCCTGAATGTTACAAAAGATAAGTCGTGGTTCCAATGTTAGCACACCTCACAGTACATAGGTTAAAATAAATAAATAATTCCCTCCACAACAACCCCTCCACACCCCCCCCCCCCTTGAGCTCTATTATAATGTGAAGCATATATTTTCATTCCTCAAAAGCTTCCGAACACACACACACACACACACACACACACACACACACACACACACACACACACACACACACACACACACACACACACACACACACACACCTATTGCTATAGATGCAATATGGTGGACCCTTTCCTTTTCACTCCGAATATCTTATTCTAATTTACTGCATAATTTATCCCACCCCCCCTTCCTCCCTATCCTCATGTTCTGCCATATAATTTTTATCTTTCTCCAGGTTGGGAATAATTATTGGTGCTGCTTTGTGGCACTGGAGAGAAAGACAATGAAGCACAAGGAGGAGTCCATTTCCAAGAGCACAAGGGAATTTTGGGAAGGGTTTGAGAGGCTTTTAAAGACTGAACAAGAAAGAGGCACAAACAAAATTCAGACATGACACAGTGAGGTATACACTGTGAGTGTGAGATGTAGAGAAGTGAGGGTAATAAGTCATTGGCATCATTAATGGGGACATGCTGCTTGGGAGGAACAGATGAAGATAAACAGTCTTGAGTAAATTTGGCGTTTTCAGCTGCTATCGGAAAGTTTTGCAAGTGGGGAAAAGGGCCAATTCATGTCAATGTCAATGGAATTCACAGACAATGCCCAGACCCCCTTTTTGAGGCTTGTGATTGATATTGATGAATAAATGCTGAGCCAGCAGAATAAACATTTGCATAGAGGAATAACTGCAAAATAAACTAAACAGATCATCAAGGACATCAACGTGGAAGCAGCAAGTCTCTTGAGATACTCTTTGTATTGATTATTATTACATCTCACGCCAGAAGGTGTAGAGATGGATCACCACGACTCGTTGTGAATGTTTTCATCAGCGAGAATTAAACTTGGAGAAGTTGCTGCTCCTCTTTCAGGATGCTGACAAAGCAGCCCTCAACAAAGGCAGACATTTACAATGTCTTATGTCTTGGCACATGATTATCTACTGTATTTTAAGATAGATAGGAGAATAGTTACCATCCACAAGCCAATTCTAACAATTGAGACAGCCAGCTTCACATCTCCTTCAAAGGATAGTATACTCGCTGATGCAACATTCTGCATATGAGCCACCAGGACGACAGCATATATGTTTGGGCCTGGATGAAATACAGGTGAGATATCTCAAAAGCAAGTATGCTACCTTTGAGCTATCTTATCAGTCCCCTGTTCAATGAGTGCCTCTACAATACTGAGGAGAATGCTTGTAAATATGTACCTGCATTATTGACCATAATTTGACAACATTTTACATATAAAGTAAATTTTTTGATATTTTCCAAGGGGATGCACAGAAACTATTTAATAGTTCTGAAAAAAGGCAGATCATGATTTGAAAACTCATGAACAAGCAGTTCGAGATCTGCTCTGCTCATAGGGTCATCAACCACCTTCCTGCTCCCCTCTTTTATTACTCATGCATTACTCATCTCCATGTTACTCATGCAATATGGTGGGCTCATTTCTTTTTGTA
>NC_140963.1:31468194-31540694 GCF_056783735.1 Eptatretus burgeri | reverse complement strand
GCAAGTTTATTGTCACGATAAGGAAAGTTGCAGAGAATCCAATTTCTGCTTTCAAAACCTTTGCACTTGTAAAGAGCTTCTTAAAGATGCCTTTACAAAAATGCATCAAGCTTCTCTGCAGCATGGCAGTGACAGAATAAATAAAATCCCAGTTATATCCTGTAGATGATGTATCGGGTTTTGCCATGAGGTGTGTCTAGTTTGGCCTCAGTTATTTCCCTTGTTCTGGATAGTTTGTGTGATTAGGGGTATCGGTTTAATTATCTCGGTTTTTATTGTCGAATCGTTTGTTATGAACATGGTAAATATATTTCCCATTCATTTCGATTTAATGAACTATTTCTGATTGTCTATGAATGTAATTTGATGATTTTCTTCGTGGTCACGTGATGAAGAAAAAAAAAAATACACTTTCGCTCTGATTCCGATGGTCAATGCATAGTTCACAACCTGGTTTGGCATGGTGAATGTGCATGTCATTACTTCTTTGCTCTCCATTTTTCCTCATGACTATATTGCCTATGGCATATTTCCATGTGCAAATAATAAATTGCAACTCTGAAGCTTCACTCTTGACTATGAGCCATATTTCTCTGGTCACACCAGCAACTTGCTGGATGAGGAAAGAGGAAGATGCACTCCGAAACCACAAATATCCCAGTTGAGTAGGTATACAGAATATATTTTAGATCAATTATCCAAACTGATTGTTCATTTGGTGTTGGGTGGGTGTTGTGTAATAATTTATTCCTTGTGACTGTACATCCTTCCCCATGCTTGCCTCAAACCCCAATCCTTCCCTCCCAAACCTCCAATCTCCACCGACAATGCCATGTGGAATCGAGCGAGCTGTAGAGTAAATGCTGAATCCATGATTGCTACAATGAGAGCTAGAGAGGCGAGACCCACCCTGTGAAATAACGGCAAAGTGCCTTTTCATAGTGGTTTAGAACATTCCCAGCTAACAATCACAAAGTGAGGTGCGTGTATATAATTATACATTTTCCCCATGACAACTTAATTACTTTGCTCAATTCTTTCCTCCCCTTTAATACTGTCGTATGTGTGTTGCAAATTAATGTATGCACAAATGAATAAAATCTTGTGAACTTGCATCATCATTGAAAGTGCCAGCACTCGGGTGTGAATGCACACATTTAAATAAAGAGCACTTTCAGGTGTTTTGTTCCACTTTAGTAATTCTTGGTTCTCCTTTCCCAGTATCCTCAGACACACTGAGATCAATCGAAAGGTATAGGTCCACAAATATATGGGCCCGTTCTGTTCTGCTGCGTGTTTATATAATCAGAACAAAACATTGACACTGAAAAACCAACTGTACTGTATGTATTATTCATAAGAGCAGAGTACCCGCCCTACGGGTGATCTTGTCTCAAGCATGCAACACGCTCTTCTGACGCATACCTTTATTTGGGCAGTGTATGGGCAATTGACAGCTCTATACAGTCAAGAAAATCACACAAAAACCGGGGCTACGTGCATGAAGCAAAAACACACCTACTGCTTACAATTCAAAACATGTCACTGCACTGAAAACGTAGGGACAGGAATACTGTACTTGGGGTGGAGACTTGTAATACCCTCCCCCAACTGGAGGCGGTGCTACATGATACACATTTACATCGAGAAGTTGCATCCCCTCCTCACTCTACCCCCCCCCACCCGCCCTGAGAAGACCACTGGCAAAGATAAAAACACCCCTATACATTAATTGGGGTCTTGCTGATCCTATGTAACAAATCTGGACGTAATCAGCCCAGAACTGTCAGAGGAGTAGCATGACAAACAAACAAACACACAAACACCAGTCCATGAATTATCGTAAGGATAAGGATTCATCCCAAACATAGTCCAGTTTTCTTAATAATAATGAAAAAGGGCCAAGTTATTTTCAACGTTCAATTTGAAACAGGAAACAAATCGAATAAGCTTGGCCTGTAAATTTATGAACAACTAGCAGGGGCTACCAGGCGCTGCCTGAGTGGGGGGCGGAGGGTTGATGGGGGTCATACCCGGTAATTCCCAGCTGGATGAGCTTTTCCCAGCGGTAGTTTTGGGATGCGTTAGACATTGAAAAGCTGTGGAGTTATTGGCCTCATGGTGGTTACCTTTTGCCTGTGGACCAGCAGCAGCACTGCCCGACCCCACATCCCAATATACTGTTGTAGATTTCCCGCCCGTCAGCGTGCGAACGACCGCGTCGAACCACTGGCGGTCGCTTCGCCCACCGAACGGACAATCCAGTAGTGACTTTCTGGAACAACGCCAGAAACCAGTCACGGGTGGGTTTTTAATCCCACCACGGCCCAGTCCGTATTCCACCCACGCGAAATAGGGTCAATCGCCGAATATCGATATACCCAAGTACCCGCCGGGGTAACCTACCGAGGGACCGTACCTCGATGAAGGCCTGCTTGGAAACGAACCGCTTAAGCGGTCCGTTCTGTTCTGGGATAACCGAGCGGGTATTATCGCCAGACCTCGCCGGACCCGATTCTTTTTCTCGTCTATTTAAAAACCAACTATATTCCGAGTGCAAGATGGGGCAGTTCAATGAGGGAATGGACGCAACGAACAGGTTTACATTCACACAAGGACATTTATTATAATAAAGCATGTATGCAATGAAACAAGGCAAAACAGGTATGCACCTATACAAGCAACAAAAGCATGACAAAAGAACTACAACCGTCTACTTATGTACAGTCACTTGCACTTAACAGCAGTTCCTACTTATTAGATGGGCCCACAGACACACGTACGCGCACGCACGCACGCACGCACACGAAATGGTGGCAGAGGCCTTTAATAACGAGCTCCAGCTCGGAGGACAGGTGAGCTGAAACCCAGAGCCTATCTCAAACCTCTCCACCTCGTGTGGTCTTCAATTTCTTCGGACCCGGGCTCCAGCGAGAGCAAGCTGAATCCAATCGCCGAGCTGCGATCCTTCCCAAGCTCCCGCGAATCCTCCCGTGCTTCTCATCACGTGCTGGTGAGACGAGGCGCCGATCCTTCCCATCGATGCGTCACTTCCCCGAGGAACCATCTCCCGCGCTTCTCAACACGTGCTGGTGAGACGAGGCGCCGATCCTTCACGTCGATGCGTCGCTTCCCCGAGAAACCACCTCCAAGAAGAGGTCGATGAGTCTCACCAAGCTGGGAACCAAAATGGAGAACAAAGAGCTCCACAAACCAAGAAGAAGAAGCCACCATTCGCAGCTCGAGCCAAGCAACCGGCTCAACTTCCTTCCAAAACAAAGCAGCTCGAAGCAAAAAGCTCTCCCGAGCCAAACAGAAGCCGAAGCTCACTGAACCACCAAAGCAAAAAGCCTCCAAAAAGCTCTCCCGAGCCAGGCCGCAGCCGAAGCTCACTGAGCCAGCCGAAGCAAAAATCTTCCGAAGGCCTCAACCCTAACCCAAGCCAAACAGGACCCGAAGGTCTGCTGAACGACTACTCTCTGCCGAAGCAAAAAGCTTACGAACCAAGAACAAAGAAAGGATCTCGTCCTTATCCTTCTCCGCCCCCTCCCTCATCCACGCCCGGCGTGACTCATGCCCTCGTGATCCATCCCCCCCCCCCCACTCAACCACGGGTGGGAGGGAGTTGTTGACATCATGAGTCACGGGACGGCAGGGTTCTTCCTCTTCGCAGAAGAGGGGGAGGGATGTCTCCATTCGTTCCCTAACTATTAAATCGATCCGCAGCACATCTAATCGATTTCTGAACATTTAAACAATGGAAGGTGAGCTATCTAGGGAACAAGCACTTATCGACATAGCTGACGAAAGGAACCTGTATGTTGTGTGCAATCGAATTCCCAAATTTGTAACAATACACTTACAGCGGCCTGTGGTGGCCTCAAAGCAGATGTCATGAGTAGCTTAAAACCTTGCCCAGATTCTGAAGTACCTACTTACAAAATTTAGGGCTTCTCGGTGCTACGGTTCGGCCATGAAAGAATAACATACAAATGCACAAACACACACAAACACTTGAAAATATGTATATATGTATGTATGTATATATATATATATATATATATATATATATATATATATATATATATATATATATATATATATATATATATATATATATATATATATATATATATATATATATATATATATATATATATATATATATATATATATATATATATATATATATATATATATATATATATATATATATATATATATATATATATATATATATATATATATATATATATATATATATATATATATATTCTAGCAGCAATATGGGTTTATGCCAGGAAAGAGCACCACTGATGCGATGTTTGCTTTGAGAATGTTGATGGAGAAGTATAGGGAAGGCCAGAAAGAGTTACATTGTGTGTTTGTGGATTTAGAGAAAGCTTATGATAGGGTGCCAAGAGAGGAGTTGTGGCATTGTATGAGGAAGTCGGGAGTGGTGGAGAAGTATGTGAGGATCGTGCAGGATATGTATGAGGACAGTGTGACAGCGGTGAGGTGTGCGGTAGGAATGACGGACCGGTTTAAGGTTAAAGTGGGATTGCACCAAGGATCGACTCTGAGCCCTTTCCTGTTTGCAATGGTGATGGACAGGTTGACGGACGAGATCAGACTGGAGTCTCCATGGACCATGATGTTCGCGGATGACATCATGATCTGTAGGGAGAGTAGGGAGCAGGCTGAATCGAGCCTTGAGAGGTGGAGGTACGCACTGGAGAGAAGGGGAATGTTAGTCAGTAGGAGAAAGACGGAGTACATGTGCGTAAATGAGAGGGAGGGTGGTGGTATGGTGCGGTTGCAAGGAGTTGAGGTGGGGAAGGTGGATTGGTTTAAATACTTGGGATCAACTGTCCAAAGTAACGGAGAGTGTGGGAGAGAAGTGAAAAAGAGAGTGCAGGCAGGATGGAGTGGATGGAGAAGAGTTGCAGGAGTGATTTGTGACAGAAGGGTAGCTGCAAGAGTGAAGGGGAAAGTATACAAGACGGTAGTGAGACCAGCTATGTTGTATGGTTTGGAGGCGGTGGCGCTAACAAAAAGACAGGAAGCAGAGCTGGAGGTGGCAGAGTTAAAGATGCTGCGATTCTCGTTGGGAGTGACGAGGATGGATAGGATAAGAAATGAGTGTATTAGAGGGACAGCGCAGGTAGGACGGTTTGGAGACAAAGTGAGAGAGGCGAGATTGCGATGGTTTAGACATGTGCACAGGAGGGAAACGGAGTATATCGGGAGAAGGATGTTGAAGATGGAGCCGCCAGGCAGGAGGAGAAGAGGAAGGCCAAAGAAGAGGTTAATGGATGCGGTGAGGGCGGACATGCGGGTGGTTGGAGTGTCAATGGAAGATGTGGAGGATAGAGCAAAATGGAGACAGTTGGTCCGCTGTGGCGACCCCTAGCGGGAGCAAGCCGAAAGAGGAAGAAGAAGATAGATATATATATATATATATATATATATATATATATATATATATATATATATATATATATATATATATATATATATATATATATATATATTGTTGTGGTTACCAAATTCGCAAACCACCATTCAGGTCCCGTAGGTGAGGTATCTCGGTAAGTACATGTGTAGTTAGGCCCAAACCCGTTGTCTAGTGGGAATACATGTCATTTATGCGTGCTGCGACTCTTCAGGATAGCCGTTTTTCTTTTGCTATCTTTATTTTGGACCAACCGCCATGATTACCACCACCAGTCACAACATCAACCACCAACCACAACGCCGCTTCACCACAACCGCCACGACCTTCACGTCACACCTCGCAGCCGTCGCATCGCCACCGTTCTTGCGCCGCCTGTGGGTACCGGTGTTGGACTCGTGCAGGGCGCGCGCCGAACAGCGTGTACAAAATCACGGATTTTGTGCTTCAAAAACGGATCAAAAACGACACGCCCACTTTTTGCCGTCCAATCGGTGAGCGAGGGGTGAATTGGCCCCGCCCCCAGGGCGATCGATATATGCAAATTTATGGATCAAAAAGCCTTCACGCCCACTTTTTCTCGGGCCAATGGGGAGCGAGGTGAAAGGTCGAAGGGAGGGGGTCAAGGATGAGAGGGCGAAGCTACGGGGCTGATAAAAGGACCGTGTTCGTCAGTCCAGGGGAGTCAAGAGACGAGGAGAGGAAGAGAGTAGGAGAGTCGAGATCAGAGAGTTTAGACTTCGCGGGCAGTGGAGTTGGCGAGAAGGAGCTGGTCGTCGTGTGCGTTGGAGTCGGAACGGAGGGGACGGAGATGTGGAGAGGCGGCGAGGGCAGACGAGGAGGTGCTCGCGTCGTGCAGGGAGCTGCACCCGAGGGAGGCCGACAGCGCGACCTGGCCGAGGTGGAGACGCTCGTCGCGGGACAATAAAAATCCTCTATACCCCGAGCATCAGCAACCCCCTCCTGTTTCCCCCCGCGCTGAGATAGTGCGACCAAGGGGGCCCCTTTCCCACCCCCTACCAGACACTGCCCGCGAAGCCCGCGGGGTTGGGGCGCCATCGCCGCTCCTCGTCTCATCACCAGACGGGTAGGCCGACCCGGTCTCGGCCTCAGGCCCGCCTCATCCTTGAGGGTATTTCTTTTCCTTGGTTTTGGGTATGTGTTGTCGGCGCCGTCTGTGAAGTAGAATTGTATAAGTGTTGCCGTGTGCTCGGTAGTCGGTATTAGCTCTGCATTGTGTTTTCGCTTTTATATTTGCTTTTTGTGTAAATTGAATTGTGTTTTTTCTTTTCTGTGTGCATTTGGTGGAATTGTATATGTGTGCTTCCCGTGTGCCGCGAATAAATGTGCTTTGTGTTGAACTGTTTCCCGCTTCGCTTCGTCATTTCTCCCATTGAATCCTCATCTTGCTTCACGTAAAGGGTTGGTAGTGGGCTGAATACGCCCGATAATTAATCGAACCGTCGAGGTCGACGATAACACCGCTCGGTTATTCTGATAGTACGGAACGGGTCGCTTAAGTGGCCCGTGTCCGAAGTCGACCTGCGGCGAGGTGCGATCGCCCGGTCTACCCTCCGCGCGGGTACTTAGGTAGGTCGAATTCGGCGAGCAACCCTATCCCACGCGGGGGCTGATTGGCTCGATCGCGGTGAGACCGAAAGGTCCACCCGTGACTGGTTCCCGGCGTTAGTCCGAGAGGGTCACGACTGGATTGTCCGTCGGGTGGGCGACGTGCCGCGATTCGAGTTACGTGGCCGTCAGCACGCCGGCGGGCGCGAAATCCGCAACAATATATATCTATATATATATATATATATATATATATATATATATATATATATATATATATATATATATATATATTCACATGCAACTCCACATGCATGAATTATAATTCAAGTCTGGATGTAATCAGTTCCCATCAGAAAATAAGTTCACATGCATGACACAAACAAATGACCAACCGGCTTCCAAACTACATCCATTGCTCTGCACCTCTGTTCCAGATTTAAAAAAAAAAAAAACAATAAACATGGTCACAAGGATGGGTGGTGGAGGCAATTTCCTTTTTCATATTAATCAATCATTACTATGATGAATTTATTCATTTTCTCGTTTTTTATTTGTAATGGTTATAAAGCATTATAAAATGCGTGTGATTTTTTTTTTCCCAATGCCAACGGGGAAGTGTCTTTGATGTTCACATGCAACTCCACATGCATGACACAAACAAATGACCAACCGGTTTCCAAACTACTCCCATTGTTCTGCACTTTTGTTCCAGACTAAAAAAAAAAAAAAAAGTAAACATGGTCACAAATAAGTCAACACGGCGATCGTGTTTAACATTAGAACACGATCGAGAGGCTTCACTATGCACACTGTACCAATCCCAGCAGCTGGTCTACGTGCGCTATAACCGCAGGATTTAGTATCGATTGCAAGCGGTATGCAATTAGTGGTCAGGCTGCAATCAAACATTCAGCAAGCTGTGTAAAGCCACATAGAGGCTGTGCCAAAAATGCCTCGAAAACGAAGCGGCTTTGCAGAGTTAAAACCAGAGGTGCTCGAGAGATGAGATGATGCATACATAGAATAGGAAACATCGGAAATGTACATGTGCTTGAAAGCAACATCAGCTTGTAATAAACAATTCTTGCTGTGACAGTCACCTGTCTTTGGCCGAAAATATTGCCGTTCTGTGGTCAAATTCAAGTATTCGGGAAACTTGTTCCCGGATTATTCAACAGGAGAATTTGGCACAAGGTCGTGTGCTGTGGTGAGGGCAATAACTTCGGGCATGTGAAGCAAATGTTGTTTTTTTTTAAGTGGAAAATAGAGGAGATGGGTAAGACCCATAACAATTGAGAATTACTTCCTGTCAAAAGGTTTGTCGTTGAGGCTACTCAATGCAGAGGCAACGGCAGTGAATCGACTCGTTAATGAGCCGGCTGGGTGTTTACTCACAATACAATAGTGATGTGTTGCTTGAGACTAGTGTGACTTCTGATAAGTTAAAATCCAAATTCTTAATGCTATTGTCTTCAGCTGGATTTGAAGACACAACCTGAAGAATTCCAGTCCAGTGTGCACACAAATAGGCCATGGCCACCACTGTATCCATACCTAATGAAAGTTTTATTTGCTCTCTGCAAAAATACCTTTCCCTGCAGAGAAAAACTGTAATATTGATTGATCTGCATTCTGCACACAAAATGTTTAGTTAATTTTGGATTGTATCAGCGAACATGAAAATTTAGACAATTGCTTGCAGTCAACAGTATGGAGGGCATTAAAGGAGTACTTGAATAATGATGAAGCTGTATTGCATACACATAGTCAGATGATGCAACATTTCAAGTCAAGTATTTACTTGCTTGCCCAAGGGAGTCAAGTATTATCATGCTTGAGCGTTATCATTGTTCTAAATGAAAATGTATAACAATACTTTCCTGATGAAGACACCATGCACTCCCCTTGTCTTATATAAGCGCGCACTACAACAGATGCTCTGAGCACTTGCAAATAAAAAGAAATGAAAGTTAACCGTTCCAATCTGGCTTGTAATCGATTCACATCCTAACGAATATATCGTAACATACAATTGGCAACTTATGGCAGGAAGCTAATGTGCAGGACCTTCTTCCTTCTCTTCCAAGAATGCTTGGCAGCCACTTTTATATTTCCAGGTCTCATCTGGTCTTGCAACACCCACCTTTCAAAAGTCTCTGCTCCCCTTGACAAGCCATGAGATGTACCATACTCTTTGCAGAGTGTTGGTGTTGCCAAAGTTTATTGGCACACATTATTCTGGGTTGTTTGCCATGGCTTTTCCCAGCAATAAATCAAGGCAGGAACTTAGAATTTGTCCATGGTGCTGGTGATAATTTGCCTTGTCTTCACAAAGGACACAGTTGGTGAATCTTTAACTTCCACCAACTAATGCTAGCAGACAGGATACTCAGTTTAACATTAATACGAGGGACAAGAAATTTAAGCGAAACACCAGGATGAAAATTTAAAGCTGGATAAGATTTGAACCCAGGCGAGACAACTCAGAGGCAAGTGCGCATATGTCTAGGCTATCTTGCCAGTTTCTACTCTGCTTAACCTCTCTCAAAATACAAGAGTTCACTCAGTAACGCCCGCCTTGTGCAGCTTAAAGTATCCAATGATTACACGAGACTCCCATTGTCCTCCTGTGGCATTCTCTTCCTGTTTGTATGCAGCCTGACACTTCTCTACAGTCTTTCAATGTGACAGTTCACCACCATGCCACTTCAATTCCCATGCTATCCAGAATTGTATTTTTTTATTTACGTATTTTTTCTAGCTCTGTTCATTTGTCCCAACATGTTCACCACTCTCGTCAACTTGTATCCCACTAAACCTGCTTCTGTTTCTCCCATGCCCGTTTGTTCCCAAGCATTCCTTCTTCCCTCTGCCATTCAGTTCATTCACGCACCATCATAAAAAATTTAAATCACACAAGTGACAGGTGTTCAGTTGAATTATAACACAAGTAACTTATTTGTGTCCAAAAATATGTGTACCCTGTGGGACAAAACAGGTTTCAACAGTTTTTCTATTGAAAATAAAATAATCCACTTGGTTTCCTTAATTATCGAGGGGATTAGTTATACATTGAGGGAGTTATTCCAACAATATTTATTCTTTCTTTCAGGACATTGATAGACTCTAATGGGGGAGCTTCGACCTTAATTATATCAAGGATAAAAATATTATTTCGAAACTCTCAGAACGGTGATGAAGAGAAAAGATTTGACTTGCAATGTGATTATCAGTAGACTGGCTGAGCATGTTTCACGAAGCGACCTCAAGGGCAAACATTCTGACCGCCTCGATACAGAATGAGTCATTTGTAAAGTAAACTGATCATCTCATATCAGGTGATTGTTTGAGGTTGTTAAATATAGATATGTTCTCATCTCATCGGTGGTCGACAAAGTGATGGGTCAGCCTGTGCCAATATCAGCACTTTCAGGGGAGAGTGAGAACGAACAGGATTAGGAAAGCAAACAAATTTACATCGCACAGTTGATGTACAGTTGTTCCAGACAATAAAATGGCTACTTATTGGACACAAACAAGGCTCAATCAAACCATAGTTTAAGGTTGCGTAGAATCATAACCGATAAAAAAAAGAATGCTCTATCTGTATTGGATACTTTTCATTTTGTACACAGTGGGTTGAAAGCTGACTTGAAGCTTCCATCAAGGTGTAGTAGCGGCAATGGACGCTCATACAATGTGGAGCAGGCCTCTTCCTTTGAATGGGAATGTGATATAGTTGTTTTCTGCGTACCGATTTGCAAATGCAAAATATTCCAAAAACATATTTATCTCGGAGTTATGTAGGATGTGAAAGTTTAGGAAAAGAGGTTGGGATGTGAATATGTAAGGCAAACAATAGTCATGCCTGAAAATAAAAATCAGGGATATGGATGTAGTGTGGGAATGATGAGTTTAATAACCTTTTTGTTCAAGTTTTGGTGTAAATACGATGGAGCTGTCATATTCACATTTACCATGCCCTCCCTCAAGGATTTCTCTTCAGTGTAAAATGACCAAGGCAACAGTAAAAATGATTTTGAGCCAATATGCATCACAGGCCTTGTAAATATAGGCCTCAGCAATCAAAACAACAGTCTGTTGTCGATACACTACCCAAATAACCATGTAACAGTCTCTCAAGCAGTGCTTTTACCATGAAGGTTACACAGGTCCTTGCTATTATTTTTGACTATTTTCTCTTAAAATTGTGAGTTGGACAGGTGACCAAAACGGGTTTCTGTGAAGTTGGTGGTCGCATGATAGGGGAGCAGAAAGCGTTAAATATTCCATCGTTTCGATGTGGGAATGCCCGTTTGATTTTATGAGCATGAAGAGAGTGAGGGGAGGGAGAATAAAGCTGGAACAGATATAGAACGGAGGGGTTGTGGTTGGGGGGGGGAGGGGTGGGGAGATGAGGGGATTGATGCCTTAGGGTTTGGAGGGGGAGGGTGAGGACTTGCCAGTTGGGGTTGGAGGGAGAGCATATATGGGACAGAGTTGGTAGGGGGAGGTTGAGGCTTTGGTGGGGGGGGGGGGGTTGAGGAGTTGTCACAATTGCATGCATAAGTTTACTCACTGTAAAATGTAATTGGCTACACAGGTGTGTGTGTGTGTGTGTGTGTGTGTGTGTGTGTGTGTGTGTGTGTGTGTGTGTGTGTGTGTGTGTGTGTGTGTGTGTGTGTGTGTGCGTGTGTGTGTGCGTGTGTGTGTGTGTGTGTGTGTGTGTGTATATGTGTTCGTTTTACAGGGCTCTGGGACCTCTGAAGATGTGATCAGAAGGATTCTCAATGACTTGCAAAATGGGTGTTTGTGTTGTCAGATTATGTCTAGATTATGGAAGGTAGTATTACTTCTGTGGAAACTGTTTACAACTCCGGGACTTCATGAGCAGATATGTTCTCATTCAAGGACCTTCACCGGCCTTCGAGGTAAGCTGTGCGATGTCTCGGGACTTCTTTGTGGTGGTTCATTGAAGGAGTTTAGAATGTTTGTTTGTCAGCTGTTCGTGTTTCTGAAGAGCTATTATTAGTTAAACAGGAAAACAACAATTATTAGTGAACCATTTTCAAATTGCCCATACTTTGATTCTTTAGTTTGCTCAAAAGTGTTGAAAATGACAAAATAAGGAATCACCCCATGCATTGGCTGGCTTATTATGGCTGGCCTTGCGTTGGGGGATAGGGTTTCCCGAAAACACGTGTGCAGCACATTGCACAAAGGCATTTTCGAAATGACGTTCATGGTGTAATTTTGAAAAGGTTGTATTTGGTTGTGCTGTGACTGGGAGGCACGCATGGCACACTGACTGGACTGCATGTGTTTTAATCCTTCTCTGTTAGTTAGGAAGATACATCAAAAAGTTATGGACGGAGTAGGAGGAAACGTGCTTGGGGGGGGGGGGGTAGCTTATAGGACAGGATGAATTGATTACATTTTGGTGACGATTGAGATCTGGAACCTGGAAAGTTCAATGTGTTTCTTTATCACTGGACCATGCCCGCTCCCTCTGGGAACAAGGGGAAGGGGTAAGGGTGAGGAGTGGCAAGAAGGGAGGATGGTGGAAGGACTTCTTTATGTTTTTTTTTTTACTTGTTCTATGGCTAGTAGTGGGGACACACACACACACACACACACACACACACACACACACACACACACACACACACACACACACACACACACACACACACACACACACACACACACACACACACACACACACACACACACACACACACACACACACAGCTTGGGGGGAAGTGACACCACTTCCGAGAGTACAAGTGCGTGTCAGCAAAGTGTACAGTTGGACAACATAGCCATCATTTGGGAAAATCTGCAGCCACCCCCAAAAGAAAAATTGGCTCGTAAACCTATGCTTCGGACCACTGTTAGAATTGTTTGAATATGTTTTTCTTTATTATTCTCACACGGTCATTACTTTGAAGACTGTTCCTCTCAATACTTTAATTAATTTTGAGGTTTCCATCACATATCATCCATCCATGCGAGCACCAACAATGTCTCTCTTTTAAGTCAGACAGGTCTTTCATTTTTGCCAAATGCTATCTTTATAAATCCGTAACAGAAAGAGGGCATTTGCTATATAAAGTTCACAATATTTATTTGAAGGTTAAACATTATTATATGTAACAATCCACCCACAAACACCTTAAAAATAGACTCAGTAAATAAGTGGCATTATTTTATTCTGGTGTTGCAATTGTTATTTCATTGTGAGGTTGTGGATCCACTGTTTGGAGAGGTTCTGGGTTGAAAGGATCGAAACCTCAAAGAAGAATGTGCCCAGCTGATGATCCGGGCAGTCAGGAAACCAGTTAGTTGTTTACAGGTTAAGGTTCTTACTTTAGGTAAGGGAACTATGTTTCGAGTTTTACAATTTAAACAAGAAAAAGAACAATCAGATATTGCAGACCCTCACCAGGACTTCTTTTGAGTTGTGTATTTTTAACTGTTTTGGGGTAAATCCAATAGGGCTGCCAAACCATGTGACCGATGATATCATAGGTGTGAACCTTTTGTTCCACATGGACAGGCGGTCATACGTGTAAAGTTTCGCCTCGATTTGTTTGGCCCCTTCAGAGAAGATGATTTTTGAAGGTGTTTTTTTTGTTTTTAAACAATATAGCTGCCGAATCACGTGACCGATGACATCATTATTTTTTTTTTTTCTGTGTACCATTTTATCCCTAGATTTTCCTCAATTTTCATACTGATTGGATGTGCGTGCTACACATGCAATTATGACGTCATAACAAGGGCACCTAAAAAAATCTCACTCATTCCCATTTCAGAAATACAATGGTCCAAAGTTTTTCCGTTTTTCCAATATGGCTACCAGACCACGTAACTTATGACGTCATAATTATCATTAAAACATTCAACATTAGTAGTCGCACCAGTGGTGAATATTTTGTCTCAATTTGACAAGCGGTTGCAGAGAAAAACATGAAAGTTCTGTGCGGACAAACAAATAGACCCAGCCAAACAGACAAACAAAGGGACCCAAATGCTATACCCTCTCCTCTGGCGAGGGTTATAAATAAAGTTGAATATAGGATGTTGTGAAATTAACATCATTTACAGCAATCCTTAAAATTATATTATATTTTCGGAATAGTCGACATTTTACAAATAATTGTGTGCGTGTGTGTGTGCGTCACTGTAGGGAGGTGACATAATCACTTATGGGTAATGTGCTCGCAAACTTAAAAAAAAGCCAGTCATGGTTTGGCATTGTTTAGTCAAAGGATGCTACATGAGTTATTCAGGTTGTTCTGCCTGAAAGAAAAATCAAATTGGTCACATAATCTTAACATAAAGTAAAATATTTTACACAAGATCCAATGAACAAGGGCACAGTGAGAAAATAATTTTAAAATGAAAAATAACAAATGTATTCGTTCACATTCACGCCCCTGACATACTGACGTGGTAAGTGCCAGTCAGCTGACACGTCTCAGACAACTAAATCCTGTGGTTTTGTCTCCAGATATAAACACTGAAGTGAACAATTATTTGTTGTGGACATACCAATCATACCTGCAGGGCTGGCAGGATAGATCAGAGGTATGCACAGTCGCTTTTGAGCTATCCAACCTGAGTTTGAATCTCAACCCATCTATAATCTGTCATCCTGGTGTTTTGCATGCAGGCTGATGCGACAATACATGCACCATCTATCGTATGGATATTACGCTGGAGGACCCGTCTACTAGCACTGGACGTTGGTGGACATTCAATATCCCACGGCCTTTTTCATTAGGTTATCACTGGAACCCTGGCTAAGTTAGTGCCACAGTCAGTTGAATGTCAGGCCTGAGCAGTGTCGGGTTTCTGAAATAATTGGACCAAGGACGTTCTACGGCCAACCCCACAAGAAGGTGGGAATGACTGTGGCAATTAAATAACAAGTAGTAGAAGAATAGGAAGAAGAAAAAGAGGAAGGAGAAGAACGAGATGAAGAACAGATGCCAATCATATTTGCAGATGGGTAGGTTTCACTAATGCTTTTAAACTACTTGGAAGGAAATAAAAACGATCGAGTAGTTTTGTCACATTGTGTTGAACACCATTAATATAACATGATTTATCTCTCATCTGTAATAAATATTTTGACCTCAAGTTTTCAACACTATTTATCACACAACTAGCTGTTATGTATAATTTAACGGCGGAGAAGGGCTGCAGCTGCAGAAAGGGAATTCATAACATGGTTGAAAAATCTGTCTCAATGTGAAATTTTATTTACAGTATATACGTGGTTGACGCTCATGGAAAAGCTGGTGCAAAATGGAAGGGATCAAAATGGAAAGGGGGAAACACCAACAGCAGAGTCGAAGTGAGAGTGAAAGTGAGATCAAGGGGAGTGGGAGAAGGAAACAGAGGTGAACAAGCTGCACACGAGGTGAAACACACCAATAAGAGGAAGGGGGAAGTGGAGATGAAACAGAAAAGGAACAAACGAACCAACAACTAACAAACAAAAAGAGGTGAGGGAGAGAGGGGGAAATCACAGGAAGCTGGAATAGGAGTGCTTGTGAATGGGGTCATTTGGGGTAGAAGATATGAGTATGGATTGAGGATGACCTGAGGTTGTGGTCGAGATCAGTGGTAGAGAGCAGTGAACAGCTGTCTTGAAACCATGGAGGGAAGAATGGGACTGAACAGACTGGGGAAGTTGGTTCCACAGGTGAAAGAAACAAGGAACAAATGAGTGGAGGTGAGCAGTAGGCCTGGATTTTGGGAGGTTAATAAGAAGAGGGTTTGTGGTAGACTGTGTGCTCCCTGGAGAAACCTCAGAGGAATAGAGCCATCGAGAGCAGAGGGTGCAAGGCCAAAAAGGAGGCGGTAGAATCCAAACAGGCTACCAAACCTGTCAGCAATGTGAATATTTTTTAGATTTTTGAAATGTATTTTTAAAGCTGACAGCAGCATTGGTGAAAAAGAAACTCAGTAGTAGTTACAAAATGAAGCTATAATAGTACGACTTGCAAGCTGCAACATGAAACTGAAAATTAATTAAAAAAAAAAAACCAACTCAGAAATGACAAAAAACAACTCAGAAAATGGATACATACATGCAACATACAGGTTATTGCGTGTGTGTGTGTGTGTGTGTGTGTGTGTGTGTGTGTGTGTGTGTGTGTGTGTGTGTGTGTGTGTGTGTGTGTGTGTGTGTGTGTGTGTGTGTGTGTGTGTGTGTGTGTGTGTGTGTGTGTGTGTGTGTGTGTGTGTGTGTGTGTGTGTCTTACCCGTGATGTCCCCTTGGTTGAATAGTAGAGACCAGATGGACGGAGGAAGCAATACAATTTTTTCCAAGATTTCTTGCCAGGGTCCTTAACATGCAAATAACCCTGGATCTCAGGGCAACCACTTGCGTTTATGAGATTCTGTGAATCACATATGAAACAGAATTGAATAAGTCAGAGATTATATACCTTTGGATTATAAGCGTTGAGCACAATTAATGTGATGTATCTTTGAATACCGAGATTATATACCGTGACGACTGTATGCATTTTAGATGATAATTAAAAGAATTTAGATAATTGTTGCTTGGTAGTTGGCAAACGAAAAGTTTCTTTATTAATTACAATCCTTATTTCTGCAAATAATGGCATGTTGGACAACTTGTTACACCACATTTGTCATTATGGCCTACTTTTGATTTACTACTTTCAGGTATGGTGATTGAGTGCTTAGATTTGTTTCTCTAACGAGTGACATGGGGTTTTTTATTGTTATAATTATTTATCAATGCCTATTAGACTGGGATTCAATTATGAAATTGCTCCGTTGGTTGCATCACTATAGAGGGCACAGGTGCGGCTGTGCCGTTGATGCAATTCCCCTGCACGTAACGGCAGGAATTTGGAATTTGGCCAAGCCACCAGCAGCAAACACCTCCGCTTTATGAAAGTCACCATGGGATGCTTCATATCAAGCAGCAAAAAATAGCACATGGGGCAGGAGTGGTGTTGGTTGTGGTTGTGGTGGGGGGGGGCATAACATCCATTGGAACGACGGCACACTCATTCATGCAATGCTCTTCTGTGAAGCACCAATCCAACAGTTTATAGTTAGGTTTGGGATCACACTCGGATGAGACGGCTCAAAGGCAAAGTGTGCCACAATGTCTGCACCATCCTGTCGGAGTTGTCAAACCTGTAAATCATCACTTTGCGAAATAATTTTGCTCAGGTGTGCGCATTGAATGTGCGTTGCCGCCACTGTATTCCACAACGTAAACTATTAAAAGCTCAGACAATAGTTGCGATATGACAGCAAATCTTATTTTACAAATCTATACAATCTATGTGTGTTATTTAATACAAAGTAAAACCAGTTTTGCATTAACTGGAGCAGAATACAGAAAGCAAAGATTTTTTTTAAAAATGGCTTGAATTGCATAGTTTGGCCAATAAAGGATGGTCAATCAAACTGGTTGAATTAATTCCATACACTTTCCGAGGTGCAGGAGACAGCAGAAGCAGCTTTCTGGGGGGAAGGAAAATACACTGGATGGTTTCCCATTGCCTTCCCCAACCATAGTAGCCAAGATAAAAATTTGGAATTTGGCCAGAATGCCAGGATTACTAGATCTTTACAAAAGACACCGTCAGATATTTAACATCCACTCCCAACTAATGCTGGCAGACGGGTGCCCAGGTTAATATCACATCCATCAGAAAGCTCACTCATTGATAAAATGCCTTGCCTATGATACACCAGTCACAGTTTATAGCTTGGTCGGGAAGCAAACTCAGAGTAGGCAAGTTAAAGGGCAGCGTACTATCTTTGATCCATCCTTCAAACCTCAATCAATCTACCTATGTATTAGATTGTGTGTTTGGATTTACTAGTACACCCGCTCCCTACAAGAGCGGCAGGATGGGTAATGTTATTATCCTCTCTGGGTTATATAGATTACATTATATCTCGGCTTGGGTCCGTTTGTCTGAGGGGGATGCGATAAGCATATACAGTGCTCCGTCACCGATCGCGGTTAATGCGTTCCAGACCCACCCGCGATAGGTGAAAATCCGCGAAGTAGAAACCACATATTAATTTAATTATTTAAATATATTTAAACACATTTTAAACGTATTTTAAACCATTATACAGCATCCACACACTCTTATTAACCTTCCCCACACACATTTAATCAGTTATTAAATAAATAAAAAAATTAAAATTTTTTTAATCGGAAATGCGACTTCATGGGGCTGCAAAGCCGAAGACCAAAAATAATTTTAAAAATACTATAAAATATAAAAAAACGTATTATGGGTACTGACCTATGAAGATATGACGATGATGATGATGATAGCTGTGCAGTACTGATTACGATGAAGATGACGATGATGAGATGAGATGAGATGAGATGAATGTTGTACTGCACAGCCAAGAAGAGCATTAAATCTCTTCTACCGGAGGATTTGAAAACCCGCGATGTAGTGAAGCCGCAAAAAGTGAACCGCGATATAGCGAGGGAGCACTGTAATGTCTCAAAGACGTTGGGTTTCCTTCCTTTCAGTTTAGTGTTAAACAGCAGTAGTATATACAGACCAGAGCAGTTAGAGCAGGTAGATAACTCCAGCCCTGAAAGTCATTATTGAGCCACCTGGATTTTTATTGACAATCCAATAGCGGAATGGTAATTCTCCATGGAATAGTTTAAGTTTCATAAGCCGAGAATCCCACGCCCTCCCGCTGGCAGTAGACCAAAAAAAAAAGTGATTTTAGTTGGATTTGCCTCTATTATTTAATGCTTTTAAAATTATGGTTTATTTTAATACTTAAAAATAGTAATGTGTTAAATCATGCACAAAAAAGGGAACCATGTAAAATTGTTATGGTGGAGTGGTGGAGCAACACATTGGTAAGGATAATGGACTGATATCCTCGACTCTCTGAGGTTGAAGAACAATTTCCAGCTGAAGAAAGTAGTGTAAAGGATTTACACCCTATCCTTCTGGCAATATAACCCGGTCTCAGAAGGATTACCAGGCAACCATCAGATTGTTAGTAAAAAAAAAAATCCAACAAGTTCACAAGTTACCTTTAGGGAAGGAATAATCTGCCTGTTTTGCTTACTCTGCTCTACAGGGAATGCCAGTAGTTCACTCTATGTTTGCCTTATGATTCCCTCAAGGAAACCTGTAATAGGCTCTATAATGCTACCTGTGAAAAGACAGTGCTGCTCAAAACCAAAAAGACAATACAGTACTTTAAGCAAAAGGAAAAAAAAAAAAAAAACGGTCAATTTAGTCCCTCTTCCCAACCAGGTTGAAGCTGCACGAGCTTCAGCCTACAACATGCACATAATCAGGGTTGACCAATCATGCATATATCATTCCCAGGAGCACCTGTACCTGGATTATCTGTGAGTGTGGGGTGGTGCCATTGGTGTCAAATGATGTAGATGCCATATGTTCTGGGAAAAACTGCTGCAACAACAAACATGCAAGACAACCATTGTTATAGTATTTCCTTTCGAAGTCGACTAGCTCACGAGTTTCCCGTGGCCGATACGTCAGTCGGTGGCAAAAAATAATTGAGCTTCAGAAAATCTACCAATGCTGGTGACACATCATAAAAGGATCATGACAAAAGATGAAGAGCAATATAAACACACATACACACATACACACATACACACAAACACACAAACACACAAACACACAAACACACAAACACACAAACACAAACACACACACACACACACACACACACACACAAAAACACACACACACACACACACACACACACACACACACACACACACACACACACACACACACACACACACACACACACACACACACACACACCGTTTGGAAGGAAATATACATTTTCTCAGAAATTTTCAGAAGGAAAGACAAATTCAGGATTGTCATAAAAGTTCGGCAAAGTACTATATGACAAACTATGAGGGTTAAGTGATGGTGTTAAATTGAAGAACTGGTCTTGCTAGTGAAGGCTGATGTCAAATGAAGACCTAGCTCTTGTTAAGTGATATTGTTACCTTCCTTATTCTAGAAACCTCATATCTGGGCATATTCTATACTCTGCTTACTTGGCTTATTCCTCCTCTTTAATCAAATGTTTACGAATGCCCCACCATGGGAAATATCATCGCAAGTCAGGTGTACAGAAACATTTTAAAATATATATTAAGTTTTTATATTGATCTTTGGCTTATGGAGGAGGCTGTATATAAATAATATCCAGGCCAAAGACATTAGTACACATCAGTATACTTTGATGCTCTGGTCATTGGTAGACAAAGGACAAAATACAAATACAGTTCTGTATGAAATTTGAATACAGGTTGTGAGTATCATCAGCTCAGATGAGAAGGTGAAATAAACCAACAAAAAACGTTATGGTATTCTTTATCGTCCATATCCATCGCTTGACATATACAAGCGCATATGCACACGCGCATACATGCACACCTTTCCCCTCCCCCCCCCCATTCGGCTGCTCCTAAAAATATTTATAATCATGTTTTGAAAAGGAATAACTTACATTAACATTTAAAGGATGTCATCCATGACAACAATTCTATATCACCCCATATACTTAACTTTTAAAAACTGAAACCTCAAGATAGTTGTACGCCTAAAGCAGTGCAGTACCCAGGGGGGCAGTGTTTAAGCACCCACCCCCAAAATCACGAAGGTCCACATTTTTTAGAAGCGTTCTTTTAAGTCAGGTGAATTCGCAAGAAAACAATAGCAAAGAAGAAAAAGAAAAAAAAAACACGTGAACGTAGGCCTTTCTTTATGAAGTCTGACGTGTAACCTGTATAATCTAAGTAACCTTCTTACAAATTGACCCCGTCTCCTTGGTGACTGTTTCACTGAACTCTTGTGTTAATGTGCTGCTAATGTAAAAGCCAATCCCATTCAAGTTTTTATGCTGCGAGCATGCATGATGCTGAAGATACCAGTCTAAAGCATGTGGGGAATGAATCTCGCATGACCCTAGAAGGCTGGAACTTGGAACACTGCTGAAAGACTAAGTGAACAGCAAGTACTTGCCTCGATGTATTTTTAAAATTCGATCAGATCCTCTCATGATGCTGTTGTAAGCACACTAGTTACTTATTATTATTGATAGGCAAATGCTGCTAACCAGCAGTTATTTGAATTGCCGGATTTTCTTTGAGTTGGTTTTGGGCACGAAGAGAAGATGGAAGTGTGGCCATGTGGTGCTTTGACTTTTGGTATGTGCTATGCCCACTTTGGGTGCTCGTTATGCTCTATGGTTCTGCATTAAGGAATACACTACCCTTGGAGGAAATAAGTCTCCTGGTTCTCTGGTTATTCTGTGAAACTCATCCGTAACACCCACAAACATAAATCAGGTGTTGTACTGTATAGAGCCGATGTTTACCTGTGAGAATGTAATTGAAAAATCATATTTTTTATCATCCAATTTTTTGTCCAATAGATTGTTTCTTGTATTTTATCCCCCCCCCCCAACGCCCCACGAGTATTGATCGCAAATACTACTTTGAAGATAGACCTTAATGATGAACTTACTTGAAATGTTATCAAAAGGAAAGTATGCATGTCTGCAAACCTGTGTATTCATATTATGTTCCCTTTTCTGATGCGGTGTTTCCTTGTCATGAGTCACTTGAACAATTGAACTTAACTCGAAATTCGATCAGTATTCAAGACTTCAATCAATGAAATAGTATTTTATATGCTGCCATACCGACATACAGTCGAGCCTGAAAACACCCTACTGTATATGATAACCCATTGAGCTGAATTTGACACTTTCACTTTCCGTGGTAAAGCTATGCGGTGTGCATCGCATCCCACGACAGGCATGATGTCGCGGCACTATCATGCTTTCAGTGGTGCAACTTTTTGAAGTTACGCACCCCCCCCCACACCCCACAATTGAGTGATTTAGCGACTGTCAAGAATATCAGTCGGGCTATGTTCTTCAGTGGTTTCAACCTTTTCTACCCACACTTTCTACTCTTTAAACAGTGTCCACAACTTCAGCCATAGGTCCATGACTGACACACACACACACACACACACACACACACACACACACACACACACACACACACACACACACACACACACACACACACACACACACACACACACACACACACACACACACCACTACTTAGCCATGCACAGATTCCAGCAGGAATTTCAAATTTCACACAGGGTATTGGCACAAACAATGGCCTACTCCTTTTGAAAGGTCTGCAAGTTGAGACATCTACAACCATTACAATCCATTACAATCACAATGACAAAAGAGTAACCTCATGTCAACACAGCTATCTTTAACCTCTGCCATCGAAGATCGGGGGTTACTGTTTTCACCCCTTTCTGTTTGCTTGTTTGTGAACAGTATTACGGAAAAACTCGACGGATTTCGATGAAACCTGGTGGGGGGGGGTTAGGTATGGTCCAAGGATCATGCCATTAGATTTTGGACTTGGTCCCCCCCCCCAAAAAAAAGTTAGAATTTTTTTTTGCATTTCTACATGTTTTAAGTGATTTCCCACCCCCCCCCCAAAAAAAAATTTTGCAACTTTTTTTTTTTCAACAAAATTTCGATTTCTTTTTTTTGCATTTCTACACGTTTTAAGTGATTTCCAACCCCCCTCCCCCCCAAAAAAAAAATGTTGGAGAAAAGAACTATAACTCTGTCAGCACTGTTGACATTATATTTAATGAATCAGATATTATAAGGTTCACTTGAGTGACCCAGCAGTATTGGCGGCGGAGGTTTTGCACTCTCCCGAGTGCTCCCCTCTAGTTTATTCTCTGCCATCGTTTTTCTTAATCCTCTAATGAAAGGTTTGCTTCACACTATTTTCTTGCAATTCCTGGTGATGGTATGAATCCTGAAAAACCTCTTTACAGTCCGATGACTTTCAATTGTTTTCGGGGTCTTTTTTTTGGATATATGAATTTGTTTATTGTATAAACAATAATCTGAAACTCGTGGAAAAAAAGTAGACAATTCATGCATCACATCTATTATATCATGTTAACCACACATTAGCTGCACTGGAGTTACACAAGATGTACGATTCATAACATACATTATTTAAAAGCATTGATTGGTGGAATGAAAGGGAAAAGAAACAGAATTGATTATTACTTTCTGAAATTTGTGATCTGAAGCTTTTGACATTCCAAGTTTTTTTTTTTTTTTTTTTTTTTTACACAAATGTAAGCACATGCCATTTTATGTACCATATTATAAGCTGAATACCATTCCAACACAAAGAGACTTCCAATTATTTTCTGCACAGCCAAGAGAACATAATAACACAACAGTTATCAGCTGTTTCAATCCACACCCTATGAACGTGACATAGTGCAGCTTGTCAGCATCTCGGTTGAGTGGAGCTAGGAAGTGCTTGTATTTGTGTTCGAGATGGAAAAGGCCTTTAGGCGAAGCTGCTAAATTATTAATGCACCATCATGGCATGGTGATTTCATTGGACGAGATCACAATTGTTTTGTGATCACTAATATGGAAACAATTTAATTGGAGGCGAATGCGCAAAAATAATCCAAGTAATAAATAAAATAAACACAACAGTTAATGTCACAGCACCAGCAACAGGGAGGAATTGCATTATCACATTGTTGCTGGTTTCGGCAACGGGTGATAGTGTCTTACTTGTTGGATTGAGGATAGAAGACAAAAAAAAAGGATGGGCTCCTGGGAATGAAAACCCACTGGTGTCACAAATGGTGTGATTAAAAAAAAACACAGATGGTGAGACCAAGATAATAATAACAATACCAAGGTGCAGAACCAACTTTGTTTTAGATTTACAGGCAAAATAAAGGTTGGCTGTAACTTTGAACGGCCAATTATTCTCCTCCAATGTTGGAGAAGGATAGTGACAGGACGAGGGCCCACAGCCTGAGACTAAAGAAGAGTAGACATAGGAAGAGAATAAAGTAGGGTTTTTTTAAACTATTTCATGGATGGAAAAGTCTCCCTGGAAAGGTAGTGACAGCAGGAACGGTCGATAGATTGAAATTAGAATTAGATATAGATACCTATAAGCATTTGTCATGGAGTGGTACATGGGCAAAGCAGGACTTGTAGCTTAGCCATGGGTGAGAAAGACCTTGCATACATATGTAGTGATTGTGTTGTCTATGAGGGAGTGTTTTAAAAAGGTGATTGTTTGTTCAGTGTCAGTATTTGTTCATTCCTCATGCTACAACTTTCTTAACTCTCCCCCCCTCCCAACCAACCACCTCCACCAAAAAAAGGAAACAGTGATGATGTCTCTGTTCCTGTCTGACTGTTCTCTTCCCTTCTCCTCCTCACCCCCCCCCCCAGTGAAATTAAGCAACTAAACTGATAGAAAAATTAATCCTGTATTTATAGAGCAATGTTCACATCTTTCCAAACACATAAAAGCTAATGTGATAGGTGAAACCCAACTCCGACATTCGAATGGACCACTCAAAACACCTTATTGTCTGATCTGTCTCTACAATTAATAGAAGAGCAAAAGTTTGAGTTACACAGAAAAACTTTGATTACAGGGCCAATAGCATGTGGAAATGACGCGTTTGATGCATTCAACATTCTAATTGTGAATGTGCATTTTGTAATGGTAAATGGATGGATCATCTGGTGACAATGACAAATACAATACAATACAACACGATAACTAATAACTCATAGCAAAGAATTGGAGACAAGTGCTTTCAGCAAGATTCTTGTTCTCACCACAGGGTTCTTGAAGAACTCGTACTTAGCGTAATTCTTCCGGAAGAACAGCTTGTTGTCACAGTCACTGCCCCAGCCAGCTTGTACTTGCGCCACAATCTCGTGGTCCTCCAAGCTGCGCTCTGTGTGTGTGTGTGTGTGTGTGTGTGTGTGTGTGTGTGTGTGTGTGTGTGTGTGTGTGTGTGTGTGTGTGTGTGTGTGTGTGTGTGTGTGTGTGTGTGTGTGTGTGTGAGACAAGCCTGTGTATTATCGTTTGGGCCCATTCAAGCATACATATACCAAATGCAACACCTTTGCTGTTACAAAATGTCATTATTTGCTTTATTATATTTTACAATTAACAAATGCAACATCACATGTAAAACTAGAAGGGCACTCGGTAGAGCGCATACCTCCACCACGTGAAGCCTGACCTGATCTCTCAATGGTGAAGAATCACGTTAAAAACTAAATAATTATCGTATCCAGATCCGTATTTGGATCTTCACCAAAGTCAAATCAATTCGTCCTTGCCACACACCCAACGCGTCCACCAAGTTTTGGCCGAATCTAGCAACAACTTTTTGAGATATTGTGCTATATGTTAGTTTTGTCCTATCTCTCATTGGTTAAGAATCACTTTAAAAATTATCAGATTCGGATCTTCACCAAAATTGAATTAATTATTTGTCACACACGCAACAAGTCCACCAATTTTAGTCCAAATCCATCCACAACTTTTTGAGATATTGTGCTATATATATATATATATATATATATATATATATATATATATATATATATATATATATATATATATATATATATATATATTAGTTTATCCCTATCTCTCAATGGTGAAGAATCACGTGAAACATTCGAGTAGCCGGATCTGGATTCGGATCTTCACAAAAATCTAATCAGTCTTCCTTGTCGCACACCCAACCTGTCCACAAAATTTCATCTGGATATGTCCACAACTTTTTGAGATATCCTGCACACAAACAGACAAACAAACAAACAAACAAACAAACAAAGACAGACAGACAAACAAACAAGCAGAGAGAAAGGGGTGAAAACTTAACCTCCTTCACCTTTGGTGGTGGAGGTAACAACGTTTTATGTTCGCATGCGTTTAGATATCATTCTGCACTTGAGCAGGTCAAGTCAAAACGTTGCTGTGATTGCAAGAGCCATGAAAATGAGATAGTGTTGTTAAATTACCCAGTCCAATGTGAGGGTAACTTTCAACGAGAGCCCAGCAGCTATCGTCCAGGCACTGGTTCTTGAGCGCAAGTGAACGGCACACCTCCCGAGCCGTCGTACCAGCTGGAATCTCAAGTGAGCGGCCTGTCCCATCCTCACTAAAAACTCGAATCACCTACCAACAATGACAGGGGGTAAAATAGTTCATTAGTTTCTCATTAAATTCATTTCTTCAGTTCACCAAAATAGTCTGTGAACAATGATGACATAATCCATGGCAGCTTGTTGAGCATTGAAGGAGGCAAAGAAGCTTGTCCACTTGTTGTTGAAAGATATTAATTGGCTGGAAGAGTTTGATAGTGAAATAGTGAGACCCCACGAGTACAAAGTTGAATGAATAAGAGAACAAAATAAAGATTGAGCAACAGTAACTGAAAAGCAAAACGATGACAAAGTAACCTCGGACTCAGTCGAAGAAAATAAATAAATAAATAAATAAATATTTGCAACCTTACATTCTGGCAGGTTGTCATCAAATCATCTCTATCCTACTATGATGTAAGGACAGCATCATTTCCGGTTGCATGAAAGCTGCATCGAGGACACGAATCACACCCCATGTTTAATTCCCCGATGAACCATCTGTGGCGCACAGGCCTCCACAAAGGCACGAGGCGACCTTTCTCACGGATTGTGTGCAAACACATGGGTATTGCACGTAGCTTAACTACAATTAGGATCACTGGAGCTCGACATATTAATGGGGTATTAAAAGTACACCACATGATGGACCAACTAAAAGAAATGCATCACGGTGAAGAACTGGAGACCCCCAACTTGCTACCAGTGCAAAAGTGAGCGCCTCAACACAGTGATCACGAATAATAAAATATAAGTGCAATTTTGAAGATTGTCAAATTATTTGGTTGTATAATCAATAATTATATGCGATTTTGACATTGATAGTCTCCATAATTCTGCTTGCATACTCTTTTTGTCTCTATTAATATACTTTGTCAGATTACCAGTTACAGGAATGGTCCCAAAGGCAAATGTGTTGTTGGTGCAAAGAACAACACAAAACAATGAGGATAAAAAGTTGAGGTGTACTCTCAGTTTGATTGGTGCATAAAACTAGGAAATCGAGATCAATAGTGTTGACTTTATGGCATTTCCCATTTGAACCTCCCTAGTTCTTGATGGAACGTTGTAAGGGACACCAGGTTCAAATCCTACATACCACGTGCGTTTTGCCCATTGTGTACGACCAATGTCTGTTTAATTGATGCAAAAGTACACTGAGACCTACTGGTACCATTATCCTGGATATGACCTCCACATTATGCCCTCCATGAGCATTAGATCAATGTAAAAACAAACAAAGGGGAGTAATTTAGGAGTGCAACAAAGACGTTTGCAAGATGTGAAGAGCCAGGTTGGCTTGAAGCTTGCAAAAGCGAGAATAAATATTGAACAGAGGTTTATGTACAACTGCTGTAATTTAAGCCTGTCATGCTCACTTTGGCCACAATGAGACATTGATTCGAGATGAAGCACGACAGCCCGAGCACCAAAGGATCACTTCGCACATCAGTTCAGAGGGCAACATCACATTTCGCTTATAAATTGGGCAAAGGTAAACATTTCAGTACGTGTCACCAAAGGTCACATTAAAGGATGCAATGAGCATTGTATCAGATTGAGGTCCAACTGGAATGCTAAAAAACACACACACACACACACACACACACACACACACACACACACACACACACACACACACACACACACACACACACACACACACACACACACACACACACACGCACACACACACACACACGCACACACACACACACACGCGGGCTCTCTGTTCCATCTTCTGAAATCTGCATTATGGAAATTAACGACACACATACAACCACCACTTACACCTACCAGTCTCAACTGCAGCTTCTTATTGGCCTCGCAAGCACGGCAGTCATAAGGGCAGAGCGCAGCCTTACGTATGTCACCCTGCCAGGGAGAAGGCTTGCATGGTGATGAGAGAGAACCCATAGTCCTGAGAGCAGGGAGAGTGCGACACTGTGTGTCAGGTCCTGACGAGGAGGTTTTCGCCTCCAGGGTCATCCCCCTTGGCAATGTGATGACCACCGTCTCCACGAGATTAGCGTCCCAGGCTGTTCCCACAGTGGTGATGCAGAGAGTTCTGCTTATAGTGCTGGCGTCCTTGGCTCATGTGCCTCAAAAATCCAGGCTGAACCGTTGCAATAAAGTGGTAATTGAGCAGGGCACAGGCAGCAGCACCACGACTCTTGAAAGCCGAGCAAGCTGTCCAGAGGTGGCATTTAACTGGAGGAATTTTAAAAGCACCACACGCCCACCCGCCCAGGCAACTTCTAACCAATAGCAAGCTCAGGATGTGATATCACCACGGCACACATAAGCCTCGAGCCCTTCCCAAACTCCGCCCGTGCTTTTGTATTCTTCCCTCCCTCTTGTGTCCTCTCCAACCCGGCCAGCCGGTTCTGTGTATGTGTATGTGTATGTGTATGTGTATGTGTATATGTGTTGTATGTATCTGGATGTATGTAGGTATATCTTCGATTTCATGTGTGTGTTTTTTCACCGTCTGCTGTTGAATTTGCTGAGCTTACTCAATAAGGGGTTGTGGGCTTCATAAATGTCACACACACACACACACACACACACACACACACACACACACACACACACACACACACACACACACACACACACACACACACACACACACACACACACACACACACGTTTTGAATGCTCCATTTTAAGCTGATTTTGTCTTTCAGATGAAGCCTGAAAGCAGAAAGATGTCCAAGACTTTAAAGGCTGGCTTGGCTTACACACGTTACTCTCCTGGGTCATGTGTCTATTTTATTAAATATTCTCATTCTCGATCTCACCTTCACCCTCTCCTTCACTCTTACCCTAATTCACTCACTCTCAGCCATTCTTTCACTCAGCATCTCACTTCCAGACCCCCTCTCTCTCTCCCTCCCTCCCTCCCCCTCTCACTCTCCACCTCCCTCCCTCCCTCTCCCTCTCTCATCCCCTCTCCCTCTCACCCTCTACTCCTCTCCATCCCTCCCTCTCATAGTGGAGCGTTCAGCAAGCACTGCCCATTGTGTACACAGCTGTGTGCTCCGTAGGGCCATAGGGTCTGACCTACAGCTCTGCTAAGCCACAGGCTTAGAGTAAAATGTACACAATGAAACCAATCAGCCTTTGTTCCTGCCACTGGGCCGTACTCCAACAATGGCCGATTGGAAATGCAAATAAGCTAGAGCAATCAAGATAGCTTTATGGCTGTTTTACAGCCAAGCACTGTCCATCGTTGCAATGGGCCAGTCCCAAATGCAACCACTGCTTCAGAGGCAGAGGGGCTAAAAGCTACTTGCATTCAACCTCAGAGATATTGTGCTGAAATAATATCAAAATAGAGAAATAAATTTATCAACATGAAAGTAGCAAATGCTGCATGAGCTAACTTATCATGTTAAACAATATATATATATATATATATATATATATATATATATATATATATATATATATATATATATATATAAAATATGGGGTCATCCAGGTGAATGTGTGGGTATAGAAAATAACTTCCACTTGTGCCATCACTACGACAATGACACGTATTGTTGGTTCAGCCTAACATCAGGACCTGCTTGTCGTTCATGGTACAGCTGCAAAGCAGTGCAGGCGTGGCATTCAGAATTAGGCATCGAGGGATTCATATGCCACACTAATGTGCATCAGATGTCCAAGATCAACACGCTAAAGTCATTTGCCTGCAGTGAAAGCCTGTACGCCTGCATCCCATGAGTGCTGACAGATTACTGTGCCTTTGTTTAAATTCCCAGTGCTTTTTTAGAGGTTGCTACGCACTGCGTTAGCAGCAGCTATTGTTAACTGCACAGGCGGTTACAAATTGCTCTCCTAGAACAAAAAGATTCACTGGGGGGGGGGGTGAGGTTGGGTAACTTTCTGAAGCTTCGGTAGAGTAGTGGAATGGGCTGAATATGAATATATATATATATATATATATATATATATATATATATATATATATATATATATATATATATATATATATATATATATATGGTTTTGCTCCTACAGTACTCAATTATTATGGGATAATACTATGCAAAAGATCCTTCTATCACTTCGAGAAAAAAAAAAAAAAAAAAAATTATATATATATATATATATATATATATATATATATATATATATATATATATATATATATATATATATATATATATACATACATAAACATGTCACAGAAATCCAGATTGAGTAGTCCAGCCTTCAATTGAACAAATGAGTCATTTGTTTATTTAAAGGTTTGAACACTCAATATGGATTCACATGATTTTATCCCCAACCACAAATACATATATGTGTGCATTTGTCTGTACGAGCTCATATATTCAACAATATTGCAGCTTGGTTTTGTCATATTTCTATTGAAAGCTTTTATTTATTATTTCACAACATCATGGAGCAACAATCTCACGCTTTTTGGCATTGCCTGCTGGAAGCAAACCGCTAGGGTTCAGAGAACCTCGACTCTACGACTCCCACCCTCTTCTTCGGGAAGAGGGAGGCAGGCAGAGAAACACACCGAGGCTCATGAGTTAATTAAGCCATTGTCTGGCATGCGTTGTAAAAGGGGCGGGCAGCTTTACTGCAAATGATACCGAGCACGCCATTAACCCAAAATGGCACATGCCAATCAGTGGCCGCAAATGTCACGTCAGGTTAAGCCCAAGGCAAACAGGAGCACTCTTAATGGCCGAGCAAGCCCCGAAAGTGCGGGCCTGCTATTCTCCTTGTCACTGCCCGCTCGCCTCTAGAAAGCCGACACCTGGTGCCCAGCAACGAGTGAAAGGTCTGGAGAACAGTAAGCCTTCCCCTCACTAGCACATTTTATTCCAATGTTTTACTTCTTTCTTTCTTTTTTTTCTTTTTCTTACTGTAGCATCTTTCTAATACCCTTGGCATTGTTGGCTTTAAGAATCAAATGTAAACCACTCTCTGCATTGCTGTCGCATTGCTTGATTATGTGCGTCTCCCCTCCCCCAATGTGCGATGGAAATTTCCATGAGAGCTCCGAAGCAGGCGGGCGGCGAAGCATTCTGCTGCACAGTGTGCCTGAGACGCAGTAGCCTTCATTCCCAGAGCTGTTAAAGTCATATCTCTGACAACAATGCCTTATTTGACATTGAAATACATCTGCCTTCGAAAATGCAACATTTTGCTTGGAGTGTTGTTCATCTTAATTTTTCTTATTGAACACAAAAAACAACCAAACTATCACGTAACTATCAAGACTTCTGCTGATGGAGAAGGAAACAGCACTTCTGCAGATGTTTCCCATTGGTTTTAATTTCAGCTCTCTTGCAGATTCCGTCATGAGTTTAACGATGCAAAGCTTGCCACCCAATCCCATAATCACCAGCCCACCATAGCTGAGCTGATAACGAGCTTATTAGTGGCATCGCCATTGATAATTCTGTCAGTTTGGGTTACATGTGACAGCAATGATTATAGGCCATGTGAGGTAGAATCTTGTTTGTCCTCTCCATGTTCATTATCCATGCTGGTGTTTGAATGTGCTTCCGCATTATCCATGGAGCAAAAGAAAGACATCATTTGATCACCCATTACAAGTATAAAACATTTCAACATTCAGAACACCAACGGGGTGCAGTTGTACCCCAAATCACGTTTATCCTTCAATATTGTATTATATTTTGGTCTCAACAGTCATCAAAGGTCGAGTTATATTTGGTGCACACATTGGAGGATACGGTGTAAAAGCTCAACGTTCTGTGTTGAGGTGCATTTTTTTTTTGCAATAGAACCAACAAGCTGCTTTTGGCCCCAGGCAGAATAGTCAGGCCTTACTGTGTAAATCGCAATCAATGAAGTCAATAAAACTTGCTGAGATATGGATTGAAACAAATTTAAGCAATAACTATTGCTTGTGGTAATAGCTCCGCAAAATATTACTTCCAGACACACTGACAACTCGCTGTACATTTCCTCGACCTATTAACTTTTTGGCTCATGATTATTGAATATACCTCAAACATTGCGTAGTCATACATTTACATCACCATAACTGTAGGGGTAACATGAAATGAATATGCTTTCTGTTGGGGCACAGATTGTGTAAACATTGCATAATGTACGCTCTAACTGCAACTGAACCGCTACTCTATTCCATTTAACTTAACATACACACTGTCTGTTACGAGTCAGCATAACATAAACTAAAATATCTTGGCAAATATCCATTCATAACACCACGGCCCATGGTAATAGTTACCATTAACTGTACTGTAGGTTTACCATCTGTTCTTCCAGGCTTTGCCTCCACCTCCATTTGCACATCCTCAAGGCTTGAATGTACTGCTTTTATTTTCAGGTATGAAAACATTTTTGGCTTGAATCTGTTGAATCTATTTAAGAGCAACTACCAAATTAGCTATGAGGATATGTATGGCCAATTGATCTTGGATGACATTTACTTGATGAAGGAGAACTTGCCAAGGGAATGGAATCAGGTCGCTGGTGGGATTCCACCTTGAAAGACTGGATGGGTGAATAATAATGGATAGGCGCTAAAAAGCAACATCACTGACCGAAGGGGTTAAAAAAAAAAAAAAGAGGAGGTGATTGCAAAGTTTAGTTTGATGACTGGAGATTGACAAGAAGGGCATTGTGGGATCTTTGAAAGAATGTGCCTGTCCTCCAGTCAGACCAATCCTCCGGTGCATGCTCCAGATAATAATCAAAAAATACTGGAAGGTGTCTGCTGCACAAGGAAGCGACGATAGAACTGAGATTCAGCTTCGATACTCCAGCCATCTTTCATTCCAGTCAATACATTATACTTTTGATTGCCACCATGTCCAAGTGAAACTGTACAATAAAATTTCCTGCCTTAACTGGGTCCCTGACTTATTGACAAATATGGTCTGCAAAGTTCAGTGAGTCCTTGCATTTCAAACTGGCACATATATCCATCAAGGACAGGTGACGGGATTGTATGGGATTTGACAGGACAGAGGGACCACAGAACAACAACAATCCTGTGTTGGTCGGGATTGAAAAGTCATTCACCAGAATGGGGTGGACTGGACCAAAAAGAATAAATGCAGTTGGGAGTAAACATAGATGCCTGAAGCAGAATTGTAAGACATTGTAGATTATGCTTACAAAGGTTGGTGATGATGCACAAAGCAGAACGAAAGCATCAGAGGGGACACAGAATAGAGAAAGAACCACCATTCTTTTATTACCTCATTCATGTGAAACAAAAAGTGGGGTTAAGCAATTGGTTCATGTCCACTTATCCATCTGATCAGTTCATCATGACGGTCGGTTTATAATCGGGAACAGCTTATTAAAATTGAATATTTTATTTTGCACACAAATCGGAACATGAATCAGAAGACAAGTTTGCCGTTTTACCCTACGTTGTCTCTGAATTTGTCCCGATCATGCATGCACAGAGAGGAGTAAGACAACATTTTTAGTCTCTATGCCTGTCTGGCAGTTAAACAAAATTTAAAATCATTCCAAACAGGAAACTTACTCTTTTCAGGATGTTATAAAGGACACAAACAATAGGAACGAAGAACGAATGTAGCGCGTTAGATAGGGTGATGTAATAGACACTGGGTAAAATGGCGGTAGAACCCGTAATTAATTTAGACCTTTGAGCCTCTTTAAACCTTAACTAAAACAGAATTACATGTTTGAACACAGATCACCTTCATAATACTTCCAAGAACCATGGTATATATATATATATATATATATATATATATATATATATATATATATATATATATATATATATATATATATATATATATATATATATATATTGTTATAGATTTCCACCCGCTGGCGTGCGAACGACCACGTCGAACCAATATCGGTCGCTTCACCCACTGAACGGACAATCCAGTCGCGGCTTTCAGGATCAACCAGCCACGGGTGTGTTTTTAACCACACCACAACCTTGTCCACACTCTACCCGCACTACAGGGTCCGATCGCCAAATCTTCGATTTACCTAATTATTCGCGCGGGTAGGTTACCAAGAGATTGTACCTCAACGGGACCGCTTGGAAACGAGTGGCTTAAGCAGCTCGCTTCCTTTTGGGATAACTGAGCGGGGTTAACCCGATCACTTTACCGGCTATTTAAAAACCAACTATAATCCGAGTGCAAGATGGCAGCTCAATTAAGGGAAGAGGACGCAACGAACAGGTTTACATTCACACAAGGACATTTATTATAATAAAGCACATATGCAGGTAAACAAGGCAAAACACATATGCAATTATACAAGCAACAAAAGCACGACAAAAGAACTACGACCATCTATATGAAATGCAACGCAAACATTTACAGCACACAAAGCACTAAACAATTTCCGACTTATTAGACGGGCCCACGGACACACGTACGAACACACACACACACATCCAAGAAATGGTGGCAGAGGCCTTTAATAAGGAGCTCCAGCTCAGAGGACAGGTGAACTGAAACCCAGAACCTACCTATAACCTCTCCACCTCGTGTGGTCTTCAAGTTGTTCGGACCCGGGCTCCAGCGATAGCGAGCTGGATCCAATTGCCGTGAGCCGCGATCCTTCCCGAGCTCCCGCGAATCCTCCCGCGCTTCTCAACGTGCTGGTGAGACGAGGCGCCGATCCTTCCTGTCGATGAGTCACTTCCCTGAGGAACCACCTCCAAGAAGAGGTCGATGAGTCGCACCAAGCTGGGAACCAAAATGGAGAACAAAGAGCTCCACGAACCAAGAACAAGAAGCCACCACTCGCAGCTCGAGCCAAGCGACCAGCTCAACTCTCTTCCAAACAAAGCAGCTCGAAGCAAAACGTTCTCCCGAGCCAAGCAGAAGCTGAAGCTCACTGAACCACCGAAGCAAAAAGCCTCCAAAAAGCCTCCTCCCGAGCCAGGCCTCAGCCGAAGCTCACTGAGCCAGCCAAAGAAAAAAAGCTTCCGAAGGCCTCAACCTCAACCCAAGCCAAACAGGACCCGAAGGTCTGCTGAACGACTACCCTCAACTCCCTTCTCCAACTCCTCCCCCCCCCCAGAACAAAGAAAGGATCTCTTCCTTATCCTCTTCCACCCTTCCCCCACTCACAGCGTGACTCATGCCCTCGTGCTCCATCCCCCGCTCAACCATGGGTGGGAGGGAGTTGTTGACATCATGAATCACGGGACGGCAGAGTCCTTCTTCGTCTTCGCAGAAGAGGGGGGAGGGACGTCTCCATTGTGTCGTTCCCTAAAAGGGCCGTCACAACTTGACGGTTTTGCCATCATATGGCAAGGTCTAAAAATGCATGTAAAACGCTGGCGTACGCTGAACTATCGATGTTTTTTTTAAGTTTTGGGCGTATAATAACGTGATGGATGTATGCATAACGTATTAGTAACGTACACAGAACGTTTTAATTACATACAGATAACTTATACCAACGAATGCCGAGCGTGTTGTCACGTTCACAACCTATGCCCAACGATAGTCTAACTTATGCATAACACGCGGCAGCGTATCGCCGACAATCACGTGGCGTAGGCTATTAATAGGCTGCGGCTCGACGATTCAAATCATAACCGCACTGGACATCAAAGTGCAAAGCCGCTGTTACACCTTAACGTTTTAGCTAACGTATGCCGACGTATGAAAAATTTGCCGAACCAAGCTGGCACACGTCGAATACGTAATGGGTAAGTTTTGTATACGTTAAGAGCATGCTGGCATACGTCATAGTAAGCTGGCATACGTCGTAGTACGTTATGGGTAAGTTTTGTATATGTTCAGAGCATGCTGGCATACGTCATTGTACGCAGAGTACGTCGAGAATTTTTCAGCAGGTTGAAAATTTCGACGTATGACACACATTCCGCATACGCTGGCATAAGTTGTAGGCACGCTACGCGATCGTTGACACACGTCGACATACGTTACTCATAAGTCGAAACACGTCAATATAATGGTTAGCGTCAGTGTTCCAGACTCCCTGGTTTTTTTTTTATTATTTTAATTTTTTTCTTCGGTATGACGATGATGTTGACACTTTGATTTCAAGTGCGGTTATGATTTAAATCGTCGAGCGGCAGCCTTTTAATTATATTATATTATAACTGCACTAGAAATGGAAGTGTCAACATCACCATCATACCGAAAATAAATAAATAAATAAAAAAAACAGGGAGTCTGGAACACTGACGCTAACCATTACCTTAACGCGTTTCGACTTGTGAGTACCTTACAAGTAACGTACATCTACGCGTGTCAACTATCGCGTAACGTGCCTACAACACGTTACTCATAGGTTAGAAATAAGTTTCGGGTACGTTAAACATTACCTCGATGTATTTCGACTTATGAGTAACTTACAAATAACGTGTGTCGACGTGCGTCAACGATTGCATAACGTGCCTTCAACTTATGCCAGCGTTATGCGGAACATGCGAGTCATATGCTGGCATACGTTGGGAAATTTCAAGCATGGAAAATTTGTCTAACAGCTCGGTGAACTACGACGTATGCCAGCGTGCTCTTAAGGTATACAAACTTACCCATAATGTATTTGACGTGTGCCAGCGTTTTAGCCCAATTTTGCATACGTCAGGTAGACGTTGGCTAAATCGTCATGGTGTGACAGGGCCTTAACTGTTAAATCGATCCGCAGCGCATCTAATCGATTTCTAAACATTTAAACAATGGAAGGTGAGCTATGTAGGGAACAAGCAGTTATCGACATAGCTGACTAAAGGAACCTGTATGTTGTGTGCAATCGAATTCCAAATTCGTAACACTACCCCCTCCCCTTTTTACAGACTCGTCCCGAGTCGTCAAATTTTCGTGTGACCAGCATTTGTAAGTTTTCCCCTAGTATATTCTACCTTCGGATCCCTGAGTGCGACATTTCTTTATACGTGTCCCGAAAATAAATAACCTAATGCGCTGCGTAACTAACTCAACAAACTCTCAGACTCATTCGGACAACTTCACTAAAATTGCCGGTGCTAAAACAAACATGCAGGTGAGGTCCCACGTATTTACAATTTTCACTCAACTTATCTATTACTTAACAATGGCCCAGGACCTGTGATCTGTGAAAGGGGGAAGGCAAAAGTCATTGCAAAGTCATTGATGCAGGGGAATGGATGGAGATGGGAGCAAAAACAAATGAACATGATGGATGCATGGGCTGCCTGCAGGGCAGTCCTTGCAAAACTGGATGGTCCTGGCACACATGGTGATGGATGGACAGAGGGGCAAACACAAACAAGAGCTAGCAGGCATGGGGTCATGGCAGAGGCAGGCTACTAGGCATGGCAAGGTAAGCGAATGCAGAAAAGGCGGCTGGGAGCACAACAGGCCGGCAATGAAGCTGGCCGGCCTCTGGTGTGGTTCCATCAGGTCTGGAGGGAGTGCGTGGTGCCAGCCGCTCTGAAGGCGGGCTCGGACCTAGCCTACTGTGTCCCCCCACTCTCGCCTTTGCCTGTCTCCGTCCATACCCACTCCCTTAATTTTCCACACAACACAACAAAATTTATCCCCTCTATTTTTATAATCGTCTCCCTAACCCCTTTTATCGTCCTTGTCTGGCTAACCTATCCTGTCAACCTAGCCTACTCCCAACCCTTATGTTCCCGCTCTGGAGGGGAATAGGGAGAGACTAGCGTCCTGTCTCGAGGCCCAACAAAGCCTCAGAATGGCCTCCTCAGAGTTCAGCGATCTACCAAGGTGGGTCCAGTGGCCAACAACGAGCGAAGGGAAGGATGGTGTGAAGGGGTACATCTAACTATCCTAGCATTTATTACACCTGAAACTACCCTGGGGCTTTCCAAAAAACGCCTCACACTTTTAAACTATCGGTTCAAAAACCATGATTCCCGTCGCCTGTGTTGGTGTCCATTATAAATTTGGGACTTGCCCTCAAATTTTCATTCGTGCCCTCACACAATTTCTTGGCTGGGCAGCGTGGCTCAACTGGCAGGAACTCCCCTCTGCCGAACTCGAACCATACCATAGCACCCCCAGAACGCAGGCTGCCTCCGAGCCGAGCTGCTCCCTACAACGCGGGGGGTTGCCCTCTCTGGCATTACCCCCTCCGATGCCCATGTGGCGTGTTGATGCCCAGGGTCCACTACAATGCCCCCGTGGCATTCTGGCGCTACGGGTCCCGTTTCCGACGGGTCGCACGTGCCCACTGCACTATCCCGGCCCCCCGGCCTACTCTGGCCGACTAGTCCGGTGCCCAGGGTCCCACTAAACAAAACTCACCTTTTCACAGCCATGCTCCCAGCCGGTCCATGAACTCTTCCACCCCTCCAAATGGGTTTCTTGCCTTCTCTCGACACCAACAAAACGACCTCCTGTTAGTAAATTTGAATAACCCACTAGCTAACATTAAACTGACCCCAGGGTCACTGGGTGGGAATCACTCCTCCCCCCAATCAGTAATCGCACCATGCATACCACATTCGCTCCACTCACACACTTGGGCCCGCTGTCCCTCACTCATTCCTCACACACTTTCCATTTCACAACTCACACCAACACTCTATACTGGCACCTCTAACTAATTAAATACCCTGATTAACTCGTGCTCCCTCGTCATCCCTTATTCTCATGCACGTTCCATTTACTCTATGTAGCTAAACTACGTCTCCACTACACATTTCAGTCTGTCCATGTCTCCGAAAATAAAAAATAAAAAAAAATTACATTTCCTAAATCTAAACTGAAATCCCTCTAACTAATCCATTCCACGGGCTCCATGAGGAACAACCCATGTCCCCATGAAGCCGGTCTAACTATCGCTAACCCATCCCCCTAACTAGTACTATCCTGTGCACGGGCACAGGGGTCTTCCACCCCTTGCCCAAATCCTGTTCACCCGAAGCGAGGGTTGCTTTTTTTTATGCGCGTGCACCAGCGCGGCAACTCGCAACCTGCGCTTTCTCCCCGTGACGTCATGGCAGCTGCTCGCGCTTCGTGTACCTTGTCCCTCCTCGGACGGTAACATCCGGCAGGGATTTTCCTTCTGCCAGATTCCAACCACGCAGCCACGACGTCACCCTGCGTATTCAAAACAAGCCTCGCGTTTCGAGGGGTTCCCCACGCGAACACATGTGCTCTGCTCGTCGGGGCTTCACACACACGCCCGCCTGGAGAACCCATCCAGTCAGATCCATTATCCAGCCTACCTTCTGTCCGTCTGCGGGGTCGGCTCGAATCCACCGCGGCGTTTACGGAACGGGCTTCACTCCCGCAGGCGCGCACGTGGCGGCCTCGTGCATAGCACAGCACGGACCCCCCGCGCGCTGCCGTGCAAACCCGGCACGGTCCCCAAAATAGCTACGGCCGCTACTCAGTCTTTGTCTACCGTCAGGCACCGTCGTCGTCGCACTCTTACGCACACATTCTCCCGTGCCACGACGCTCACACACTCCACCATGGCACTCGGACACGCGGTTGTGCCCTCTCGCACACCAACCGCCATTTCTCTTTCATACCGCGACCTCACACACGCGGTTTCTTTCACACACGGCGCTTCTCCCTTAAACACCTTTTCACTCACGCATCGTGCTTCCTCCATACACGGGGTTTCACTCGCACACACCTTGTCACTCACGCTCGTAAACACACACGCCGGGACAATTACGCTGGGGATTCGCACCCCCCAAGCTCCGTGTGCACCCGTCTACAGCACTCTCCCCCTCCACCTCGCAAAGCTCGACCGGACCCACCTGGTCGAGATCCGCTTCAAGGGGGGCATACTCCCTCCCCTCATTCCTGGAGGAGGTCATCCGGCTGCTTGTACTGGGTCACGACACATTCCCCGAGCTCCCCTCATCGTCCTCCACCAAGTGTGTGTGTGTGTGTGTGTGTGTGTGTGTGTGTGTGTGTGTGTGTGTGTGTGTGTGTGTGTGTGTGTGTGTGTGTGTGTGTGTGTGTGTGTGTGTGTGTGTGTGTGTGCGTGCGCTCGTCTTTCACCCCGTCTTTATCGTGTAGTCTGTCCTCTACTTTTTCCAGCTCTCGCGTCTCTGTTATTTCTGTCACCTCGTTCATTATCTCCTTCGTCTCTCCGTGTCTCGTACACGTCTCCGTTGTGGTGTAGTCTGCGGGCCCACGGGGAGGGGCATGATGATGATGCATGATGGGCGTGATGATTGGAGGAGTGGTCGTGGTGGTTATCGTATCTGCAAGGGATATAGGGTGTGCGCGCCGTCTGAGGCGTCGTAGTAATACTGGAGTCGCCCGGCTCGTGAGTGTGCCGAATACGGAATAAAGGGGAGCCGCCGGGCACAGTACGCCCGCGCTCGCATTTGTACAACACAGCTCGACTGTCCTTCCGCTCGTGTCTGCCTGCTAAGCATCTCCCATTTCAGTACAGTACATCCGTCACCCCATTTAATTTTTCCCTCTGTGTCACCTGCACGAGTCTCGTTTTACACGTCTCCCTCATTATTTTGTCCTCACCCGCTTCCATCGCGGGCCAGACAGCCGTTGCGCTCCCTCCCAGCTCGTTCGCTCCAACGCGTGGCGCCGCCATTTTGCACTCCACCGTCCGTGCTTCATTGCACGCAATTGTGATTATGCCCACCTGCAGGCCTCGCCCCGCACTCTGCATCTCACCCCGCAGTTATTTCATTTCGTTTTTCATTTGCTGCGCATTCGTATCCATTTTGTTTTCCATCCTGCACACATTTTCATTCATTTTGTTGTTTATTTCTTTGCTCGCCTTGAGTGCATTCGTATCCATTTTGTTTTCCCTTTTGCACGCTTTTTCATACATTTTTGCCAGCATTGCCAATATCTGGTCCACTCTCAACGCAACCGATCCGCCCTCATCGGTCGCAGTTTCGCTGGGGAACGGGGGGGGGGATTTTGACGGGGGAGGGGGATTTTGACGGGGGAGGGGGATTTTGACGGGGGAGGGGGATTTTGACGGGGGAGGGGGGATTTTGACGGGGGAGGGGGGGATTTTGACGGGGGAGGGGGGGATTTTGACGGGGGAGGGGAGGGTGTCATACACCGCTCCCGCGCCCATTTCGGGCTCTGGGTTTCGGTTGTGGGGGAAATTCAACCTGCATCTCTGGGAATGTCCTGCACGGGAATTTCGTCCTGAGCCATGGATTCTAATATTTCTACATCCATTACCCCCTGCTCCCGTTCGCCTTGAACCGCCATCTTGCTGAACGGAAATAATTTAAAAGTTCGTTTTTTTATGGAACCGGAGGGTCGCCTCGCACACCCTTGATCCGGTTCCGTTAATTTTATTGGGGCGGGAAAGTTTGTTTTCCCGCTCCTCGACACCAGTGGTATAGATTTCCACCCGTCGGCGTGCGAACAACCGCGTCGAACCAATAGCGGTCGCTTCACCCACCGAACGGACAATCGAGTCGCGGCTTTCCGGATCAACGCCGGAAACCAGCCACAGGTGTGTTTTTAACCACACCACAACCTTGTCCGCACTCTACCCGCGCGACAGGGTCCGATCGCCAAATCTTCGATTTACCTAATTATTCGCGCGGGTAGGTTACCAAGAGATTGTACCCTATGGGTGCGAGACTTGGACTCTGACCAAGGATCTGAGACGGAGACTTAATTCCTTTGGTACCAGGTGTCTTCGGAGAATCCTTGGCTATCGCTGGTCGGATTATGTGTCCAACGAGCGGTTGCTGAGAGAGACTCGGATGAGATTTGTTACCTGCATAGTTCCTGAGCGTCAGTTGCGGCTGTATGGACATGTGGCTCGTTTTCCTGACACTGATCCTGCTCACCAGATTCTCTCAGCGAGGGAGTCTCATGAGTGGAGGAGGCCAGTGGGCCGACCACGTGCCTCATGGTTGCAGCAGGTTGACCATCATCTCAAGGAGATGGGGATGGGCCTGGCATCTGCCTGGGGGATGGCCAGACGGAGGCCCCTGGAGTACCGGCGGAAAGTGGACGCAGCGACGCGCTGTTCTGGCATATGCTCCCATACCTGACCTGGCCTGTACCTCAACGGGACCGCTTGGAAACGAGCGGCTTAAGCAGCTCACTTCCTTTTGGGATAACCGAACGGGGTATTATCGCGCAGTCCCGTTGGACCCGATCACTTTACCGGCTATTTCAAAACCAACTATATTCCGAGTGCAAGATGGCAGCTCAATTAAGGGAAGAGGACGCAACGAACAGGTTTACATTCACACAAGGACATTTATTATAATAAAGCACATATGCAGGTAAACAAGGCAAAACACGTATGCAATTATACAAGCAACAAAAGCACGACAAAAGAACTACGACCGTCTACACGAAATGCAACGCAAACATTTACAGCGCACAAAGCACTTAACAATTTGCTACTTATTATACGAGCCCACGGATACATGTACGCACACACACACACCCAAGAAATGGGTCTTTAATAACGAGCTCCAGCTTGGAGGACAGGTGAGCTGAAACCCAGAACCTCTCTCGAACCTCTCCACCTCGTGTGGTCTTCAAGTTGTTCAGACCTGGGCTCCAGCGAGAGCGTGCTGGATCCAATCGCCGTGAGCCGCGATCCTCCCCGAAATCCTGCGAATCCGCCCGCGCTTCTCAACACGTGCTGGTGAGACGAGGCGCCGATTCTTCCCGTCAATGCGTCGCTTCCCCGAGGAGCCACCTCCAAGAAGAGGTCGATGAGTCGCACCAAGCTGGGAACCAAAATGGAGAACAAAGAGCTCCACGAACAAAGAAGAAGAAGCCACCACTCGCAGCTCGAGCCAAGCGACCGGCTTCACTCTCTTCCAAGCAAAGCAGCTCGAAGCAAAAAGCTCTCCCGAGCCAAGCAGAAGCCGAAGCTCACTGAGCCAGCCGAAGCAAAAAGCTTCCGAAGGCCTCAACCCTAACCCAAGCCAAACAGGACCCGAAGGTCTGCTGAACGACTACCCTCAACTCCCTTCTCCAACTCCCCCCCCCTCCCCCGAACAAAGAAAGGATCTCTTCCTTATGCTCTTCTGCCCTTCCCCCGCTCCCGGCGTGACTCATGACTCATGCCCTCGTGCTCCATCCCCCGCTTAACCACTGGTGGGAGGGAGTTGTTGACATCATGAATCATGGGACGGCAGGGTTCTTCTTCCTCTTCGCAGAAGAGTGGGGTGGGGGGGGGGAGCGACGTCTCCATTGTTTCGTTCCCCAACTATTAAATTGATCCGCAGCGCATCTAATCGATTTCTAAACATTTAAACAATGGAAGGTGAGCTATCTCGGGAACAAGCACTTATCGACTTAGCTGACTAAAGGAACCTGTATGTTGTGTGCAATCAAATTCCAAATTCGTAATTATATATATATATATATATATATATATATATATATATATATATATATATATATATATATATATATATATATATATATATTGGTATGAATCTGGAAACCATGCGCACTCAACATTCAGGTCCCAAAGTTAGTTATGCTGGTAAGTATGTGTGTAGTCAGGACCCAGTCCTTTTGTTTAGCGGGAGGATTAAATGTGTGCGTTGTGACGTCTTTAGTTAGGTTTTACATCCAACGAGCCATCCCAAACCTCCCCATCATGCTCCATCACCACCCGCTGGCTGCTCGTACCTTGACTTGCCATGAGGGGGGGCCTCGCGGTTCCAGTCCTCGGGCCCCACAAACGATAGTTTTTGTACGGTGGGCCTTTCAGGGCAGACCCTCTTGCTCTGCGCGAACGATGCCACGTGGAGAATATGGGGTCTCCGAACAGGGGCCAGGGCTCCACCCTGGTAGCATGCGGCTGTAGGCCAATGAGGGACAGACAGCGAGATGATTCTCGCAAAGGCCCCTCCCCGTGTGGGAGGAGATATATCCCTGAGCAGACTCGGTTGGCGTTGGGAGATCTGGAGTACTTGAGTGGTTACAAGTTGGTTGATGGTGGTTGGGCTGGAGAGTGAGTGAACCAGCCTGTTCGTGGTGCCTTGGTGGGTCCCGGCCATGACCCTGATCTCCGCCTCGGAGCTCCGATTACTCCACATGGCTGCTGCCACGAGCCACGAGTCCCACACGTGCAGCTGGGACCCTCGACGACCTATAGGTGCCCATCTGAACTCTGACCCCCAGCTCCTCTCTCTCATCGGCGGGAGGGTCCAATAAAAACTCCGGGGTTTCTTTTCTTTTTGTGTGTGACTGCATGTGGGCCCGTCTATAAGTGGAACTGAGTAAGTGCTTTGAATTATTGTAAATTCCTGCTCTGCATATTCGCTTCAAGTCTTGCTTCCTTGTCTTTTATTGTAAATAAATTATTAGAAATGTTCCCAGCTCGTTTCCGACCTTTCTTTATTTGGTCCAGTATGGTCCGGGTCTGAGTTCAGACAGGGTTTCATCCCCGATAATCTGTTAATCCTAGCCGGCACGGCTTTGGCAGTTTCCGCTCAGCTGCAACCGAATCGGAGTTGGTAGTTGGAACTCCACTGCAGTCGGCAGAGTGACCCGGTTCGAGAAAGACGTGCCGAGGGCGTGAATCCCCGGTAGCCAAGACTGCGTGGTTATTTAGGTATATTGGGATCTAGATAATTAACCCTACGCCACATGGTCGAGATATTGGCGTTTCACGGTTGATTAATCGACCCGCCGGCTTCGGAGTTATCCGGAACGACGGCCTATAATTCCCGGGAGACGGCGTAAACTTCCCCACCTTGCAGTCGTTCTCGCCACCGACCCCCGGCCTGCAACAATATATATATATATATATATATATATATATATATATATATATATATATATATATATATATATATATATATATATATGTACATATAAATAAATATATAAATATATACATATATATATATATGTACATATAAATAAATATATATATATATACATATATATATATATATATATATATATATATATATATACATACATACATATAAATATAAATACATACATACATATAAATATAAATACATATATATATATAAATACATACATACATATAAATATAAATACATACATACATATAAATATAAATACATATATATATATATATATATATATATATATATATATATATATATAAATATAAATACATACATACATACATATAAATACATACATACATATAAATATAAATACATACATACATATAAATATAAATACATATACATATATATATATATATATATATATATATATATATATATATATATAATCATTAAAGGGCATGGCATGTGAGTGGGTGAAGAAGAGGTTGTCGATAATGGCTATCTACGATGCTGATTGAAGCTGTCTTCTGTGATGATCATTCAAGGCTCCATCTAAATTTTTACTCTCAATATTTCATTAAAATTGAATTGCATATATTTGAACACTGAGCCGGACATCGTGTTCTATGAACGCTGTAGTTTTATTTTATTTTATAGATTACCTCCGTCTTTAAAGCTGTTGTAGTTACATTTTAGCCTGGTGTTGGCTTAATGGTTAGGGTGGTAGCTTGCGATCTAAGGGTCCTGAGTTCAAGCCTCGTTGGCCTCTGAAATAAAATACACTGGGAGGTTGACTCAGCCTGTCATCCTTCCGAGGTTGGCAAAATGAGCACCAGTGTGCTGGGAAGGTGGACACTGCATCAGCGGCAGAGCCACATCCCAACCAATGATGCAACCAGGAGAGAGAGACAGAGAGACAGAGAGACAGAGAGACAGAGAGACAGAGAGACAGAGAGACAGAGAGACAGAGAGAGACAGAGAGAGACAGAGAGAGACAGAGAGAGACAGAGAGAGACAGAGAGAGACAGAGAGAGACAGAGAGAGACAGAGACAGACATTGTATTTGCACAAAAAAAGTTTCCGTAATGGTCCATCTCCCTTATCTTCATTGGCTGGAAAGACGGTCCTTGTGGTGAAAAAGCAAATATATCGAGAAGAGGAAAGCAGCGAATAGAAGAAAGAACTAAAGTTGGATTGAGGAGATGTTGAGGAAGGCAGAAAAAAGCCAAATGAGATTAGTAACAGAAATAAGTGAATATAAAGGAGACAAAGGGTACATATATACCATTATGGAGAGGAGAGGTGAATTGGTAGGGATGGAAAGGGAGGTGAAAATCTGCCACTTTCTGGAGATAAGTACGAGTATTTTGTTGTGATACGATAACCACTCTTTTGTTGTGATGATGGCTGAGGCCTGAAACGTAAACTTCTATTTTCTTCACGGCGGATTAATTACCATTTCAGGTATTTTACTTCTTTATCTGTATTGAACCACCTATTGTTTTCTGTTACATTTTGGTTACATCCTCACAACAAACCCTCAAAATATGCAGGTTACCCTGCAATATCAGTGGAAAAGAAAATATAGCAATTCAAGTCTACATGCAGTTCAAAATATTGTATTTTAAATTTTTTCTGTTGGCAAAACCACAAAACCACAAAATGGCAATCATGCATAACTGCACATCCTCATGAGGATAAAATTCCTTTCATCCCTTGAGGATTGTGACATATGTGCAATTACATGAGAAGAGCCTGTCAAAATTAGCAAAAGAAATGTTTGGCACTTATCCAAATGCATTAACAGCAATGAATGTCTCAATTCACATGTACAGAAAATTACAGATATTTATAAAGCTTGATGAAGGGAAGTCATTGCAGTTGGGTATATCTGCACAAATAAAAGTCAGTGTGTGTGTGTGTGTGTCTCCTACATAACTCAAAATCGATGAAACCTCGCAGCCTGAAACTATGCGTGCATTCTAAGAAAACTCCAAGGAAGTGCCTGAGTGAAAATTGTGTGTTTGGGTTAATTTAAACAACACTTTTGAAGATAATTAATAAACGGCCTTATTTAATTATCTCCTTCATCAGGCACATCCTCGACCACCTCGCTCTCTATGGAGTCTTAAGGAGCATCCTGGGTCACCTTGCTGGGGTCTGAAGCCACAATGTTTTTTTGGTTTGACTTGGAACAGGCTTGCTCAACCATGCCTTCACTTGGAACAGTCCGCAAGGTTTTCTTAACGATAAAGTTTTTTTTTCACTTTCCTCAAACATATCAAATGCTTGTTCGTCAGAGCTACGAATCGCTGGGTACATTGCAATGCTTATAAACGCCCGGAGATGCCAACGTTTGTGGTTTTATTTAATTTCCGCACATGCCATAACCTCAAGAATCTCTTAAACAAAGACAAGTTACAAAATTTAAGCTCCAGAAGTGAACTTAGCAGCAGTTATGACTGATTAAAAAGTGTTAATTTGCATAATTCACACATAGTTTAGACATTCAGACAAAACTTTAACTTGCTAAACATTTAATTGGAGTACTTGCTTGAGTGCTCAAGCCGCTTGCCGAGCGCCCGACAGTGGATGGCAGTACAGTTCGTGTCTCGATCAGGATGTACAGTCGGCAGTTACTCAAAGGTAGAGGTACACAAATGGGTATGTTTGGATCTGTAATTTAGGGACTGTGTGTGTGTGTGTGTGTGTGTGTGTGTGTGTGTGTGTGTGTGTGTGTGTGTGTGTGTGTGTGTGTGTGTGTGTGTGTGTGTGTGTGTGTGTGTGTGTGTGTGTGTGTGCCTTGATGCTTGGTTATATGGGTGCCGTAGTGGCAAAGTTTCCTCCCATATCTTGGAGGCTTTAATTTATAACCTCAGCAGTGTACGAGCAATCATGTTTTCTTTGTACTCCTGACTGTTTCTAAAGCAAATGGTTATTTTATATGACTTGGTGTGCTTTCTCTTTGTGAGTTTCAAAGAAAAATCAATTTTATAACACCCGATTTCCAAGCGGTTTGCCATACTAATGCGTTTTCTCAAATACAGAGCCAATTTTTCCACCTTTCACACGATTGTGTGTGTATGTGTTCATAAACTATAACATATTCTCTGCTAACTCCCTAACTCCCACTACCTCACCTCTCTCTGTCTTTGTTACATCCTTGATCTCCCCCTACTGATATAATACAGCATCTTTCTTCCCACACCTCTCTCTTTCTGTCTCCGAATGTATCCAAACGGTGGTCATCTCCGTACGTATCCAGATTGTGGTTATGTCCGGAAGATGGTTATCTCCATAAGGGTCTGGATGGTGGTTATTTCCAGATGCTGGCTATCTCCGGACATGTCCAGACAATGGTTATATTCGGACGGGCCCTCCCCTCACACTGCTTTCCCTTGCCTTAATATCATGCTGCCTTCCACTCACACTTCTTTCCCCTCCATTCACACTACCTTCCCTTCCCCCACCCCACCTTACTCCCCACCCCTAATCAGTCCCCCATGCTTCATTGCCCCCTACCCCTCCTCAGTCTCCCTACCTCCTTGCTCCTCCACCCCCCTCTCTCCACCACTATTTTCTACACCCCCCACCTTAGTATACCCATCATCTGGACAGTGGTTATCTCCAGATGTGTCCAGACGGACCCTCCCCTCACACTGTCTTACCTTGCACTCCCCTCATGCTGCCTTCCTTTATCCTCCCCTCATGCTGTTTTCCCTTGCCCTTCCCTCATGCTGCCTTCCCTTTCCGCACCCTTTCCTTCCTCACTCCCCCACTCCTCTTCGCTCCTTCCTCCTTCATCACTCCCCCTCCTTCCTCACTCCCCCTCCTTCCTCACTCCCCCACCCCACCTGGTTCTTCCTTCTTCTTCGCTCCCCTCTCTCTTCTCTCCCTCCCCACACCTACCCTCCTTCTTACCCCCCCCCCTAATATTTCCATCAGTGAAGCGAATAAGATCGAATAAGAAATAGATTCAGATAGATAGAGATCGATAAAGATAGATTCACTGTGAATAGAGAGCCCTAAAGAACATTTTGGTGTTGAAGTGAAATGAGAAAGTGAAATGAGTAGCATGGTTTAAAATATCCATAACCATGCATTTTTAAACGCTCACAAAACTTTAGACACGGATTAATTGAGGGTGCGGATTGCAGTTGGGTAAAAGCTGTAGTGGCAGTGATTAAATTTGGTCTTGATGGAACGATAATGCTTACCTGAACAGAGAAGTTCAAAAATGTTGTGCACTGGGTGAAACTCATCTCGGATGATAGCTTTCGCTATTTTCACCACTCGACGAGAGTACAAAGCTCTCGATGGAAGGCAGATCGCACCCAATAATTTTACAAGTAGTCTTTACTTTCTTGTTGAGTTGGGATTGGTCATCCCGGGTCGATCTGCCATACCAAACAGTGAAAGACAGTGTCGGGACACTCTCTATCACTGCCCGATATAACTTCGTCAACATAGGACGGCCGACACCGAAACTTTTCAACCTTCCAAGAAAGAACTGTTGCTGAGCCTTTTTCACTCAGTAATTGGTGTTCATCTCCCACTTGAGGTCATTGGAAATATGTATCCCTAAAAACTTAAAATAAGTGACGATCTCAACTTCAGCATCATGAAAACCAAGGTTGAATAGGAGTTTGTTTTTCAGGAAGTCAACAATAATTTCCACTGTCTTTACAACGTTGATTTCGAGATTGTTTAAAGAACACCATTGCGCAAGTTTTTCGACTTGATTACGGTAATCACTTTCATCACTGTTGAGAATCAGGCCAGCAACGGTTGTCCTCTGCAAATTTCACCACCACTGAGCTATCAGATGATGCCACATAATCATGAGTGAACAATGAATATAACATCGGGGATAAAACACAGCCCTGATGTGCTCTGGTGTTCAGGGTGATCATCTGAGAAATTTTCAAACCAATTTTGATCGCCTGTGGTCTGTCTGAAAGGAAATCCAAACTCCTGTTACAAATCGAGCCATCAAGTAGAACAAAAGCATTGAGTTTAAAATGAAGTTTGTGAAGTGAAATCGTATTGAATGTAGAACTAAAATGTCAGAAAAGTAACCAAGCATCGGTAGGCATGCGTTTATCTCGATGGTTTAATACGTGATGGAGAGTGAGTGAAAGAGCATCGTCTAATGAATGATGACAGTGATAGGTAGACCGATAAGGGTCAAGTGAAGCAAGAAGAACAGATTTCAGGTGCAGTAAAACTAGACGTTCAAAAAATTTCATAATTATGGATGTAAGCGTCACTGGACGAGAGTCATTTCGGCATCTTACTGGGGAACACTTTGACACAGGGATAATTATGGACTTTTCTCAAAAACACAGGGAATTTTACAAAGCCGAAGTGAAAAGTTGAAAAGTAAAGTTAGAATGGGTGACGGTTCATCAGCACAAGACCGCGCAACAGGCTGGATCTGATACCATCAGGACCAGTTGCTTTCCTGACCTTCAAAAGTTCATCAGAAAGTACTGAGTGCCATTTTCGGAGATCGCAAAAGGTTGAGGACACGTCTGTGGTTGGGCAATTGAATCGGCTGTAAAAATGATTCGGTTTGTTGGGCAATGTGTTGTCATCATTCATTGGCGATTTCAACTTTGGCTTAAAAGCAGTGATCATGTGGAGAATCTGCCAAAGTTCTTTAGCATTCGTAGTCACGATGTTCTCCTCCAGTTTTGTTCCAGTAGCCGTGCTTGGCTTCTTTGATGGTCTTGCAGAGCTTGTACTTCGCTTCGCTTCCTGATCGACGCGCATCGTTCTTGACACGGAGTTTGCTGTGAATTGATTTATCGAACCAGGGTTTTTCATTGGAATATATTGTCAATGATTTCGGTGGAATGCAAATTTCCTGGCAGAATTTTATGCAGTCCAAGGTGACGTCAGAGCAATCATCGATGTCAGAGGCACTTTCCGTGAAGACACTCCGCTCCGTACATGCATAACAACCCCATAAGCTGTCAAGAACATCCGGGGTACATTGGGGCACCGATCGTTTCATAGGCTTCTGGCACTTCAGTTGTTGGCGGTAAGCAGGGATCAGATGGATCACGTTGTGGTCTGAATAAACGAGTGTGGCACGCCACAGAGAATGATATGCATATTTGATTGTCATGTAGCAATTATCCAAAAGCAGGTCTTTTCACATTTTACAAGTAACGTGCTGAGAATTTCGGGAATATTGGTATGATTAAAATCTCCAGCAATGATGGATAGTATTCCTGAATTTGCGTTTTTATTTTGAATGATAATCTCCAAAAGCTGTTTAATGGTGAATGCAGTGCTGACTTCAGGGGGTGTAAAAACAGCAGATAAAATTAAGGAAGAAAATTAATGTGGAAGGCAAAAGGACGACAACAAATGACGAGAGTTTCCAACTCTGATGTGCAGGAATGAGAGATAATCTTACAGTCTGTGCACCATGAATCGTTCACCAGGAAACACAATCCACCACCTTTCTCCTTATTCACCGATTCAAATATACAATCAGAATGGTGAAGCATGAATCTGCGGATCTGTACAGCGGTGTCAGGGATGGATGAATCAAGCCAAGTTTCTGTAATAAAATATACCGAACAGTCTCTGAAGTCCTGCCAAGTACTAATATGGCAATTAAGATTGTTAACTTTATGAAAAAGAACAGACGTTGTATAAAAAGATGCTTGGCAATGGAGGACGTTTGTTTTGCTTACACGGTCTTGTCAGTACACCCCCGAACTTACCGTGCCGCTGCCCCTTTCGAGCACCAGGATGGCTAGGCCTTTGGTCTGGATTGGCAAGAATCTTCTCAATCAAACTGATTAGATCATGCTTGTCTGCAACACCTAAAGGCTAAGGATAAAGACTACCAAAAGGCTCCTTCGTTCACTGCTGTTATGTCTGGGCGCATGGCGTATATAGAGCCTTGTGGCTCTGAGAACGCCATAAAACTTGAAGGGAAGAAGAACAAGAAGATATTTCCTTATTCAGCAAAGCGACAGGTGGCCCCACTATGTTCACATACATATTTTTATGACATGGCAGTGTGCGTGAGCGACGTGGTAAGGTGAAGTGAACGATGAGGCATTACGTACACAGTGCAGTCACGTGCGCTACACCACGCTATGCGACAGTGTTAATTCACGGGCAAAAAATAATAATAAAAGAGTGTGTTTGTGTTCATTCAATCCCGCTCAACAGTGGAGTGTTAATTCATGAACAAAAAAGATAAAATAAAAGATATTGTGTGTGTCATTGGTTATCTCTGTTTGTGGGTTTCAGGAGGTGGAACGGAGTAATCCCAGCACTCAAAGTATCCACCTCTGCTTTGGCAAGGAATCACTGTTCATGGACACTGTTGAATTTTCGTTTTTCTCAGTGTTTGTGTGTGTGTTCGTTCAATCACCTGCACTACCTGCGGTATGGTACGCAGTTAACTCTGCACACACCATCACTCTGCTTAACACAACCAAAAAATACATCCATAGTCTCGCCTCGCACGCTCATTCTGAACATCCAGTGCCTTCAGAAAGTATTCATCCCCCTTGACTTTTTAACCTTTTGTTGTGTTACAGCCTGAATTACAGATATATTAAACTAAAAAAAATTGTCACGGATTGACACATCATACCCCATAATGTCAAAGTGGGGGGTTTTTTTGGAGAAATTTTTATAAATTAATAAAAAAAAGTAAAAGCTGAAACATCTTGAGTCAATAAATATTCAAACCCTTTGCTATGACACTCCAAATTGAGCTCAAGTGCATCCAATTTCCTTTAATCATCCTTGAGATGTCTGTACAACTTGATTTGAGTCCAACTGTGGCCAATTCAATGAACTGGACGTGATATTGAAAGAAACACACCTTTCTACATGAGGTCCCACAGTTGACACTGCATCTCAGAGCAGAAACTCTCCCATGAAGTCCAAGGAACTGTCCCCGTAGAACTCCGAGATGTAATTGAGTTGTGAGGAGGCATACTGTTGATCTGGGGAAGGGCATAAAACAATTTCTAGAGTGTTGAAAGTTCCAAAGAGCACAGTCAGCTCCATCAATAGGAAATAGAAATAATATTAAACTACTCAGACTCTTCCTCGAGCTGGCCGTCTCACCAAACTGAGCAACCAGGCAAGAAGGACCTTGGTTTGGTTGGTGACCAAGAACCCATTGACCACTCTGATAGAACTACAGAGTTCCTTGGCTACGATGGGAGAACCTGACAGAATGACAACAATCTCTGCAGCACTTCATAAATCTAGGCTTTATTGGAGAGAGGCCAGATGGAAGCCATTCCTGAGAAAAAGGCACATGACAGCATGCCTGGAGTTTGTGAAAAGGCGCATGAAAGACGCTGAGAGCAGGAGGCAAAATATTCTGTGGTCTGATGAGATGAAAATTGAACTCTTTGGCCTGAATGCAAAGCGCTACGTCTGGAAAAAACCAAGCACAGCTCATCACTCATCTAACACCACCACCACCACCGTGAAGCATGATGGTGGCAGCATCATGCTATGGGGATGCTTTTCAACGCCAGGGACTGGGAGACTTATAATGATAGAGGGAACAATGAATGGAGCCAAAGACAGGCAAATCCTTGAGAACCTGCTTCAGAGTGTAAAAGACCTTAGACTCCGGTGGAGATTTACGTTACAACAGGACATTGACCTCAAGCATACAGCCAAAGCAGCACTGGAATGGCTTCACAACAAGAACATGAAAGTCCTTGAGTGGCCCAGCCAAAGCCCAGACTTGAATTCCATTGAAAGTCGGTGGAAAGACTAGAAGATTTCTGTTCACCGATACTCCCCATGCAACTTGACAGAGCTTGAGGGCAAATCTGCAAGAAAGAATGGGAGAACATCCCCAAAGCCAGATGTACAAAGCTGATACAGACATAACCAAGAAGATTCAAAACTGTATTAGCTGCCGAAGGCATTTCTATGAAGTATTGACTCAAAGGGGATGAATATTTATGTAAGTAAGATATTTCTGTGTTTCATTTTCAATCAATTTGTAAAAATTTCTAAAGACATGTTTTCACTTTGTCATTATGGGGTATGTTGTGTTGATTGGTGATAAAAATTTTTTGAATTTAATCCATTTTAAATTCAGGCTGCAACACAACAAAATGTGATAAAAGTCAAGGGGGGTGAATACTTTCTGAAGGCACTGTAAATTCATCGTTAACTGAACACTCTACTATTTCGATGCACTGCTATAATGGTCCATATACCTTTATGAAAATTAGTCTAAGGCCAAGGCCATCCAAAACATGTAAAACAGCTTTTACACCACAAAAAAACATGGCAAATGGAAAATGAATCAGCAAAATTTGTTATGCACAACAATCAATCATTCAAAACACTTGATAGTAAATTTTCCAAATTGCCAAATTTATGTTTCCATGGCAACTACTGTTCATTTGGATTTCAGAAGTATTATGCTCTGCACAACATCTTTCTTGTTTTATTTATTTATTTGTAGGATAACATTAATTAAAACTCAGAAGGTGCCATTCATTGCTCTCACCTATTAACCACACCTATTTGTAGCCATTAAATTAATCTTTGAGATTGTCTCGTCAGTCAAAGCTAAATCTAAAATGCTCTACAGGGAAGATTATTGAGTAACTTGGAGCAATTTGAGGATTGAAGGACAAAAAGAGAAGGATCTCCAATCTCCATGTTCTCAGAACATTTTTAGCTCATCTATGATGAAGTCAAGAGGAGCTGTTAAAGCCACAACGATGTCCTTCACTCAGTCCTTCCAGCAATGAGTCAATTAACATTTTTTCTGTGTTTTTTTTCCCTACTCCTTCGAGGTGGCTCAACAGATCGTTTTGAACTTGGCATGATGATTCATGACGCCGATGTGAAAAATTCATGGAACCCTTTTTAAAATTTCCATCCAGGTGGTGAGATTAGATAATTAATTAAAAATGTAATCTATGTTTGCATGTCCATCTCACATCGCGAGATTCCATCAACAATGTTTCCTCGTTATTTTATTTTAACCTCTTAATTTAATTTTAACTTGATCATTATTTAATATAATCTCTTAATTCAATTTGAACCTCAATGTCATTAATGCCCTCTTGCTTTGAGGAACAGGAAAGAAAGTGGAAGGGGATGATAGACAGTTGGGGTTGGACGGGGGGGGGGGGGGGGGGGTCAGAGAGGGAACAGTCCTTTTGTCTTTTACTCTTTTAGTCCTTTTAAAACTCCTGAAAAAACCCATTTAGACTCCTTAAAAGACTTAAACGACTTAAAAGACTCGACTCCAGAGACCACTTTGACCCTTTAAGTCCTGTAAGACTCTTAAGACCCTGAAGACCCTTTAAGACCCCAAAGACTCAAGCCCCCTATGACCCTTAGGACCCCTAAAGCTCTCCAAGACCCTTAATACCCTTTATAACCTAAGATCCCAAATATACTTAAGATACTTGAAGATCCCCAAGACCCTGAAGCCCCAAAAGACCCTATAGAACCCCAATACCCTTCAGCCCCCTAAGGCCATAAAGGCCCTTAAGACCTCAAGACCCTAAAGCCCCTATAGAATCCTAAGACCCTTTGAGACCCCTAAGACACCCTTTATCACCTAATGCAGCCAGACTCCGACCACCCTCCATTGGGAGACGAGAGCCTGTCCCTTTGGGACTCTTCATTAGAAATTATACAGTTTCTGAAACTAATTGTAATCACATCTCCGTGCATGGTTGACTGAAGGAACATCATCATTAAGATGCTTTCCTGTTCCTTGAGGTGAACCAGTACATCCCTCGCAGGATAAATTTTATTCATATGCTCAGAATATCCTGCATTGATTAGTTTTTTTCCAAACGTAGCTATTTTACTGCCAACTATGTGAAACATCTCATGCATCCATTCCCATGTATCCATGCAATTGCTAAATGCCCATATTAAAAAAAATATACGAAAGTATTTTCCTTTTCCTGTGATTGGTAGAACACCTGGTCCTGTCAGGAAGCAGTCTTGCTTGGGTCAGGTGTCTTTGGAACTCTCTTGGATCAGCCTGCTTTCTTTAGCTGGGTCCCGCTGGTGCTCTATCCACCTCTATGCTTCTGACAACTGGCTCACCCTGACTCTCTGGCCATCACTCTCTGACCCACTGTCTGGCTCTCACTCTCACCCTGTTTGGAAGGAGGCAGCACCATGAGTGTTCTGCTACAGCTTGGTGCTCTTCACCGCATGCCTTTTCCTCTAAGTTTCCCGGTTCTTGAATGAGTGTTTGAGTGTATGTGTGGTGCCTCAAGGGATGCTCGATGGTTGTTTCATTTTGTGTTCAGGATTTGTGTGATAATAAATTATTCCAGTGCAATAAATTATTTATTTATGCCTTAAGGAACGGCTTTCGTCGTGTCGTTGCCATTTTGTCACATGGACGATCGGGTTCATTTGGGATACCAGAAGGATCAAATTTTTTGCAACTGTCTTGTAACCGGTGCAGAAATAGCCCAATTGGATCATATGTTAGTGATAACTGCTCAGCATCAGCCTGGGAAAGACAGTGATAGTTTGACTATCCATGAAGTTTCGGCTTCAGTGTGATGGTAACTGTATTGGTGTGGTTGTATCCTGTTGAGAAGTTGGCATCCATGTGACAATATTATGAATATGTACACATTCTAAATTGCATAATTTGCCTTTTACTCTCCAACATCACTGGCTTCCAGTAATCTTGTCTTGGCAATGCAATAAAGTATACATCAAAATACAAATTTGTGGCTGTTTGAATTGTCACCACGTTGACCGTCTGGGAAAATGAGACTTTCAAAATGGTGTAATCCACCCCAGAATGCTTGGTGTGCACGTGCATAAACCCCTAGAAACAATGATCTCCTGGGCATGCAAACTTCGATTGTGCGTGCCAATCGGGATTGTTACCTAAAATGGCTCATAAAGCTTCTAATTTAAGCTAAAAAAAAATACTTGGAAAATACTAGGAATATACCAGGAACACAATTATAGTTTAACCATTTTGAAATTGCCACTCTTTCTTTTAAATGCTGAAAATTATGTTTAAAATACTATTTCACTTAACGATTTCCCCCTGCAATGGCATGTTGAAAGAGCCCCATCTTGCATACGTGAGTCGCTGAAAATGTACACGGTGCACACACAAAAGGCCTCATGAGCATTCATACATCATTTTGAAAATATCATATTATGACTGCCTTTCAAAGACTTTCAGTCGAAGTGTGATTCTATTTCATTTCATATGTCCTCTATGCCTGGTGTTGGCTTAATGATTAGGATGGTGGGCTTGGGATCTGAGGATCCAGAGTTCAAATCCCACTGAGCTGTTGAATTAATACCAGGTGGCGTTGACTCTGCTTGTCATCCTTCTGAGGTCAGCAAAATGAGTGCCAGCTTGCTGGTATCCTGAGTTAGAGTGCCGACCCGACCAGGATTGTACCCAATAGTCAAGGAGACTGCATAGGCAGCACCAATGCTCTGCACAGAGTATGGTCCCATTGAATGGATGTGTCCTCTCAGTGTATTCCATGTCAAGTGAGATTTGGGAGTGCACATTATCAGATCAGATAATGGACTTTCCATTTTCCCATCTCTCACATGAAAGATATATAGGCCTATTGTCAACGAAGAAAAATAAAGCACTGAGTGTTTCATTACATTACTTGCTTCTGAATATTGCATTTCTTATTCTCATTTACAGATGACCTTTTGGGACAGTTATTCATTCTACGTGGATGGTTAACAAATTTGAATTCTAACATTTCTCCTGGAAATGAATGATCATGCTGAAAAAACAAAATTCCCCATTTCTCCATTTCCTTCTAATTTTCCTCTTCCTTTTAACCAAGACCTTTATTAACTTACAAGCTCACCGAAACAATTTAGAACACCAGTGCATAAGTAATTTGTTAAAAAGAATATGCCTAATCAGCAAGTTCTGAATTGTATGAACATACAGTATTGTAACATATATTCATCACACGCAAACACCACCAGTTGCTTTACTGATGGGAATACTAAGAGAAGGTGGAGGGAGGGGGGAGAGAAAGGTGTGTGTGTGTGTGTGTGTGTGTGTGTGTGTGTGTGTGTGTGTGTGTGTGTGTGTGTGTGTGTGTGTGTGTGTGTGTGTGTGAGAGAGAGAGAGAGAGAGAGAGAGAGAGAGAGAGAGAGAGAGAGAGAGAGAGAGAGAGAGAGAGAGAGAGAGAGAGAGAGAGAGAGAGAGAGAGAGAGAGAGAGAGAGAGAGAGAGAGAGAGAGAGAGAGAGAGAGAGAGAGAGAGAGAGAGAGAGAGAGAGAGAGAGAGAGAGAGAGAGAGAGAGAGAGAGAGAGAGAGAGAGAGAGAGAGAGAGAGAGAGAGAGAGAGAGAGAGAGAGAGAGAGAGAGAGATATATATATATATATATATATATATATATATATATATATATATATATATATATATATATATATATATATATATATATATATATATATATATGGGCGAGTGAGGAGGGAGGGGCGAGTGAGGATGGGGATTGATGGGGAGGGAGAGAGAGTAGGGAGGGGATGGGAAGAGAGGAAAGAGGTGAGGGAGAGAAGGGGAGTAAGGAAGTGGGTAAGGAAGGAGGAAGGGGGCAGCTAGGAGCAGAAAACGAGGAAGGGGGGAGAGCATTGAGGGCGGAGTGGGGAGAGCGATGCTTCACCACACGTCACTCTGCACTCCGGGAGGTAAGGGTGTGACGAAGGTGTGGAAGTGAAGAGGATGGGGGAGCGGAATGGGATATTCTGGGCTTGTGATTGTCAGTGGGACTTGACAGGAAGAGTGGGGGGGGGGGGGTTGACACTTGTGAGAGGGACTTGAGGGAGAGCGGAGGGCATTGTCCCATCTGCCGGCATTAGTACAAAATTTATTGAAATGGGGTATGTTAAAACAGCTTGTTTAAACAAAATGGCAAAACCACCCATCACTTTCAGACAGCACGTACCATTTAAAAAAAGATTATAACATGGGCTTCCCTTGAGGTGTGCGACTCGAACAACGGCTGCCACCCTGCTTACCTGCTCTGGAATTGAATCTCTCCAAGGGGGGGGGGGGGTCACACACTGTTTGGCGATGCCTGGAGTGCCAAAGAACACAAAAAACGGACAAACAAGCACCCCTTCAGCAGCTGGACCCACCGCCAAGCTCAATACCACAGTCCAAACCCCAAAACCTGGCTCAGGCCGAGAGATCCTCGAGCCCATCACACCCTCGTTGCAATGTTTATAAATGCCCAGAGACGCCAGTGCTCGTGCCTTTAATCTCAGCACATATTTTACACCCAAAATGTGATAAGCCTCATAATCTCTCAACCCGAGCCAAAACCCAAAATTCTAAATGTGGATCGAATCCAGCAGCAGCCTCAGCCGCCAAAACGTGCCCATCTGCCCAACCCGCACACTCCCAGACACTCCGGGCTCAAAACATAACAAAAAACACCACAGCACAACATAACCACCTCCAAACCACAACACAACCACCTGTGGGAACTTATCACAACCACCCATTATATATCACTTCATGAAAGTTGGAACAGGGGTGAGAGAGGGAGGAGAGAGACGAAGGAGAGGTGGTGGAGTCAGGACAAATGAAGAGATGGGGGAAGGGATTGATGGAAGGCAGAAATGGATGGATGTAATGGAGGGAAAAGATCGATGGATGAATGGGGAGAGGGAAGGGATGGATGGATGGATGGATGGATGAATGGAATGGAAAGTGGATTCACAGCAAGTTCCACAGTTGTTCATGAACACACAATACTCCAATCTCAGAGAGTGAACACGAGTTGTAAGGAATGAATGATGAATGAATGAATGAGTTCCCACCTGCGGTTCCTTCATCTGCCATGACATTCCCTGCAGCATCTGCAATGAGCTTGAGTTTTGGAAACAACTCTCTTCTAATAACCTCAAAAGCACTCCACCCGGGGGTGCTTCTCGGAGCGTCTCAAGGAGATGCTCAGCATGACTGCTCCAAGGTGAAGGTTACACTTTCAACTTTTGTCAGATTTAACTAAGACAACGGAACACACATTTATGTGTGTATATGTATATTAGGGTGCTTCTAAAAAATGAAAGTTTTTTTTTCATGCGCAGAACCTGCCATTCAGTGAGGTTCCTACTAGAAATCATTGTGTTAAAATAGTTTTTCCTTGAGTCATGTTCTTGAACTTGCACAAGCGATGCAAAGTTGCACAAAGGGCATCAAAAACTGCCAAAAATGATTTTTTTTCCTCTTTTCGCAGATCAATTAAAAGTTTATTTTGATATCATCTGAATTTACTGTTTTGAGGGTTTAATTAATATATTCGTATAATTGAATGCATAAAAATGATATTAAATATTGATGTGAAGAAATGAAAATCAGCTCATAAATTTCTAAATCTAAAAATAATGAAGTCCCAACTCAGTCCAAATTTCGGAAACGGAAAGTTTTCTTGTTGAAAGTTGCGCAATTGCACAGCAGTGAGCAGAGCCTTTCTTCATGCGTGCATGAATTAACGCGCAAGCTTGGCAAAAACTTGTAACTTTTCAATGTGTACTTACCACTCTGTAACATTTCCCACTTTACCATGATGTTTTTATCTTTTTTTCAGACCAGAAATTTCTGCATATTTTCGGGGTAATGGCCTCCAGAACTAGATCGAAAAAGGCCATTTGGCTGATTGGATCCCCTAATCCAACACTTCCTGGCCAGAAGCTTCCTTCTAAGGCCGAAGTTCTCCGCTTTTTGATGTTCCTTCATGTGGAAATGAATGAGACCCTAACTGCAAGTGTGAATCAAACATCACTAGAGCTAATGAACATCTGGTCCACAGAGGGGATTCCTACTAAGCACCTTCCTGATGTGGTAGTCCATGTGCGAAAATTACACACAACGTGGCAGGGTTTAAAGAAAAGCATCAATCGGAAGACTGCTACCAACATAGAGAAACAAGACAATTTCAAGGCCGACCTGGATGAGCTCTTTGACATAGCTCACGCTGATGCTCTGAATCTTATAAAAATCGATGAGGACAAGGAGTTTCTTGCTTCTCAGCGTGAAAAGGGGCGTCCAGGAAAGATCGGGAGTCTTGACTACAAGACTGCCAGGACTTCAGAGAAAATTATGAAACGTAAGGATGAAGAGAAAAAGAGGAAACAGAAGGCGCTTTTGGAGATGGCTGCAACTTCTGAAACAGCCAACCTCCAGTCTTCCTCCTCCTCCAGCTCTACTGAATCTAGTCCAAGTCGACAACCATCTTCTTCCATCCATCCAACCACCTGTGATTCCCAGCCTCCGAAGAGAAAACGTGGGACAACTGGATTAACATCTGAAGTAACTGAGGCCCTGGATAGAACTCTCCTTAGCGATCGTTCTGCAAGTCGGGTTCTAATTCCATTTGCCAAGCAATTGGGACAAGACATCAATAAACTTTCTCTCAGTCCAAGTGCCATTCGTGCCGCTCGTGTTAAGCACCGGAAGCAACGCGCTGAAGAGATAAAGCAGAGCTTTAAGGTTGACACACCCCTGGTAGTCCACTGGGATTCCAAGCTGATGCCAGACCTAACTGGAAGAGACAAAGTTGACAGGCTGCCAATTCTGGTCACTGGGAATGGTGTGTCAAAAATCCTGGCAATTCTGATGCTGAAAGACTCCAAGGCGGAAGAAACAGCCGCGGTCATCTTTTCAACAGTTAAGGAGTGGAACCTGATTGGACGTGTCAAAGGGATGTGTTTTGACACGACAGCTGTTAATACTGGAATCCGGGGTGGGTTCTGTGTTCGTATTGAAAACGTCCTTGATCATCAACTTCTTTATTTTGCGTGTCGGCACCATGTCTTAGAACTTGTTTTGGAAGCAGTTTACTCTTCTTCGGTCGATGAAGCATCCCGAGGGCCAGACATCACCTTATTCCAAACCTTCCGGGACTGCTGGCCCCATTTTAATTTCACGCAGTACTTGACTGCTGCTGATGATGCAAGCACAGCCACCGATATCCATCCATGGGCCAATTCTGTCATTCAGCATGCCCAAGAGCTTCTGAAGCAGAAGCATCCCCGAGACGACCACAAAAAACTTCTCCAACTGACGATCATTTTCCTTGGAGGCGTCCCTTCTGGACATCAGGTTCCAACATTCAGGGCACCTGGCGCCGTTCACCGAGCGCGTTGGATGGCTCGTGCAATTTACTGCTTCAGGATCTGGATGTTTCAAGGGCAGTTCTCGGATTTTCTCACTAAACGCGCGTCATCATCCCGCAGTACATGTCGCACAGAACGCCTGTTTAGCGGGATCAAGCAGGTCTGTCTTTTTGTTGCTAAGCACTATATCAGGGCCTGGTTCGACGCTCGAAATGCTGCTTCCGCGCCAAAGAATGACCTCCAGCTCCTTCAAGCCCTCCATTCCTTGAATCATGCTGCATACAAAACAATGAGCCGCCATCTGTGGTACCTGAGCGAAGTTAACGTCGGCCTTGCACTCTTTGATGACAACTTAGATTCGTCAGAAAAGATCGCCATGGTAATAAACATGAAGGACGTGAAGGGTTCAGAGGATCCATCTCGACGAGTCTGGCTTCCCAATCCAGAGGGAAAGAAGCTGTCTGACCTCTGCTCCTCCCAAACTAAAAATCTCTTTACGCTCCTCGAGCTGCCAGAAGACTTTCGAGGAAAAGGATCCATCAAACTGGAAGAGCTTTGAATCCTACGTCAAAGCAAAGCAGAGGGTTGACTCTTTGAACGTCGTGAATGATGCGGCCGAAAGAGGCGTCGCCCTCATCCAAGATTTCACGAAAGCTGGTTGAACAAGAGATGAGGCTCAAGTGCAGTACCTTGTTCAAGTGATGGAGGATGACCGACGGAAATACCCAAAGGCCTCAAAGGAAACTTTGATTTTATAAAGGCATATTATTTACTTTTCAGGATAATTTTTTTTAATTGTTTTCATCAAAAGAGATTTTCATTTTAATTTAGCCATGTTGTACTAATGGAGAAGGATGTCAAGAAGGATGTCAAGCCTGCGCAAGTCCTAACTATTACTTAATCTTAATAAAACTTGGAAGATTTTAGTTTTTCATGAAACCTCACCATTTGGAAGGTTCTGCAAACTTCTATTGCAAATTTGAATTTTTACCATAGTAGCTAAAAGCACCCTAATGTGTATATATATATATATATATATATATATATATATATATATATATATATATATATATATATATATATATATATATATATATATATATATTGTTGTGGTTCTCAGAACCACGTGCATCCAACATGTAGTGGTCCAAGACAGTTATTACATTAAGAAATGTGTAGATAGTCGCTTCCCTTTTGTCTAGCGGGACAACAGGGGCGTGCATTGCGAGGATTTCATAGCTAGGTTTGCTTACATCATTTCTTCTTCATTTTATTTCTAACTTCATTTCTCATCTTCTTTTCTGATTATTCCTGAGGTAAATCTGAGCCACGTGCGCCCTTCACTGTGAGATGGGTCCTCAGCAAAGGCCAAGCAGGCATTACACCCACACCCCTCCGTACAAAACACAGCCTGCAAAACGCACGCGCAGCGGAAATTTTCACAACACAGAAAACACACCCAGCACGACGCCCACGCTGCACGGAACACGTACCGAGGAGACGGAAGAAACAGCACCTTCGAAAGGGATGCTCGAACACCACATGAGCATCGACAGCACAGAGCTCCCATCCTCAAGCGATCCCTCAATCCAACGTTTACGGCAAGTTATACAGAATGCTTGGCAGCTCGAGATTGTCGACTCGAGCTTCCGATGATCTGAGGAAGATGGCCGGTTGCATTGAAAAGGTATACGAATTAATCTCTTAAAAAGGCTGCACGGATGGTGTTTTTCACAACGCAGGAAACACACCCAGCATGACGCCCATGCTGCACAGAACCGAGGCCGATAATAGAAAGGCAACCCCACGCCACGTTTGGTGGGATGCGAGTGTGCAAGGCGCAAGCGGCGCGTTCCTTTCAACCCATTTCTGGACTAGCTATATCGATCGGGTTTCACTCCGCGCACACAAGAGCAGAATCAGGCAACCATGAGCGCTGGCCACATGCGTAATGGCGGATCTAAGCACAATGTATGGAATGTGCTCAAAGGCAGACAAATGGACACATCTTACTGTCTGTGCATGGGTTCGTCATAACATCGTACCTTCGGTCCTCGCTGGCCGCCGCGGATGTTCCCCAAGGACGGCGAACATCTTCTCGCCTCTACGGCCAGCGAAGCTGCGATCGGATGGAGGTATGTTGTACAGCTCGGGTAATGTGGCAAACACGGAGCAGGCATGCAAGGTCAACGCTACTCTCGGCCGGTCGTCAGGACATGGCCCGGGGGTTCGGTGTGGGCAATTCATATCATGTCGTGGGGTCGGAGCGAGAAAGTCCCACAGCTCGGGGTCACCATGCCGGAAATGGAATGTTGCGGTTTCCAGCCATCACGGTTTGGCCCCGACCTCCTGCACAGCACATCAGAGTGCCAGATTCGGGTGACGACACCATGTTCGGGGGGCCGCGCCACGGGGCCTATAAAGGTCCGAGTGGAGCCTTCGCTCTCTCTCTCTCTCTCTCTCTCTCTCTCTCTCTCTCTCTCTCTCTCTCTCTCTCTCTCTCTCTCTCTCTCTCTCTGCGCTGCTTCGCCTCCCGCTCAAGCTGGACTTCGAGTCCACCTGCTGTCGTCATCACTTGGACTCCGCCTCCTCTTCTCTGCCCACACGACACTGACTAAACCCACCCACCTGAGACTGCTTACCACTCTGTACACTCGCTCTGGACTCCACCCTCCCAACTCAAGCCCCTCCTTCACGCCGACGGTCTCAACACGAGCTGCCGGAAATGAGAGACGACACACTAGCTGTCAGGGGGGTACCGCACCACGAAGCATTCCCACAGAACATATTGGTGGTGTGCTCGGGCAATCAATTATACAAAGGTACCGAGAGACCGTTGGTTCAACTCCTCTCCTGTCTTGCTTCAATTCCTCTTCATCGGATTTTCTGTGTGTGTGTGTGTGTGTGTGTGTGTGTGTGTGTGTGTGTGTGTGTGTGTGTGTGTGTGTGTGTGTCCTGGTGCCTCTATACAAGTAAGCCTGCAGAAGATTTTTTTTTTTGGGGGGGGGGGTTAAGTCTGCTCTGCGTGCACTTTCATAAGTTGCTTGTTTATTGTCGCACCACACCTTTCGTCCCTATCTCTGCTTGCACACCCCAATAAATCTATTGATCGCACCACATACCCTTCCTCACCTGCTTGTTAATAAATCATGATGAGAAATGTTCCCTGCTCGTTTTTGTCTTTTCCTTCATTGGTCCAGCATCATCCGAATCCTAGATTAGCCAGGACTTTATTCCCAATGATCCATTTCTTTTAGCCGGTACGTCCTAGGCAGTGTCACTTGGCTGCATCCGATCCGGTAAAGTGATCCAGTTCAGACAAGGTGTCCGAGGACATGTTACCCGGTAATTAAATCACGTGATTAATTAGGTAACCCAGTTAACCCATAGATGGGAGGACCCGAGGTCACGCAGTTGAGTTATTGGCGTTCACGGTTGGTTAGTGACCCACTGCGTCACAGAATTATCCGTGTGAGACGGCCTACAATTCTGGAGAGTCTGGTGGGAGCCTAGATAGCTAGCTTTCCCCCCTTGAGGTCTTCTCACCCAACTCCCGGTCCACAACAATATATATATATATATATATATATATATATATATATATATATATATATATATATACATATATATATATATATATACATATATATTGTTGCGGTCTTCGCGCCCGACGGCGTGCGATGGCCACGTAACTCGAATCGCGGCGCGTCGCCCACCGGACGGACAATCCAGTCGTGACCCTCTCGGACTAACGCCGGGAACCAGTCACGGGTGGACCTTTCGGTCTCACCGCGATCGAGCCAATCAGCCCCCGCGTGGGATAGGGTTGCTCGCCAAATTCGAACTACCTAAGTACCCACGCGGAGGGTAGACCGGGCGATCGCACCTCGCCGCAGGTCGACTTCGGACACGGGCCACTTAAGCGACCCGTTCCGTACTATCAGAATAACCGAGCGGTGTTATCGTCGACCTCGACGGTTCGATTAATTATCGGGCGTATTCAGCCCACTACCAACCCTTTACGTGAAGCAAGATGGGGGTTCAATGGGGAAAAAGACGAAGCGAAGCGGGAAACAGTTCAACAATAAAGCACATTTATTCGCGACGAACGGAAAGCACACAAATACAATTCCACCAAATGCACACAAAAAAGAAAACACAATTCCATTTACACAAAAAGCAAACATAAAAGTGAAAACACAGTGCAGAGCTAATTCCGACTACCGAGCACACGGCAACACTTATACAATTCTACTTCACAGACGGCGCCGACAACACATACCCAAAACCAAGGAAAGAAAATACCCTCAAGAATGAGGTAGGCCTGGGGCCGAGACCTGGTCGGGCCTACCCGTCTGGTGATGAGACGCGGAGCGGCGATGGCCCCGCAACCCGCGGGCCTCGTGGACAGTGCCTGGCAGGGGGGTGGGAACGGGGCCCCCTTGGTCGCACTATCTCAGCGCGGGGGGGAAACAGGAGGGGGGTTGCTGATGCTCGGGGCATAGAGGATCTTTATTATATGCGCGACGGGCGCCTCCACCTCGGCCAGGTCGCGCTGCCGGCCTCCCAGGGCGCGCAGCTCCTTGCACGACGCGAGCACCCTTCGTCCGACTCGCCGCCTCTCCACAGCTCGTCCCCTCCGTTCCGACTCTCCTTCGCCTCGTTCCGACCTTTACGACTCCCTTCTTCCTCGTTCCGACTTCTTACTACTCGTTCCGACTTCTTACTCTCCTTTTTACTGACGAACACCGTCCTTTTATCCCCCCGTAACTTCGCCTTTGACCCCCTCCCTTTGACCTTTCAACTCGCTCCCCATTGGCCCGACAAAAAGTGGGCGTGAAGGCTTTTTGATCCACAAATTTGCATATATCGATCGCCCTGGGGGCGGGGCCAATTCGCCCCTCGCTCACCGATTGGACGGCAAAAAGTGGGCGTGTGTCGTTTTGGATCCGTTTTTGAAGCAGAAAATCCGTGATTTTGTACACGCTGTTCAACGTGCGCCCTACACGAGTCCAGCATCGGTGCCCATGAGTGGCGCGAGACGACGGCGATGCGATGGTGGCGAGTTGTGACGGTAAAGGTCGTGGCGGTTGTGGTGAAGCGGTGGTTGTGGTCGGTGGTTGATGTTGTGGTTGTGATCATGGCGGTTGGTCCAAAATAAAGATAGTAAAAGAAAAACGGCTATCCTAAAGAGTCGCAGCACGTATAAATGACATGTATTCCCACTAGACAACGGGTTTGGGCCTAACTACACATGCACTTACCGAGATACCTCACCTAAGGGACCTGAATGGTGGTTTGCGAATCTGGTAACCACAACAATATATATATATATATATATATATATATATACATATATACATATATATATATATATATACATATATATATATATATATATATATATATATATATACATATATATATATATATACATATATATATATATATACATATATATATATATATATATATATATATATATATATATATATATATATATATATATGTATATATGTATATATATATATATATATATATATATATACATATATATATATATATATATATACTTCATTTACATTATCACCGAATATTGTCTTGAATGTCAATTTGTAATTTTATTTTCTAAAACTTCAACAGCTTTGATTAAAAAGAAGTCATTTACACCACCGTCTACTGTCTCGCCATGGCTTCCAGACATCGATTTGGTCCACCCATGCATCCATCCATCCCTTCCCTCCAGCCATCCATCCATCCATCCCATCTCTCCATCAATTCCATCCATCCCTTCCCTCCATCGCATCCATTCCTTCCCTCCATTTCTTCCCTCCATCCATTTCTTCCCTCCATCCATTCCTTCCCTTCATCCATCCATTGATAAGGAACGGTGGGCTTGGCACCACACGACACATCAGGCAGGTGCATCCTGAACTTTGTATGTTGATCGATGTATTTTTCATTGTGTTGTGCAGAGGGACAGTGCAAAGGCAAAGTGCAGAGAGACAGTGCGGGTACTTTTGCCGTATCCGCACTGTCGAAGTCCAGCTTGAGCGGGAGGCAAAGCAGGAGAGAGAGAGAGAGAGAGAGAGAGAGAGAGAGAGAGAGAGAGAGAGAGAGAGAGAGAGAGAGAGAGAGAGAGAGAGAGAGAGAGAGAGAGAGAGAGAGAGAGAGAGAGAGAGAGAGAGAGAGGCAGAGAGAGAGAGAGAGAGAGAGAGAGAGAGAGAGGTCTGTGAGAGAGAGAGAGAGAGAGAGAGAGAGAGAGAGAGGTCTGTGTGAGAGAGAGAGGGAGGTCTGTGTGAGAGAGAGAGAGAGAGAGAGAGAGAGAGAGAGAGAGAGAGAGAGAGAGAGAGAGAGAGAGAGAGAGAGAGAGAGAGAGGCAGAGAGACGGACAGAGAGAGAGGGATGCACGGACAGAGAGAGAGGCAGAGAGAGAGGCAGAGAGAGAGAAAGAGAGAGAGAGAGAGAGAGAGAGAGAGAGAGAGAGAGAGAGAGAGAGAGAGAGAGAGAGAGAGAGAGAGAGAGAGAGAGAGAGAGAGAGAGAGAGAGAGAGAGAGAGAGAGAGAGGCAGAGAGAGAAAGGCAGATAGAGGGAGAGAGGCAGAGAGGGAGAGGGGCAGAAAGAGAGAGGGAGAGGGGCAAAGAGAGAGAGAGGGAGAGAGAGAGAGAGAGAGGCAGAGAGAGAGAGGCAGAGAGAGAAAGAGAGGCAGAGAGAGAAAGAGAGGCAGAGAGAGAGAGAGGCAGAGAGAGGCAGAGAGAGAGAGAGAGGCAGAGAGAGAAAGAGAGGCAGAGAGAGAGAGAGGCAGAGAGAAAGAGAGGCAGAGAGAGAGAGAGGCAGCGAGAGAGGCAAAGAGAGAGAGGCAGAGAGAGAGGCAGAGAGAGAGAGAGGCAGAGAGAGAGAGAGAGAGAGAGAGGCAGAGAGAGAGAGAGAGAGGCAGAGAGAGAGAGAGGCAGAGAGAGAGAGAGAGAGAGAGAGAGAGAGAGAGAGAGAGAGAGAGAGAGAGAGAGAGAGAGAGGCAGAGAGAGAGGCAGAGAGAGGCAGAGAGAGAGGCAGAGAGAGAGGCAGAGAGAGAGAGGCAGGCAGAGAGAGAGGCAGAGAGAGAGGCAGAGAGAGAGAGAGAGAGAGAGAGAGAGAGAGAGAGAGAGAGAGAGAGGTCTGTGAGAGAGAGAGAGAGAGAGGTCTGTGAGAGAGAAAGAGAGGTCTGTGAGAGAGATAGAGAGAGAGAGAGAGAGAGAGAGAGAGAGAGAGAGAGAGAGAGAGAGAGAGAGAGAGAGAGAGAGAGAGAGAGAGAGAGGCAGCGAGAGAGAGAGAGAGAGAGAGGCAGCGAGAGAGAGAGAGAGAGAGAGAGAGAGAGAGAGAGAGAGAGAGAGAGAGAGAGAGAGAGGCAGCGAGAGAGAGAGAGAGAGGCAGAGAGAGAGAGAGGCAGAGAGAGAGGCAGAGAGAGGCAGGCAGAGAGAGAGGCAGAGAGAGAGGCAGAGAGAGAGGCAGAGAGAGAGAGGCAGAGAGAGAGAGAGAGAGGCAGAGAGAGAGGCAGAGAGAGAGGCAGAGAGAGAGAGAGGCAGAGAGAGGCAGAGAGAGAGAGAGAAGGCTCCACGTCATGGCTTCGTATAGAGCCCTTACCAAGTGGCTTCAGCACTCAAGGAAGCATTAAACAAAACAGATGATGAGGAACGGCAGGCTAGGCAAGCGATTAGCGATTGCTAATCGGTCATATTAAACACCACCCAGAGAAACCCAGAGAGTCAAACAATGTCTAAATTGGACAAATGAACCTTTTTTTTAAAGCAGTCGGAGCTGCTGCTAATGTCAATTCTGCAGTTAAAAATTTGAAATTGATTAGTTTAAGAGATTCTAGAGCTTATCACATGTGCGGAAATGAAAAAAAATCCATGAACACTGGCATCTCCGAGTGTTTATGATCATGGTAAAGTATCCAGCGATTCATAGGTATGAAGATGAGGCATTCAATGACATGAGTGAGGAAAGTGAAAAGAAAAATTAAGCGCTTTATCATTCAGAAACCATTGTGGCCTATCCCAGGTCATTGCATTGTTGAGCAGGCCAAACAAAAAAATGATGAATTAAGACCCCACTGAGCTGACAGAGGGATGACAAAGGGGTTGACCAAAGATGAAGCCTTGATAAAGGATATAATAATATAATATAATATATATATATATATATATATATATAATATAATATAATATAATATATAATATAATATAATATAATATAATATAATATAATATAATATAAAAAAAATATATATATATATATATATATATATATATATATATATATATATATATATATATATATAAATATATATATATATATATATATATATATATATATATATATATATATATATATATATATATATATATATATATATGCCTGGTGTTGGCGCAGTGGTGAGGGCAGCGGCTTGGGATCCAAAAGGTCCTGAGTTCAAGCCCCGTTGGGCCACTGAATTAATACACCAGGGGGTTGACTCAGCCTGTCATCCTTCCGAGGTCGGTGAAATGAGTACCAGAAGACTGGGCCGGTGTATACCCCGGTTAAAATAGGTGTACCATATCCCTGTGTCGTAAGAGGCGACCAGGGTTGCGTCAGGAAGGGCATCCGGCGTAAAACATGTGCCAAATCACTATGCGGATCATACGGATGATCCGCTGTGGCGACCCCTAACGAGGAGCAGCCGAAAGAAGAAGAAGATATATATATATATATATATATATATATATATATATATATATATATATATATATATATATATATATATATATTGTCACGGGTCAGGCGGTTCGTTTAATCCACTGACTCAATTGTGGTGGATGAGCGGTTAACACCGGCCAAGCCGGATCGCAGAGCAGTTTTCCTTAGAGGCGGACACGTGATCCTCAGAGTTTATGGTGTGCGGGAGGGGCAGGGGCAGGGGCAGGGGCAGCACTTGCACGTACATGACGGAAGCACAGCACAAGGAGTTTAAACTCGAACCCACGACGGATATACGGACACCAACAACTTCAAATAAACATGGGGATTTAATGAAAATAGAAATATTTACAAGGGAAATCATTCAAAATGTCATCATAATACATGAAGCAAATTAAGGTCTAAAGTCGAGGTGCCTCGCCACATGGACTTTAATACAGACAAGGGGAAAACAAAGCAAAAGAAAATCCTCCCTGTATTTTGAATAATAGTCTTTATTGAACTTTGGGATCGGGACGCTTCGTCCTGGGTGGAAAGACACACCCAAAATGGTGCTAAGCCGCTCTCTGGGCGGGAAAACATACGTGAGGTAATTTGTGAGGCGGTATTCAATTCCAGAGCTCACCAACTGCCATGCAGCTTCTTCTCATGAACCAATATGCCGAATGTTCCTCTTACATGAGGTCTGCTCACAATGATCGCCCACCTTCCTCTTTGAACACACAATGGGATAACGATGAGTTCGCTGAGAGGTGCACTCCTCCTCTCTTTCTCATCATCGTTCAAGTTCGCTACTCAGCCGACCAGGAATGGCTAGCGTCTTGCCAAGAATGCTTCAAATTTACAGCACAATACGAGAATTTTGCAGCCAATTTGTCATGCCGAGAGAAGAGCAAAGCGAGATCTTTCGTCCCAGCCACGTTCCTCTGACAACTACTCAACCCAACAAAACCATCTCCACTTCCTCCTCGCTTCTGACATCACGCCCATCAATCATCCAACTCTGGGCTCGGCTTGTTGGCACAAAACCGGGAAGGCGGGGCTTCTCACCTGCTTGGACGTGCGGAATGTAATTATGGTTGTTATTTTTATAAAAACATAATTGTTTCATTGCTGACTTGTAAATGCAAAAACGTAGGAAAAGGTCAAAGGGTGCAATTATATACTGAGGAAAATTGGCCTTAATCCTGATCGAATTAACACAGCATCACCCCCCCCCCCCCAATGTGGTGACAAGTAACACTTAAGCTCAGTTTCCCTACTTAATTTACATTGAGATGTCTCCCACACGTCCATGGACCAAGCATCTCTATACAACCTTAACTTTGCTTTGAAATTCCTCCATCTACCCCCACAACCGAAACAATATGCATACATATATACATATATATTGTTGCGGTTTTGGAAATTCACAAAAAACCATTCAGGTTCCCCGAAGATCAGTTATTTCGATAAGTAAGTGTTTCAGGTTAGAATCCCCACCGATGTGTGAAGGGCATCGTTCGTGTGCCGGGCTGCGAATATTTGAGGTTTAAATCCTCCCTGTATTCTGAATAATAGAGCTGATAGACATAAATAGGAAACCCAGCCGTTATTCTTTCTCTGTCTTTAATTTCGAAACATCTGCAAGAACGCCATTATCTCCGACAAACATCGCAACGCCATCATCTCCTACAAACATCGCGACGCCATCATCTCCGACAAACATCGCAATGCCATCATCTCCAACAAACATCGCAACGCCACCATCTCATACAAACATCGCAATGCCATCATCTCCAAC
>NC_140963.1:31428194-31460694 GCF_056783735.1 Eptatretus burgeri | reverse complement strand
GCTTGTAGCACCGTCCGGAAGTTCATGCAGCAGAGAAGCGGGAAGCCCGGTGTGATACAAGCGTGCGATCGGCTAGACAATGAGATGCACGAGATCCGCCGAAAGAAGATGCGCCAGCCGACGATTCTTGAAAGCTTTGTGTGTCGTGAATTTCTCGCCATGCCATATGTTAGTGTGTGAACTCTGTTAGTGTGTGTATGTTCTCCGTTCGCTTAGCTTATACAACAGTCGTGCCTTTTACTTGCTGGAATAAATTTTGTCTAAAGATTAACTACAGATGGGTAACTTGAGAAAATAAGGCCGTTTTTACAAAATCTCGTTACTATGCCACTCTCGCTACTATGCCACTTTTGCTCGGTCCCGACGGGTGGCATAGTAACGAGCTTTGACTGTATATATATATATATACATACATATATATATATATACATACATATATATATATATATACATATATATATACATATATATATATATACATACATATATATATATATATATATATATATATATACATACATATATATATATATATATATATATATATATATATATATATATATATATATATATATATATATATATATATATATATATATATATATATATATATATATATATATATATACACACACACATACATATTTAGCCTGGTGTTGGCACAGTGGTTAGGGCAGCAGCTTGGGATCCAAAAGGTCCTGAGTTCAAGCCCCGTTGGGCCACTGAATTAATACACCAGGGGGTTGACTCAGCCTGTCATCCTTCCGAGGTCGGCGAAATGAGTACCAGTGTACTGGGCCAGTGTATACCCCGGTTAAAATAGGTGTACCATATCCCTGTGTCGTAAGAGGCGACCAGGGTTGCTTCAGGAAGGGCATCCGGCGTAAAACATGTGCCAAATCACTATGCGGATCATACGGATGATCCGCTGTGGCGACCCCAAAAGGGAGCAGCCGAAAGATGAACAACAACAACATATATATATATATATATATATATATATATATATATATATATATATATATATATATATATATATATATATATATATATATATATATATATATATATATATATATATATATATATATATATATATATATATATATATATATATATATATATATATATATATATATATATATATATATATATATATATATATATATATATATATAATATCCTGATGTTGGTGTAGTGGTTTGGGCAGCGGGCTTGGGATCCAAAGGTCCTGAGTTCAAGCCCCACATATATATATATATACATACATACATACATATATATATATATATATATATATATATACATACATATATATATATATATATATACATATATACATACATATATATATATATGTATACATATATACATATATATGCATACATATATACATATATATACATATGCATACATATATACATATATATACATATGCATACATATATACATATATATATACACATATATACATTTATATATATATATATATATATATATGTATATACATATATATGCATACATATATACATACATATAAATATATACATATATATATATATATATATATATATATATATATATATATATATGCATACATATATAAATTTCTAACCACTGACTGACTCTCAGTCACTCACTGACTCAATGACTGATATTAAAGATCAGTACATTCCAGGTGATGTAGAAAGCATAAGTTATGCGAGCTGATAGACATCAAAGACAGTACACCGGGAAAAATCTCAGAATTGTCGGAAAACATCCATAAATTAAAATACAAATAAATGAAAAAAATACATGAAAAAAATGCAGGTGAGCGACCCGAGATAAAAGAAAAGCACGGTAATTTTGTGTGCCAATGGATATCGAAGCCGTTACACCAGGAAAAATCACAGAACCATCGGAAAGTATCCATAAATGAAAATATATACAAGAAGAAGACGTCCTGCAGAGCACGATACTTGCAAAATCCATAAAACAAATGTGACCTCAAAAATAATTGGTGGTTGAATTCAGTGACCTGAAATATAAATCCTCTTCAAATTTCAAGTCATTCGGATGAAAATTGAGGATTTAATTGTATTAATAACACCTTCGTTTTTGACCTTGGGCCTATGTTGACTTTTTGACCTCAAAAACAATCGGCTTCTTCCTTGTGGCAAATTCTACCATGTGGTGAAGTTTTGTGAAGATCGGTTTAAAATTGTGACTGGTAGGTGACAGACAGACAAACAGACAGACAAACAGACAGAATAACAAAATCGACTGAACAATAGAAAAAAAATCTTCGATTTTCCAATTAATAAATGAAAATAAATAAATGAAAAATCAAATACAGGTGAGGGACCCGAGACAATGGGGAAGCACGGTTCGTATGTTTACACAATATGTAAGCATATCCCTTGCTAGTAATTAAATTTAGCTGTTATTTATCTTCAAAATGGGTGTTTAAATTAACCCAAGCACTCAATTTTCATTCATGCACTTTCTTGGAATTCCATTAGTTTTCGTGCAAAGTTTCAGGCCGTTCGGTACTATGTTATGGAGGACACACACGCGCGCGCGCACGCACACACACACACACACACACACACACACACACACACACACACACACACACACACACACACACACACACACACACACACACACACTTATTATTATCGATTGCTGCAAATGTAAAGATGGAAATCTCATGATTCATGAGATTTATTGGCTGCATGTTCAAGTGAAAATAACCGATTGCTGCAATAAACAAAGAAAACAAATAGTCAGTTGATAGTGAGTTGATTTATTAGCAAAATAGTGCAATTTAGAACCTGTGCATATTTTAAATCAATCGCAAAATTATTGTCTCGCATTAGAGAGAAAACTTGGTGAGCACGGCAAAGAAGCTGATCAGACAAAATGGGACATATTATCCACAAACTATTTATTTACACCTCATTGATTGACAATAAAACATTGTTGATAGTTATATTTAATGGATTGTCATTCTTAGCAGTTGAAGAAGCAGCATTTGTTTGTGAGCTTCAAATAGCATTAAATGTATTCCAGCAACCATGAAAGGAGCATTTGTTCACGTATAATTAAATGGAAGTGTTGGGACATGAGTAAATTATATTTCTTTTGTTTTTATTGCCAGATTGAATGTGACATGTTTTGGCAATTGGGTTCAAGAGATAATTTACGAAAATTAGTTTTACTTAAATCAATAAAAAGTTCCATAAATAGGAAACCAATTAGATAGGGGAAAAATAACTATTTTGAAAATCGAGTAATACATGAAAATTATTGAAGTCAAGGATGTCATCAAAGATACATGTAAAAAGTCAGACTTCTTATTTATACCAGGATATAAAAGGTAGCTACAACAAGCATAGGGTGAGGCTGTTCAAGCCATTGCCCCTATACTTTATACATGCATGCTGTTTGAACAATTATCTGTCATTTTACCTATCCTCGATGTGGTAAACCCGTCGTTCTGATAAACTTAATATGATAAATGAACCACAACTCTTGGGGTCCTGGCGTGACCACAGAGGTCAAAATAACTTTGCCGATGGAATGATGCACTGTAGCTCAAATGGTCCAAAAGACCTGCTCACAGTAGTGCAATCAAAAGGATGAGCTGAGTAAAATGACCCTTGCAATTGTGACCATTAATTTACATTACTTCAGATCAAGCTGATGCCAGGGATGGGCTGCATAGAAGAATAGTCAACCCATTAAAAAAAAATAACAAAATGAACTACATCACACGTAATTACAATCACAATTTCCGCAATTCATCCAAAGTCATATTAGTTTAAAGTTGGCTTTAAAAGTTAAAATAGATTTCATGAAAACATAGGCATGCACGCATTACAAATCCTTCACTCTAAAAATATTAAAAAAAAGTCATTATAAATAGAACTTAAGAGTACTCAAAGTCTCTGCATAGAAAATTATGGATATTAAAAATGAAAAGACAGAAGGACAAACACACCAAGAATGGTGGTGGTTAAATTTCTATAATTAAATCTCTTTAGTGAAGTTTTGAACCAGTGTGATCAGGCTGAGCTGGCATAAGTGAGGGGTGAGTCAGTTCCAATGAAACAGCAAAGTTCTCACTCCTGGCAGCTTGTCTTTGGCACAAAGGGATGCCAACCCAGTGCCTTCCATCTGCTACAACATGGTAGAAATACAACCTGTGGGACCCACATTCACGACTGTTGTCATACCAACCATACGCGTGCACAGCTCTGGCTTTGGGTGACGTACTCAGACATCCCTGGCCCTCGTCTAAATTCACCCAGCTACGGCTTTGACTCCAGTGTTTGCTAATTCCCTTCGCTGTGGCATCTCCTCAACCAACTTTATCTTGGGTTTTTGTTTCAAAAATTGGCCAGCTTGAAAGAAGTCTGCCAGCCCATCCAATCAGAAGTTCCGACATGGCTATGAGGATGCAGTTTCCTGTGTTTGGTCTGCGGACTCATACAGACGATATCACTTCAGCAACACCTATCTTGTGATTCTGACACTATTGGAATGTAGCAGGTGGGGCAAGCATCGGAGCAATTTACCCGCTCAATGAGTTACAAATGAGTTGCAGCTGATACCCCCCCCCCATCCCCAATAACAAATGTTTGCCTAACTGCTTGAAAACAATTAATGCTGCCTCCGGTGTCGAAATCAAAGTCGTTTTCCATTTGTCTCTCTCATGGTCTGTTTATGCAAATAAATATAAATAAACATATGAGAACTCTGCTATTCAAAAACGAAACCTGCGAGAACACTGCTATTCAAAAGGTTTAACATAACTAAATTAATTGTTAATACAAAATCATTAAAATTTACAAAAAGAAAATCAACGTTACTACATTAACAATAAAACAATCAAAAAGACTGAGAGCTGATAATTATAAAGACAAAAAAACATAAACAGACAATACACAAGGAACATACAAGATTGAAAATAGGACAACAAGTGAAATGATATAAATATTTAAACCGAAATACAGATGGGACAACTGGCTTTACAACCCCGTACATCGGATAACATACTATGGGATGAAGCACCCCCTGGAGGTAACACAAAAGGAGGACAATTGTTTTCAGTCAGGTTTGACCCCAAGTATATCCCATATAGGAGGAGGAGGAGATTGGGACCATACTCTGTGCAGAGCGTTGGTGCTGCTTAAGCAGTCTCTTTGGCTATTGGGCACAATCCTGGATGGGTCGCCACTCCGATACAGTATACCAGCATGCTGGCACTCATTTTGCCAATCTCGGAAGGATGACAGGCCGAGTTAACCCCACCTGGTATTAATTCAACAGCTGAGTGGGATTTGAACTCAGGATCCTAGGATCCAAAGCCTGCTACCCTAACCAGAAAGCCGACACCAGGCACATATCCCATATAGTGGCAGAGAAGGGAACGATGTGGTGTTAAATAAAATAGATATACGTTTTACATAAAGGAAATAAATAGCACAATATAGGAGCGGGAACAGAGGGAAGGAGAGAGTGTTAAGAGGAGGAAGAAAATAAGTTGGGAGGTTGAGATGAGTAATAAGAGAAAGGGTCATGGAGATGGATTAATGGGTGTTGGAGGGTGGTGGGTGCATGGTGTGAAAAATCCACAATCATTATGAATGTATATAATATATAGATAGCCCTTAAGACGATAAACAATTACACATGAAAACTAGAACGGTACTCGGTAGAGCGCATACCTTCGCCACGCTGAACAATTTACATTTTGTGTCCCACTGATAGGCCGGCTCCGCATCCAGACATGAAGCAAAATCGAATCGGCTTGTTCTTATCAACAATCAAACTCATACACCTCGTTTGGTCATAAGTCGTTCACAACTTTTTGAAATATCATGCTATATATCGTTGTTGGCACCATCTCTCAATGGTGAAGAATCATTGGATTCTTCACCATTGGCTCTGGATCCGGCTCTGGATTCGGATCGTTACCAAAATCGAATCAATTTGTCCTGGTCACCGATCCAACCTGTCCACAAAATTTCTTCCGAATCGATCCGCAACTTTTTGCCATATCCTGCTCACAGACAAACAGATAGCCAGCCAGACAGACAGACAGGGGTGCAAACATAACATCTGTCCACCTTTGGTGGTGAATGTAATCATGTCTTTTATCACAGCTTTGCATGGGAATTCTTAAGGAATGCTTCGGAATATAGAATGTCCTGGAAATTTTTTTTTACTTTGTAGTCGATTAGAGTGAAGTGTGATCGGTGAGGTTCATCTCCTTGATCATCTGAATAAGTGTTTTTGCAGTTCCAAGTTCAATATAATGATGGAAATAGATTTTTTTTAATTTAAATATAGAAGCAATCGCTCTGTATTTCAGTAAAAACCACAACAATTGAAATATAACCACCTGATTACTTTGATTCCAATCATAATACAACTTAATTATAACCTACTTGATTACCTTTGAGCTATTTAGCTACTGCCTGCTTTGTGACCTTATCAGCCAATCAAGTCACGTAGGTACATATTCACCATCACAGGGAAGAAGGAACTGCATGTAAAGTTATAGGTAAACTGGATAACTTGATTGACATTTCTTACACATGAGTTACCTCTAGATGTCCATGAGATGATTCCAGGAATGTTAACATATGTCATTGCTATTCCACCTGCATTAACACCACAGAGTAGAAATGAGCCAAGCTGAACGAGACAGTAAGGCAGAAGGCGGAGAACAGAGTGACAGCCAACGCTGAGGCACAGCAGACACTTGGCAAAGGAGATACACCGCATGATAAGCCTGGGGCCTTTCTAAGGTCTGCTGAGCAACGTGCCTCTATGTGGCATGCTGACAAACGAGCTGTCATCAGTACTGATGGCTGACAACCTCTCTGCTTTCTCAGGCCCCATGGCAGCGAGCCAGGCCGTACACTCTGCACCCATAGGGCATTGCAAATTCTGGCTAGTCTCCATTTCGCTCAGAGTAATGAAAGCAGAACGTGGAAAGAAAAAGGTTTAAAAAAAAAAACCCAAAAGTAAGTGAGAAGAAGTGAGGAAGAAACATAGGGTGGGGAGGGCAAAACCATCATGTTTCTGCTACATGTCATGCTGTTCAAAAACAGAACTATCAACTATGTGTCTGAAATATTGTGGAAGCTGTTGTACAAGGTGTGGAGCATATACAGTTTACTCCATTCACTGTTCTTTACTCTTATCTGCTCAATTTACCCAAATTACAGTGCAACGTAACGTATCACCATTTACACATGCCTGCTGTGAACATCTGGTTCGCCGTCACTCTTTGGCGACAACGCTGTTAACAGCTCTTTTGCTCATGGCCGAGCGTATTGGCATGCAAGGTCACAATTTCTCTTGGTCATGACATTCTTTCTTCTTGAAGCAATGGTTATTTCTTGCCAAATATCCTGCTCCATCAAATGACCACTCATGTATGCACTGTGCCACTAACTCAGCAAAAACAAGCATTGCTCAAGTCGGTTTGTGGTGACAGTGGTGTGGGTTTTACCCTTCACTTCACGTCCAATTAACAGAATTGCAGACATAATATAACTTCCCCCAATTAAGTACTGTCATAGACATTTCCATTTCATCTTGGGTGCTGTTCTTTGAGAATTCTGCTTTTTTTTTCACGAGTATGATATGGTTGGTGTGCATCTGTGGGTTTGTGAGCAGCGGAAATCCTGCATGGATCAGGTGGCCATGATGACCGGCCTCTTCTTTGTTGGTTTCACTGTGTCCCATTGAGTGGTCCCCACCTGCTGAAATGATCGAACTTTCCTGAATTCGCCGTGTTGCTCTGATGAATTCTTCGTTGTGCAGTTGATCATTTCTCTACATGTTTGGCCTTCATTTATATTCCTCCTGTACAACACACCGGTGTGTATTTGGATGCTTTTCCTTTAAGTCTCCTTCAGATTTTGTAGTGGTAATCAAAGCCTTTTATACTGAATGCAATTATTCGGTGCTGTTGAATATTGTGTGAGTTTGCTTGTTGTTGTTATTATTACTCTTATTGTTATTACTAGTGCATGCCCGTACGTGCAAAAAAATAAAAATAAAAAATAAAACTTTCAAACCACGTGCCAGAAACAACAACCACACAGGCCGTTCCTTCGCTCTCGCGTGGCCGTACGTGCGTGGCCGTACATGCAAAAAAAACAAACTTTCAAACAAATACACAGGCCGTTCCTTCGCTCTCGTGAACGACGACTGGATTGGGGCATTGTGTTTATCTATAAATGCGCATAAGAAATCGAGAAATTATTAGAATACACTAAGTCATCACTATCCGGAAGTCCGTACGTTGTAACCCTTAATGGGGAACGCGCTTAACTTGGCCATAACTTGGGAACCACTTGTCCGATTCATTTCAAACCTTGAAAAGGCAAACAAACAGAGATTGCTGGAATTATGGAAAGATAGAAGATAGATACTGAGGGTGCAAAACGCCAAGCAACGTGTCCTGTCATTGGTTTGGTAAATAAATGGCCATAACTTGGGAACCACTTGTCATATTAATATGAAACCTTGAAAAGGCACATACTCAGGTCCCCAGCAATATATCTGGAAAGTTTCAATTCGATCGGACCAGTGGTTGTCGAGAAACAGTGATCACAGACGGGGACACACACACACACACACACACACACACACACACACACACACACACACACACACACACACACACACACACACACACACACACACACACACACACACACACACACACACACACACACACACACACACACACACCGATTACGACCAGAATACCGGCCCAATGGGTGATCTTGTTTCAAGCATGCAATACGTTCTTCTGATGCATACCTTTTGCATTTGCATTTGGGCGGTGTATCGGCAACTGACAGCTCTGTAGAGGCAAAAAAATAAAACCCGGGTAACGTGCATGAAGCAAAAATATACATACTGCTTATAATTCAAAACACCTCTCTGCACTGGAAAATGTGGGAACAGGAAAAAGGTGGAACCTTGTAATACCAGGGAAAACCTGAAGGTGGCGCTACACGATACACATTTGCATGGAGAATTTGCATCACAACCTCCCCCAAAGACTACCGGTAAAGATAAAAACACCCCTATCCATTAAATGGGGTCACGCTGATTCTACGTACCAAGTCTGGATGCAATCGGCCCAGAACTGTAGGAGTAGTAGCGCAACAAACCAACAAACACGCAAACAATGGTTCGTGAATTATAATAAGGATAAAGGAAGAAATGGGGAGGTGATTGTGAATTTAATGTTCCGTCTTTATTCACTTTTCACATTGTTCTAAACAAACGAGGACAGGAACAATGCAGGCATGATAAGCTGAATGGCCTTCTTATGTGCCAAAGTTCTCTGTGTACTGTTGTTAAGAACAGGAATAAATGGGGAGGGGAGGACAGAGAGTTATGGGTGGGGGTGCATGTAGTTGGAAGAGGGAGATTGAGATTTTGGGAAAGGGGGAGGGGGGAGATTGAGGACTTAGGATTGGAAGGGGGGTTGAGCAATTGGGGATTTGGGGGAGAGATTGAAGACTTAGGATTGGAAGGGGGGCTGAGCACTTGGGGATTTGGAGCACTTGAGGACTCGAAGAAGAAAATGGAAGAAGATGACAGAGTTGGGTTGGCGGAACGGAGACAGAGAGGAGACACAGTTGGGATCGAGGGGTTTGAGGCTTTTGAGGGTTGGGGGAGCAGTTGAGGACTTTGGGTTGGAAGGGGGTTTGAGGATTTGAAGAAAGGGGGAGGGGAGCACATAGTTGGGATGTGGTGGTAGTGGGGGAGGGGGCAGAAAGAGGACAGATTTGGGAGGGGGTTGAAGACTTGGGATTGTGTAGATGTGTGCGTGTGTGTGTGTGTGTGTGTGTGGGGGGGGGTTGGGAACCTGAAGTCACATTTTACATTATGCAGAATTTCCATGGGTCCCAGATAGTCCCATTATTTTTTTTATTTTTTTGGATCTTTTGAGTCCTCGTGTCATTTGGATCCCCTGGGTCTTTTGGGTTCTTGAGATCTTTTGGGTTCTCTGGATCATTTTAGTGTTCAATCCTCAAAGTCTTTTGCATCCTCTTGGTCTTTTGGGTCCTTTTAGATCTTTGGGGTCCTCAGGGTCTTTTGGTTGTTTTGGTTCCTCAGAGTCTTTCCAGTCTTAAGGGTATTTTTGGGTCTTCAGGACCTTCAAAGATCTTCGGGGTCTTTTGGGTCTTTGGAGTCCTTGGGATCTTTGGGATCCTTGAAGTCGTTTGAGTCCTCATAGGAGGCGGGTATTTTGAGGTCCTCTGGGTACTTTCGGTTAATTATTTCAGGTTACAATTGTGGGTGAAGTCAGGTCAGTCGTTCAACCAATGGGTGAAGAGCGGATATAATATACAAACATACATAATCACATGCACTTGCTCCATCAGATAGTGTGCTGGTACTCTCCATATAGGGATGCTGCGGTAAAAAATGGTCACCCCATCTGCTACATACAAAACTAAAGTTGAAGTATCTTCTCTAAGAAGTCGCTTTCTAAGAAGTCGCTTCTCTAAGAAGTCGCTTTCTAAGAAGTCGCTTCTCTAAGAAGTCGCTTTCTAAGAAGTCGCTTCTCTAAGAAGCAGAAACTACATATGAGAACCTAGTTGGTTTGTTCAGCTGATTGTCGAGGCAGGGATCACTTTTCAGTTCTCCAGACCATGGAAAAAGCAAAATAGAGGATATCCAATCTAACTCTGAATTGAATAAATATTTGAACAAACATTTCGTGTTCCTTTCATCTTTGTTTTAGCATATTACATCGAGTGGAGTGGTCATTGTTCAATTAAGCAGAGGTTACTTTATTTCACGCATTTGCAAATTATATCACTGGCTTGCAACGACAATGCAGAGTTGTGTGTTCTGCAGTTGTGGCACACATGTATGATATTGAGCCATTCATACCTTCCACTGGTGTGTCCAGTGTTGAAGCCTACACAAGATCTTCTCGTATGGACAGGGCAGGGACTTGGAGTGCAGAAAAATAAATTCTTACACTAGCACATTTGCTGAATACCCCAGTGTAACTGTACCACAGTCAGAGTATGGTCTATGGATTGGGTAAGGTACTCTAACTCCCCTATGCATGTTGATAAAAATTTGCCTGATAATGTCACACAGATGGCTATGTACATCAGGCTTCAGCATGATCACTTTGATGTTGTTCTCTTTACTGATGATTCACAGGAATTATATTGAACATTTTCAAGTGCAGGTCATTGTGTGCCCCCGAGGCTGGATGCAGACATTATTACCCTGCGCTCACGAAGCAAAACGCAGGTTAAGCGATCGATAGCATACGTACGTACATCGTACGTGTCTGCATTTTGTTAAGAGCATTCATTGAAAACCATTCAGTGGAGGAAATTGAAACGTTACCACATGTTATATGACCATATGATATAGTGGTCACTCTTGAGGTCAACATAGGTCAAAGGTCAACATATGCCTATTTTCTAAAATTGTCATTTTTCATCCGATTGGCTAGAAATTTGAAGGGGATTTGCATATCAAGTCATTGAATTCAACTACCAGCTATTTTTGAGGTCAACATAGGTCAGAGTAACAAGCTCAAATGAGCTAAGATCCTCGTCCTCTTAATGATGACGTCATAAACCGAATATGACGTCATTGTGATGTATCAGGGTTGCGATAAATTATCTGTGCTAATGCCCGGCTTGATTCCCGCAAACAAAATTCAAACGGCTTGCCTAGTTTCGGAGATAATGGTATAGGCGATTTCCATTAGCAGCGATATTATGACGTCAACTCTTTTGCTCGGAAGAATTTCCAAAATCAGAGATGGTTACTGCCTGCGCGTGGGCTTTCTGCATATACATGGCAAGTTTCACGAAGATTCGATGAAAAGTCTGGTTTGTGAAACAAAAAATGTCAAAAAATAGGAATGACGTCATAAAAATGTATATGGCGTCATAGTGATGTATCATATGCATGGTAATTCATCTCTGCTAATGCCCTGTTCGATTCCCGCAAACAGAATTCAAAAAGCTTGCCGAGTTTCGGAGATAATTTTTTAGGCGATTTCCATTAGCTGAGATATTTTGACGTCATAACTTTTTTTTCTTGGAGGAATTTTCAAAATCGGAGATGGTTACTGTCTGCGCAGGGTATTTTTACATGTATATATATATACATATATATATATATATATATGTATATATATATATATATATATATATATATATATATATATATATATATATATATATATATATATATATATATATATGCCAAGTTTCAGGAAGTTTCGATGAAAACTGTAGGCTGTGAAACAAAAAAGTCCACAAGAACAACAACGTGAGTAAGACTTTGAGATCCTCCACGAGGATCGAAAAACATGATCGCACTTCTCTCTGTGCATGTGCCATCTGGACAAATTCAAAGTCAAAGTATGGAAAAACGACAAAATTATCTTCTTATTCATGTTCCAATTCGTGTTCAAACCATAACGTTCAATTTAAATAGACTGTTCCTCGATCAAAAACGGATCATCATAAACTGATGACAGACAGACAGACAGACAGATGGACGAACGGACATGAACCAATTACTTAACCCTGCTTTTCACTTCGTGTGCATGGGGTAATAATTGTAATATGAAACCAAAAGCACTTTCAAGGGATTTCCATGAACTCTTATTATAAGAGGAGAAATCAAATATGTCTTTAAACATAAACAATCATCAGTGTGACTCCCTTTTGTCTCTTGAGAACAGCATCAACAACTGTACATACAGTGGCCTGCAAAAGTATTCAGTCCCCCCCCCACTCCCATCCCCTCCAAAGTTTTCACATTTTGATGCCACCTGAGCTTATTTCATGAAACTTTCAAATGAAACTTAATATATAGAGTCTTCACAAACTACTCCAATATGATTAAGCGAATAAAATAAAGATAAAATGTGAATAAGTTAAATTAACAGAGAAGTTCACATGATTCTCAGTTGCATAAGTATTCAAGTTGTATAAGTTGCATAATTAAGCCTAAATCATTTCAGGAGCAAATTATTTGTTGTAAATTTTACAAAATAAGTATAATAGGTTTTACCTGTATGTAATCAGCGGTATAAATTTAACATTAAACTCCCCCACTTCCCGAAGGAGTTTTAAGGTGAAACTCACTTGGTCAACCAACAAGGCAAACATGAAAACCAAGGAGCTTTCCGAAGAAGTCAGACATAAAGTGGTGGAGAAGCTCCATCCAGGAGAGGGTTATAAGAAGATTTCAAAGTCACTCATTATCCCTTTGAATATGGTGAAATCCATCATTAAGAAGTGGAAGACGTATCATACCACCCAGACTCTACCCAGATCAGGTTTTGCCCATCCAAACTCAGCAGCTAGACAATCAGGAAACTGGTTTGGGATGTCACAGTAAATTCAGCAATGACTTTGAAAGATCTGCAAGTCTCCATATCCGAGATGGGCGTCAGTGTTCATGAATCGACAATATCCCGTTCCCTTCACAAAGCTGGCCTCGATAGACAAGTGGCAAGAAAGAAACCATTACTGAAAAAGACGCATATAAAAGCTCAAATGGAGTTTGCAAAAAAGTATCTTAATGATACTGCTGGCATGTGGAGAAAAGATTTGTGGTCAGACGAGACCAAAGCTGAACTTTTTGGTCTAAATTTAAAGTGTTACGTCTGGTGCAAGCCTAATACTGCACATCACCCAGTCAACACCATCCCTACTGACAGGAATGGTGGTGACAGCATCATTTTATGGGGCTGCATTTCATCAGCAGGAACTGGCAAGCTTGTCAGGATAGAAGGGACAATGGACAGCGCAAAGTACAGGAGAATCCTTGATGAAAAACTGCTTGAGTCAGCCATGAATCTGAAACTGGGTAGGAGATTCACATTTCAGCAGGACGATGATCCGAAGCACAAAGCTAAAGCCACACTTGAGTGGCTGAATAAGAAGAAAATAAATGTTCTTGAGTGGCCAGGTCAAAGTCCTGACTTGAATCCAATTGAACATTTATGGTGAGATTTGTAGATTGCAATCCATCGATGATCCCTATCAAACTTGGCAGAAACAGAGCAATTGTCACGTGAAGAATTGGCAAAGATTTGGTGGAGGAGGTACCGTGCAAAGCTGGTAGAGGACTACCCACAAAGACTCGTAGCAGTCATTGCTGCAAAAGGTGCTTCCACTAACTACTGACCTAAGGGGCTGAATAATTTCACAACCAGTGAATTTTGATTTGTACATGTTTTTTGCAGGTATTCCTGACATGTAACCTCCTTCAACTATAACAGTGTTTCGTTTGATCTCTTCAGTTTTGAATAAATAAGTTCATTTTGAAAAATAGTTTCTACAGAATTTGTAATTCATCCAAATGTGTCATGATTGGAAAGGGGTGAATACTTTTGCAGGGTACTGTACACACATTAACATAAATACATACATTTGCTCCATTATATATAGATTGGTATTATTATAAATTAGTATGAATGTGATATTTTGCTAGAAAGTTTTTATTTGTATGTAAAATGCCTTCATCACCATCACGAAGTTCACAAGCGATACTTTTTGAATTTGCAAGAGATGATTTGAATTTGTTCACTGACATTGAGAAACCGCCATAATCTGCAGCTTTACCGAGTGGATGAAAAACGTGACATGTTACCCAAGATCTCAGGTCGACTAAGTCGTTAACAGCAATCGTATACGACTCTTTCCCAACTGTAATCACTTTGCAGCTGAAATATCCCTCAGCTAACGTGCAAGTCATGGAGAAAAGAAAGTTTTTTTTTTGTATCAGCAACTACTTTGTTTTATTCTCAAGTCTGTTGGTTACTTGGCTTGTTCTTGTGTTATGAAGTTTCCTAGCAACAAAAAATTCATAATGCATGCTGACAACTAAGCAAACAAAGATGCCACAGATATCAACACTGTTCTCGAACTTTTTATTTAAGAATGCCAGTGAAGCATAACTACAGGCAAGCATACTTTGTTATATTTTGTTTTTTTACCTCCATCACCGAAGGTGAATGAGGTTATGTTTTCACCCCTTTCGGTATGTTTCTCTGTTTGTCTGTGTGCAGGATATCTCAAAAAGTTGTGAACGGATCCGGATGAAATTTTGTGGACAGATTGGGTGTGTGACACGGATGAACTGGTTAGATTTTCGTGAAGATCCGGATGCGGATCCGATTACTCGAATTTTAAGTGATTCTTCACCATTGGGAAAGGCTAAAAACGATATATGGCACGATATCTCAAAAGTTGTGGACGGATTCGAACGAAACCTGGTGGACATGTTGGGTGTGTGTCAAGGAAGAAATGATTCGATTGTCATGACGATCTGAAGCCGGATCCGGTTCTGATAAGTTTTAAAGTGATTCTTCACCATTGAGAGATCGGGCTAAACCAACATATTAACATGGTATCTAAAAAAAGTTGTGGACGGATTCGGATAAAACTTGGTGGACACGTTGTGTGTGCAGCAAGGACGGGTTATTCGATTTTGGTGAAGATCTGAATCTGAATCTGGATGCGAGAATTATTTAATTTCTAAAGTGATTCTACACCATTGAGAGATAGGGCCAAAAACGATACAAAGCACGATATCTAAAAATTGTATTGGGCCCGATATATTATCATGGATCAGGCATTACGTGGTGGAGGTACACACTCTACTGAGTGTCATTCTTGATATAGGCTCATGATATGTGGAGTCACTAAGAACAGATGCATTACTGGGGAGGGGTAAAGTGACTTTCAGGCCACCCTGGACCTAAATCACATGCAAGACAAAGACATGAGAAAACATTACTGTACATTAATAATGGGAATTACAAGGACATACTGAAAGTGGACAATGGACAAATGGATTGAGTATATGGGATATACATCTCGAGCAATTGGTTCCGATGGGAATGCAAACGATACAGGGCAATGCTTAAATAACCAAAAATGCTTCCATATAACTGTTTCTACATGTCATCCAAATAACTATGTTTCTACATGTCAATCTCCTTCAATCATGTCATAATAAGGTGCTTCCTTGAAATGTGTGTTTATATCTGACATCGTTTTGGATATGCACAGCAATGCTCCCGCCATCAAGCAATCCAATGTATAAATATGACGTGTCCACAAGCATAAGTCATGGGTAACAAATTCAATGTAATGGGCATGTAATGATGGGTAACAATTCAATGTAATCGGTAACAAATTCAATGCAGTCCCCTTGGCTATTGGGCACAATCCTGGACGGGTCGCCACTCCGACACAGTATACCAGCATGCTGGCACTCATTTTGCCGACCTCGGAAGGACGACAGGTCGAGTTAACCTCACCTGGTATTAATTCAACAGCTGAATGGGATTTGAACTCAGGACCCTCGGATCCAAAGCCCACCATCCTAACCATTAAGCCAACACTAGCACATTTGCTGAATACCCCAGTGTATGTGTACAACAGCGAGAGTATGGATTGGGTAAGGTACTCTAACTCCACTATGCATGTTGATAAAAATTTGCCTGATAATGTCACACAGATTTTTGCTTCATGCACGTTACCCGGGTTTTATTTTTTTGCCTCTACAGAGCTGTCAGTTGCCGATACACCGCCCAAATATAGGTATGCATCAGAAGAATGTATTGCATGCTTGAAACAAGATCACCCATTGGGCCGGTATTCTGCTCGTAATCAGTGTGTGTGTGTGTGTGTGTGTGTGTGTGTGTGTGTGTGTGTGTGTGTGTGTGTGTGTGTATGTATGTCCCCGTCTGTGACCACTGTTTCTCGACAACCACTGGTCCGATCTAATTGAAACTTTCCACATCAGGCTTCAGCATGATCACTTTGATGTTGTTCTCTTTACTGATGATCCACAGTAATTATTTTGAACATGTCTAAGTGCAGGTCATTGTGTGCCCCCGAGGTGAAGCGTAAGTGTTCCAATATATTTTGCTATGCCAAGGTAACATGTATCAGAAATTCTCTGCTGGACAAAAAGGCAAGGTAATTAATTTGTTATTTATTCTCATGTCATCTAGCCACCTGATAGAGTTGCAGATCACATGAGAGCTGCATATTAAACAAATATAGTATTTAATAGACTGGGAAAATTAATCAAGCATAAGAAGATAATATTCCAGCAACTAGACCAGTGGTTCTCAACCTTTTTTGCCCCATGCACCCTTTTCACCATATGTCAGAATATCATTCCCCCCTTTCCAAGATTGTCTGACTCAAAAGGTGCATTCCAAATAAAATACTTATAACATTGAAAATCTTTTATTTTCTCTATACATTTACTTGTACACATTCTCTATACTGTACACATACATTTACTTGGAGTATTTTTTTTATGGTAGAGTTTTACAAATTTAATTGCAATAGAAAATGTTGATGGATGAAAAAAACTTGAATAAAAGTATTTCTTCTTTATATTCATAACTAATTACTTTACAGACTAAAGTTACTGAAGCATACTTCAATAAACGAAAAGTTCAATAGAATGCCAGCGTATTGTAATTCATTTTATTCTGATGAAGATTACAGTCAATGAGAAATCTTTCTTTGCCAATTCTTGGATACGCGGAGGAGTGCTTGAAAGGGCACAACGCATGTCATTTTCAACCTCCAATCTACTTCGTTGCTTCGTTTTCATTTGCAATGGTGTTGAAAAGCCTGACTCACAAAGATGTGTCGACACAAATGGAAGCAATGCATGGATAGCTCTTTCTGCCACTTTTGGGTAGGAATCGCACATCAAGGGCCAAAATTCTGAGATTGATTTCTCATCGAACATATCTCTTGCTCCCGAATCAGTCTTAAGCTCCAGAAATTTATCTTGTCAATCATCAGGAACTTTTTCAACTTACAATTTAAATGGATTTCGCACTAAATCCAACTCCTTATCACTGAGTTCAGGAAAATATTGGCTGAATTCATTTTCCAGTGCTGCCAAATGCTGCAAAATTTCATTTTTTGCAAATTCTGGAAGCACTTGGTCTTCACCACCAGCAACAAGAATTGATGACAGTTTCTCAAACATTGCAACATTTTTGATCTTGAACTTTCTCTTCCAATTTTCCAGCTTGCTCATGAAAGCTTTCAAGGAATCCATGAATTTTATGATGTTTGTATTCTTTCCTTGCATCTGAAGATTCAGTTTATTCAGCTGCTCAAAATGTCAACCAAACAGGCAAACACATGATCCATTCCTCATCATCCGGCCAGGCAAAAAATTCCATCTCACCCTGAACTTCAAAAAATAATTTGAGCTCATCTCGAAGCTCAAATACTCGCTCAGTTACATTTACTCTTGAAAGCCATCGAACATTTGTGTGGAAAAGAAGCAAATGATGGTTTGCCTCCATGTCAATACATAACTGTTTGAAAAGTCGTGAGTTGAGAGCTCCTCCTTTGACAAAATTCACAATTTGAATCGTTTGATCCAAAACCTTCCCAAAAGTGGAGCTGGAAGTGTTTTTGAGGCCAGTGCCTGACGATGGATCATACAATGAATGCCTTTCACTTTTGGAGCTCGCTTTTTCACACAAACTTGAAATCCAGATTTTGTCCCCAACGTAGCTGGTGCTCCATATGTACAGCACCCTCCAGACATTATCCCACAAAAGATTTTCTGATTCAAAGAAAGATGAAACCTTTTCCAAAATATCTGAGGCCTTGGTAGTTGTTTCACGAGGAGAACAGAAGAGAAACTCCTCTTTAAATGAACCTGAGTGAACATATCTTGCAAACACCAGCAACTGGGAACACGATGCCACATCAGTCGATTTATCAAGTTGAATTAAAAATAAGCCAAATGCTGCAGACTTGATCTCCTGCACAACTTGATCCTTGATGTCAATGGCCATGTCACTGATCCTCCTTTGAACAGTACTGTTTGACAGTGAAACTGCTGCAATTTTTTTTTTCTCCAATCCATTTCCCAACACAATTCCCACCATTTTGAGAGCACAATGTTTGATCAAAGTTTCCCCAATTGTATGTGGTTTTTTTCTGCTTTGCCATCTCCAGTGTTACGACATGAGAAGCTTCAATAACCTTTTGGTTCATTTGTTGGAATGCCCTTGTTGAATCCAGCTTCATCTTTTTGAGAGCATTACCATGACATTCAAAGTAGCTTTTGTCCTTGTCCTTGTGTTGAGGATGAACGTTCTGCAAATGTTGCTTCAACTTTGTTGGTTTCATAGAATCATTTGACAAAGCTTTGCGACAAATAACACATTGAGGCTTTTCTTCTCCATTGATGATGATGGATGTGAATCCATATTGAATATATGAATCATCGTACTCTCTTTTTGTGACACTCATGATGGGCTCCAAATTCTGTGAATAAAAAACAAGAATAAGTCAAAGATAACTATAAATGGAATATTTCCACAGATAAAAAAGTGAAATATTTATCTTTATTTTTAATTTAATCTGTGACATTCAATAAACTTTATTGACAGATCATCAATAAACTTTATTGAACGTCACAGATTAAATTAAAAATGAACTACAATTCTACAGATTGCATATAATCTACAGGACATCACAACTTAGTCAATAAAGTGTGATGTCCTGTAGATTATGTACAATCTGTAGAATTGTAGTTTGCAGAAAGATCAATATTCCAACAGTTTGAGTCTGCCAATCTGTGGTCCCAATTCCCCTCTGAAACCCTAAAATTCCCCCCAGGGGGGGAATTCCCTCCTGGTTGAGAACTCCTGAACTCGACCAAGCTATCATTGTTGCATGATGGTGTTGGTAGAAATGCTTTTGACTTGGAGATTAGTAACCTTACATCGCTGAATAGTGATGTATATTGAATGCATACCAATCATACCAAATGAGTCCTTTCAAGAGCAGCTTCCATAAAACTGTCGGATCTCGCAAGAGGGAATGTTACCACAGGTCAATGATGCAGCATCGTTATATGTGTTTACAGTACATATAAAAATGTGCCAAAAATGTCTTCTTCTTTCGTAAGTAGCACATGGCTATGGGTAGTATCATTTGCTGGTGGCACAGCTGTGCCATTGATGCAGTGCCCCCGATAAGAAAGAGCAAGAATTTTGAATTTAGCCAAGGAGCTGGGAAAAGCTCACCCACTCTTCATCGACGACACCGCAGAATCTTTAATATTCACCAACTAATGCTGGTAGACAGATCACCAATTTAAGCCCATCTGAGGGATGGCACACACAATGATGAATCGCTCTGCCTGTGAAACACCTGGATGATAGCTTATAGCTGGGCCGAGATTTGAACCGATGCTAGATATTTCAAGGTGCTCAAAGATGCAACTTGAACACAAGTAAAATAGATCGCAACATGTTTTGTTGTTGTGGATTATAACCAATCGTGCTGTGAAAAAAGGTGAGTTCCAATAGGTATGAGCATGGATTATCGCAATTTATGAGTCTCAGTCATCAATTAAATGGGGAAAAAAAGAAAGGATGGGTCAACATCTAACAGCTTGATTGATAAAGACCTTTGAGGATGGCAGAAGTGACTAAGTAATTGAGGGCCACTGTGTCTTGAGTCCACACACAGCGAGGCAAACAGCGCAGCAAAATTTGTCTGATAAAGAAAAGTAAATCTCACAAATATTTGAGCTTTGACGCAGAACAGGTTCCGTCTGTGTTTCGCAAATACTACCCTGACGGCATCGGATGCTTCTGAAATGGTGACAGGATCATTGGTCCACTCTTGTGTGGCTTGGGAGTGGCTGCAGGGCATCAAACCAATTTCCAGCAACTTTGGATGCACAACCAATTGGACTCCAAACGTGTTGTTTTCTGTCTCTCGTGAGAGTGGACACACACTTATTGTGGGCTTCATGGGATGATCTGAGATTTCCTTTGCTTGGAATTGCTTTACATGAAGAGAAGGCAAGTTGTTTCAGAGCAACTGCCTCAACACAGGATTCAGTGTATCATGGAAGGGAAGAAGGGTGGGATAACTGATAATGAGCTGTGGCTGTATGGACACGTGGCTCGTTTTCCTGACGCTGATCCTGCTCACCAGATTCTCTCAGCGAGGGAGCCTCGTGAGTGGAGGAGGCCAATGGGCCGACCACGTGCCTTGCGGTTGCAGTAAGTTGATCGGCATCTCAAGGAGATGGGGATAGGCCAAACATCTGCTGAGGGATGGCCAGACGGAGGCCCCTGGAGTACCGGCGAAAGTGGACGCAGCGACGCGCTGCTCCGGCGCATGCTCCCATACCTGACCTGACCTAAGATGGGATGGATCTGTGCATAAGAGAGAGTAAGTTTCTGTGGAAAAGTTCTCAGACTGATTTCATATTAGGGGTAGTAGACAAAGGATAGCAGTTCTGCAGTGAGATGGCTGCTTGCAGTTCCTGCCAATCTGCTTGAGTGAACTGCCAGACACACAGGAAATGAGGCAGCTCTCTGAGAAGAGCCAGATAGATGATCAATGAATTGGATGAGATAGATTTACCTTTGGGAGAAATCTGGGTGATAAAATTTATAGATTGAGTCAGTCCCATGGAGTCACAGAAGTCCTTTGCTAAAGTGCCATGGGTGGTGAGAGAGGTATCAGTACCCAGCCACTTTGCATGGTGATAATGAAAAATCATCACAGATGAGGAAGAGAGTTGGGATGAGTTGTAAAAAGTTTGTCCATATTTTCTGAGAGAGATGTAGATGTAGTCATCACTGTTTGAAGGATGACACAACACAAGCAAACAACAGGTGGGAGCGGATGGAAGACGTAGCTTTCAGTACTCCTGGGGTTGGGAGGTATAAGATCAGTACACGAAGAGTGAGAAATTGAGTTATTGATGTAAAGTGCAACTCTGCCGCCAGGGCCTATCAAACTGAAGGAGGCAACAGCTGGGGAGACACACTAAGGAGTAAGGGATGTCCTGTGGGAGGAAGGATTCTGTGAAACAGACGATGTCCAGTTTATCGACATTGGCCTGGATTGAGAGACCTGTCAGGTTGGTGCGTTACGCATTCGTTCAGAACAATGTTAAAATTAAATAATAAAGAAACAACATTCAATTCACAATCCATTAGAGATTGCATCATCTCATGATTATTCAGTAAAAATAGTGGATAAACAAGCTAAACGATAAAAAAACACAAGGTTATATGTAATGGAAAGAACAACATGCAACTGGAATGAACAAAGACCTTTATAATGATATGGGTTTTATGTTCCCAGGTTGAGTAGTTCAACAAATAATCCAAGGAAAGATGGACAAACAGAAAAAAAAAACCCCAAAAAAACAGAATAAGGTTTTCAAAATATATATATATATATATATATATATATATATATATATATATATATATATATATATATATATATATATATATATATATATATATATATATATATATGTATATAGGACTGGCAGGATTGCCTAGAGGTACGCAAACCCACCTCCAAGCTGTTTAGCCTGGATTTGTATACCAAACCAGTTATAAACTGTCATCCCATTGTTTCATCAACGTGTGTGCTGTCCCTCGGATGGATGTTAAACTTGGCGCATTGTCTGCCGGTAATAGTTGGTGGATGGTACATATCCCATGGTGTCCTTTGTGAAGAGTAGGTACGCTATTGCTGACACCATGGCCCAATTTCAAATTTCTACATGTCGATTGCTGGGAAGGCAATGACAAACCACCCAGTAGAATACTTTCCAAGAAAATGGAAACTGCTTCACAGCACCAATGCTCTGGAACAGAAAATGGTCCAATATATGTATATATATATATATATATATATATATATATATATATATATATATATATATATATATATATATATATATATATATATATATATATATATATATATATATATATATATATATATATATATATATATATATATATATATATATATATATATATATATATATATATATATATATATATATATATATATATATACACACAAGGTGGCATGAAAGTCACTTTACCTCTTATCAGTGAAGCATTGTTCTTGAACTCTTTTAATATACAGGTTTTATTGTACAGTACTTACAATAATTAATTTGTCATTGTATCTGTATATGCTCCATCATTCTTCTGAGTCAGTGTTTCTGCATACCATAGCCGGCGAGGGCGGAAGGGACGGAGGGAAGTGCGAGAAATTTATCACAGGTAAAGTTATTTTGGGATACCCTGTATATATGTATATATATATATATATATATATATATATATATATATATATATATATATATATATATATATATATATATATATATATATATGTATATATATATATATATATATATATATATATATATATATATATATATATATATATATATATATATATATATATATATATATGTATATATATATGTATATATATATATATATATATATATATATATATATATATATATATATATATATATATATATATATATATATATATATATGTATATATATATATATATATATATATATATATATATATATATATGTATATATATATATATGTATATATATATATATATATGTATATATATATGTATATGTATATATATATGTATATATATATATGTATATGTATATATATATGTATATGTATATATATATGTATATATATATATATATGTATATGTATATATATATGTATATGTATATATATATGTATATATATATATATATGTATGTGTATATATATATATATATATATATATATATATATATATATATATATATATATATATATATATATATATATATATATATATATATATATATACACATATACGGCTGCAAAAGTAGGTATACAGTAAGGATTATACCAGTATTACCAGTATTATAATAGTGGTGCTAGGATTCATTTAATACCAGAATTCATTTAAATCATTAAAATCATTATTACCATTTTTAATATTTTTATTTTCGTAATTTTTTCTATAATACATCTTTTATTTGCAGGTAAAGTTTTGTTTTTCATTACTGTATACCTACTTTTGCAGCCCCCTGAATATATATATATATATATATATATATATATATATATATATATATATATATATATATATATATTTATTATGGTGTACAAAGTGCAAGGATGAGACCATGGGGAAATTAATTCACATTATTATGCGTTCAAAGCAAAACTGAACAGAAATCCGAATGGACGCAAATCAATGAATAGTTAGATACAGTATGAAGCAAAGCAAGTTTAAAGCTGAAGTGTACTGCTCCAAACAAAGTCAAATTGAATGCCAAAATGCTATGTTGAATACAGCAGGTCCAATATGTAAATGTTTTGTCTTTAATGGCGTTTCTTTTGCATTTCAATTGTGTTATTGAAAAATGAATTAAAGATAAGATGAACATACATATTGCAGTTTTACCAGATGGAAGAGAGGTAGAACACTGATCTTTTCGCTGTCAGCTAGTCTGAGTTAAATTCCCAATCTGACGATAAACGATAGGCATGATGTTATATCAAAGAGTGCGCCATCCCTCTCACAGATCTCAAGCTGGATGTCCTGTCTGCGTGAATTAGTTTATGGGCATTAAACATTCCATCGTAACCCTTGTGAAGAGGAGAAGAGTTATTGCTGACACCTGCCCAAGTTCCAAATTCATGCCCAAACCAGCATGAGTCGAATGTTTGGCCTTGTTGGTTGGTTAGTGAAGGATTTAGCCCAAAAATATTCTTCGGTCAACTCGACAAGAGGGTGGCAATAATTGTTGTCATTAAATAAATAGTAGGATGTATCCTATATTGCATTTATACAGCACTGCGCAGACGGTTGGGTTATTCTCACTTTTGTGGTGCTATTCTCCATTAAACATTTTTGAGAAGTAGAAGTGTGCAATATAGGTAGATAACGATTTAAATTTCCGTGAAAGTCAGCATAATATCACAGTTACCATAAAGTATGTAAAATAAATGAGGAAATTGGAAAAGTTTTATTTTTGCAATACATAATATATAATCATGCACGAGTAATATTCACTTACTACAAAGAAAATATGCAAGAACCAGTTTGTGAATTTTTGTATCGTAAATAATAATGAATTATTGAAGTAATCAACATTAGTTATATTAATATGAATTACAATAAATGACAATAAAAGTTGCAAATTCGTGAATATGTGAAATTTGTTTTCATGAGTTTGTTCCCTTGCTTGAAAGTCTGTGAGTGGGTTCAGAATGGCACCAAGGAAGCAACTTTCAAAAGAGATGTGATCATGGAAAATACATCTTCAAAGATTTGAGTTGTACTTTCATCAATCATAGTTGGTTGCAGTTCTAATTACAGTAGTCAGCAAAGAATAACAATAGTAAAGGGATGCTATTTTTGCCCAGGAAAGCAGTATTTGGAGAACAAGGTTACAGCTGGTGTGCTCCAAGTGTGAGAATGGCCACCCCAGAGTGCGGACATGAGTCCCATCGAGGCCATCTGGGATTACCTCAAAATAGAGAAGAAAAGGAGGAACCCAACTCATCTTACATAAATGTGGAATGAACTGCAGGATATTTGGCACAACATTCCTGTGAAAGTGCTTTAAGGCCCAGTCACACCTTGACGTTTTAGCCAGCTTATGCCGATTTTTGGAAAATTTGTGTAAAACGCTGGTACACGTCGAATACGTTATGGGTCCGTTTTGTATATGTTAAGACCACGCTGAAAAACACTGCCATAAGTGGTAGTACGCTGGCTTTAAACGTTGAACTTTTGGGTTTTCCTCAATTTTTTTCATGCTTGAAATTTTACGACGTATGCCGGCATATGACTCACACGTTCCGCTACGCTGGCCATAAGTTGAAGGCACGTTATGCGATCGTTGACACACGTTGAAACATGTTACTTGTAAGTTACTCATAAGTCGAAACACGTGGAGGTAATGTTTAGCGTACCCGAAACTTATTTCTAACCTATGAGTAACGTTTTGTAAGCACGCTACATGAACGTTGTTCACACTTTGCAACACGTTACTTGAAAGTACTACTACTACTACTACTACTACTACGACCAACACTAAATTCTCTCGAACTACTACTACTACTAATAACATCGACATCATTAAATTCTCTCGAACTACTACTACTACCACCAACATCGACATCACTAAATTATGTCGAACTACTACTACTACTGCTACTACTACTACCATCGACATCACTAAATTCTCTCCAACTATTACTACTACTACTAATAACATCGACATCACAATTCTCTCGAACTACTACTGCTACCAACATCGACATCACTAAATTCTCTCGAACTACTACTACTGCTACTAACATCGACATCACTAAATTCTCTCGAAATACTACTACTACTACTACTACTAACATCAACCACTAAATTCTCTCGAACGACTACTACTACTACTACTACTACTACTACTACTACTACTACTACTACTGCCACTGCTAGTGACATTGACATCGACTCTACATGGAGTCTGGAACACTGACGGGTTCCTCTTGTGAAGCCCATTTGTATATATAACAATTCCCCTAAACGCTGCCAATACGCCATTATAGGTAGCTGTAAGTTAGAAACATGTTCAGTAAGTTGTGTGGTCGTCTGGAAGACGTCAATCAAATTCGTCTACATATGCCAATGTGCGTTTGAGATACGTTAAACATAGGTTCAAAACACGCTACTCATAGGTTCAAAGCATGCTTCTCATAGGTTCAAAGCACGCTACTAATAGGTTCAAAGCATGTTACTCGTAGGTTAAAAAATAAGTTTCGGGTATGCTAAACATTACGTCGACGTGTTTCGACTTATGAGTAACTTACAAGTAACGTGTGGCCGACGTGTGTAAACGATTGCGGAGCGTGCCGAGAACTTATGCCAGCGTATGCGGAACTTGTGAGCCATACGTCGAGTACGTCGTAAAATTTTCAGCATGCTTGAAATTTCATGACGTACTAGATGTACCACGTAATATGCCAGCATACTTTATTGTTTTTCATCGTGCTGCTAACGTATACACAACTTACCCATACCGTATTCGACATGTCCCAGCGTTTTAGACACATTTTTCATAGGTCGGCATACGCTGGCTAAATCGTCAAGGTGTGACTGCGATGTTGACACTTCCAATTTTCAGGCGGTTATGATTTAAATCGGCGAGCGGCAGGTTTTTAACAGAGATAACAGGGTTCGTCGGCGATACGTGCAGCGCGCTATGACTAAGTTAAACTATCGTTGGGCATAGGTTGTGAACGCCGACAACAGGCTAAGCATTCGTTGGTATAAGTTATCTTTAACACAACGAAACGTTCTGTGCCCGTTACTAATACGTTATGCATACGACCAACACGTTATGAATACGACCAAAACTTAAAAAAAAAAACGCAAAACTTCAGCGTACGCCAACGTTTTACGTGCGTTTTTATACGTTGCCATTCCTGGCTAAAACGTCAAGGTGTGACTGGGCCTTTAGTCATATATGGGAAGCATGGGAAAAAGTGTGATGGCACTCGTGAAGGCAAAGGGTGGACAAACAAAGTATTGACTGACACTATAAAAATGACACTGTTCTTGTTATTTATTGAAGCAGTTATTTTCACACATTTATAAAGGCTGTTATTTTATAGGAATAAACACTTATGGTTGTGATCACTGATAACTGGCCAACAAGTTATTTTACTCAGATAAAATGATAGGTGGGAAAGATCGCTCTTCGGAGACCGATTCTAAATCTGTGTTTGGTGTTCCTATAGCACATGTAGTTTTCGTAATACCGATCAAATTTGAAAAGTTATTTTCTTAATTATAATTAATTCAGGCAACAACCTTTTAAATGGATTTGTGGAAAGTTTTTGGGTAACCGCAAGTCTCCCGCATGCAAAGATCGAGTCCAGAAACTGCCCGATGCATATCAAAAAATGGGCTGTTGCATGTCCTTGAAATTACATTTTTTACATCCACATCAAGATTTCTTTCCCGAAAACCTTGGCTTGGTGAGTGACAAGCAGTGGAAACACTTCCATCAAGATATTCAGGCAATGGAAAATTGATACCAAGGTTTCTGGAATGAATGTATGCTGGCAGACTACTGCTGCATGGTGTATCGTGGCAAAATGAACAAAGTTTCTGAAAGAAAATTATACTCACAACGTTTTTAAGCTGTTGTACATTTCTTTTTGCATAAGTGTATCTATATATATATATATTACGAAAACTCTCATCTTGTATGTATGTTCCTGAAATACAGCCAAAACGGTACACGATAGCGCAAAAAATTTAAGGCCACCTTACTAACTATTCGCCTGCGGTGTGCAATATCAAGTTTCGTTCAAATCGGGCAACGAAAAAATTATTTAAAAAATCAATTTCCGATTCAGTCAACTACTCTTCGGGAGTATTTGATCAATGCAAACAACCTCAGCGGTATAGTTCGCTGGAGCTATCTTTTTTTTTCTCTCTTGAAATGATTTTTTTTTCATCAACCGCTGTCACAACGGAAACCCAATGGAATCTCGGGTCGTCTCGTACTATATAAATTTAACCAAGTGTATCGTATGTTTAATGTTTATGGGAATTATACTGAAAAATGAGTAAAGTTGTAATGTCTACTCAGCTAATGCATGATTATGACTGAAATTGTGCTGAAATTAACACCAGTCGTATTTTCGATAACTTGATGAGCTGAGAGAAAAGCGAAAACAGATTTGGAATCGGCATGAAAAAGTGGTCGAGAAAAGTATGTTTATATGTTGGATGAGAGAAAAAAGTTTGATGTGGTCAACCAGTATAATTTGATGAATCAAGGGGAGGTGCAAAGTACCCTTCTTTTATATGGAATGGTATATCTGCATGCAACTTAAACAAAGGGACTGCAAATCGTTTAAATCAGCTGCAAGTTTCAAAAGTAAATCCTTTGTACGTCGAGGTATTATTTTCCAAATTTCAGCAACGTCCATTTCCACATTCTTGAGTTTTTAACAAAAACCCTCGAAAATCATGTTGGTATCTGTCTGTCTGTCCATCTGACATCCCTCCGTCCACCCAAAATGTGTTGGTGCTCAACTGCTCATATCTCAAAGGCTATACATTGAAACAAGCTGAAACTTGGAATATACATTGGACAATATGTCTAATTAATGGCTTTCGAAACAAATTCCACTTAAGCACCATAGTTTTTTCTTTTTTGCTACTTTTTGCTCATATTAAACTATCCAGCAATTCTGTTTGGTTTCCACTGGAGGGAAGCACTATCTATCATTTATGGATATGCATTGGTAGATCGATTTATTTGCACATCAAATAAGTCATCCATCATTGTACGTACTCATTACCATGCGCTCGTAAAGCAAAAAGCAGGGTTAAGTGATCGGTAGTGTACGTATGTATGTCGTATGTCATACGTGTCTGCATTTTGTTCGGATTGTAAATCGTTCAGTGGAGGAAATTGAAACTTTACCACATGTTACATGACCATGTGATATTGCGGTCACACTTTTGAGGTCATATACGCCAATTTTCTAAAATCTTCAATTTTCATACGATTCACTAGAAATTTGACCAGGATTTTCAAATCAGGTCACTGAATTTAACCACCAATTATTTTTGAGCTCAAACTTATGCCGAAAGGTCAACATAGACCACATTTCTGAAATCCTCAATTTTCATCCGATTGACTTGAAATTTGAACAGAATTTTCAAATCACCTCGCTGAATTCAACCAACAATTATTTTTGAGGTCAACATAAGCTAACAGGTCAATATAGGCCAAATTCCTGAAGCTTGCTATTTGAACAGGATTTGCACATTTGGTCATTTAATTCAACTACAAATTATTATTGAGGTCAATATCGGTCAAAATCTCAACATGGGCCAAATTTCTAAAATTGTCAATTTTCATTGTATTGACTTTTTGTTTGAAGAGGATTCTTGGTAAAATGCCAGGGATATAGAAAAGACCCCTTTATATGGAATGTGCCATGTGGCAAACTACAGAAAAGAAGGGATATTCTTTTGTTTTTTCTTTTTCTTTTGTATACGTTCTCGAGGCTCATATGAGAGCTAACACAACACACAGCACGGGGGGCATGAGACGGGGGGGGGGGGAGTAGGAAGGACAAAAACGTGGGGAACAGAGACATTAGGAGATCTGTGGAAGGGAGAGGGATGGGGCGGGGAACATGGGGAAAATAAGATGGACATTAGAGGGACTTTCAGAAAAGAAAGCGGGGAATTTGAAGGAGGTGGGTTTGGGGTGTATTAATGGGGGTAGAAAAGATCGAGGATTTGGGTGGAGGATGATAAGAGGTGGTGGTGAACAGCTGTTTTGAAGGCCTGGAGGGAAGAATGGGATTGAACAGAGTGAGTGAGTTTATTCCAAAGGCGGGAAACAAAGAGGAATGAAAGAATGAAGGTGAGCAGTGATTCGTGATTTTGGTAGTTTTACCAGAAGGGGGTTGCTGGCGGACCTTGAGCGCCCTGCGGAAATATGGTGGGGACAAATCACAGACACAGCGGGGGGGGGGGGAGGGAGACCGGAGGGGCGACGGTAGAAGACAGAAAGACCACTGACCAACCTGCGGTGAGAGAGTGAGAGGCCCAAAGACTCAGCCTCATTGCGGGAGATGCCAATGATCTTAAATTCCTTGGTTTCCACAGCGTGAAGCCGAGAAAGGTGGGAGGTAGGAGCACCAGCCTAGAGGGGAGAGCACTACTCCATCAGGCTGTGGACGAAAGGTTTGTATGTGGTCAGGGGCTCAGGTGGGCCGAGGAAGGATTTCGCACGACGGAGGATTCCCAGTCGGCGACTGGCTTTGGAGGCGAGGTTGGAAATGTGGCTTTCCCAGGAAAGGTCATGGCAGATAGTGAGACCTAGAAGCTTGAAAGAAAGGACTTCTTCCAGAGGATTGTTGAGAAAGTGGATGGGGGGATTTGCCAAATGGTCCTTTCGGAGAGACATAGTGAGAGTGTGAGATTTGTCTGGATTGAAAGACATGTTCCACGTGTTGGACCAGTTTGTGATTTTACTCAGATCTGCAGTGAGTGAAGACGCTGCTGCTTGCCGGTCTGAGGGATGATAGATGGTACGGCAGAGGGTGGAGTCATCAGCAAAGAGAGAAAGAGGATTTTCCAGAGAGTTGGAGAGATCGTTGATGAAAACCAGAAAAAGAACAGGGCCCAGAATACGACTTTGAGGAACTCCAGCCTGGACAGGAAGGGGGGGATGAAAGAACTCCATTTAGGGCCACACGTTGACTGCAACAGGAGAGGAAGTCTGTGAGCCATGAGTGGAGATGGCCTTGGATACCATGGGAAGAGAGTTTGGTGAGCAGGGCAGGGTGACTGATCGTGTCGAAAGCACGTGATATGTCTCTGATTTCATGTTCCGCATTGAGGACCTCCATCCATTGTTGGGAAAGCAGAAGCAGCATATTCAGGGTAGAGTGACCTGGTCTGAAACCAAATCGATGATGGGAAATCAGGCTATTGGAGAAGAGGAAGGATTTAATGTCTAAAGCGATGATGGATTCCATAACCTTGCTGATGATTGGGAGAAGGCTCAATGGTCTGTTGTTGCAGGGATATGTTTGTGCACCTTTTTTATGCAGGGCAGTGATGTTTGCTGATTTCTAAGCAGATGGCAGATGACCTTGAGCTAATGAGAGGGTGAATAGAACAGAGAGAGGGTGAGCAAGAGCAGAGGAGCAGGTTTTTAGGACATGTGGGTTGATGCCGTCTGGACTGGTTGCAGAATCTGAGTTGAGGTTTGACATTAAGCTCTCCACCTTGTCAGTAGAAAAGGACACAGAGTCCAGGGACAGTTGGGTGTAACTGGGTCAGGTGGGTACCGAAAGCGATGGGTTTTGGATGCAATATTTCGATGCAAACACCGAGTTTAGGCATTCAGCCTTTTCACGTGCGGTATCAGCAGTGCGGCAATTTGAGGTAAGGGAGGGGATGGAGGGGGAACATACACCAGAAACAGGTTTGATTAGACGCCACCAGAATTTGGAGGAGGGAGAGAGGTTTGAGAGTTCAGACTTGAGCTTAGAAAGATGTTGTTTTCTGGCTCTCCTGATGTTTTAGAAAAATGCCAGGGGCAGAGAAAAGGCCCATTTATATGATGTGTGCCATGTGGCAAACTACAGAAAAGAAGGGACTCCTGCCTTATTTTTTTATGAGTGTGGTGCTCGTGCTATATTTTTTATAGTCTGGCATTTTCCACAAGCCATGGAATGTCCATTGTTTTCTATTCTTTGGAATTTTCTTCAAGCTATGCAATGTCCCTTCTTTTCTATAGTTTGCCATGTGGCACATACCATGTAAAGGGGCCTTTCCTATGCCCCTGGCATTTTTCTCAATTTTACCATGAAGTATGAATATCATCAGAGTAACCCAAACTTATGCATCGTACCGAAGCTCAATCTGTTGAATGCATTTCATTTGAATGTGCCACCAATGCTTCTATGGTGATTGCGGCTTCATTATTTGTCCCTGAAAATAAACACTTTGAATGCAGTTTTCCAACAAGTAATACGGA
>NC_140963.1:31383194-31418194 GCF_056783735.1 Eptatretus burgeri | reverse complement strand
AATTCGGCGAGCAACCCTATCCCACGCGGGGGCTGATTGGCTCGATCGCGGTGAGACCGAAAGGTCCACCCGTGACTGGTTCCCGGCGTTAGTCCGAGAGGGTCACGACTGGATTGTCCGTCCGGTGGGCGACGTGCCGCGATTCGAGTTACGTGGCCGTCAGCACGCCGGCGGGCGCGAATCCGCAACAATATATATATATATATATATATATATATATATATATGTATATATATATATATATATATATACTGTTTTTATATATATATACTCCGACTCCCACCTTTTTTGAGAGCGCACAGGTCGTCATGGTAACCGTGCGCAAGTGGGGCGAGGTGAGCTTGGGGCGGACTGTGCCTCCGGAGACGGCCGCAGATATAAAATGAATTGGAGGTCCGTTCTGAGGAGGAAAGCAGAGGCGAGAGAAGTGAAAGGAAAGTGGAGGCGAGAAAAGTAAAAGGACGAGAGAAAGAGGAGGGAGAAGAGAATAAGAAAGAAAGCGAGAGTTGAAGCGCATGAGGGAAGAAGCGAACCAGAGAGGAAGCATGCAAGTGAGGAAGTGTGCAAGCCAGCAAGTGAGCAAGCGAGCGTGTGGTGCATGTGTGGGTGTGAGCAGCACCACCAAGTGAGGCACGGGTCGGTCACCAACAACACCAGGGTCTAAACCCACGACAGACGATCGCGGTGCCCTCCAGATGTCGACTGGCATTCAAGGCTGTTCGCAAGAGGGTGCACAGCAATGCTGGGTGCTGGCGACGGACGTGACACGCACGCACAAATTTCAGGATGTTTTCACAAAACGGACGACTATTCTGGTGAGCGAGATGATTCTTCCCCCCCCCCCCCCACCCCCGAATCATCTGCTGGGTACCCATGTCTGTGTTTAGCTGTAAGTAAGTCAACATCCGATAAGAATCTGCTCTTTGTCTCTTTCCCTGGCATTTTGATTGATTTTGCCTTGAAATTAATTCATTCATTTACCTCAGAAATAAAAAGTTCATTTTATTTATTTATTTTATTATTAATAAATAATTTGTCGATTTACAACTTGTCCGTGTTTGTCCTTTCCTTGTATTGGTCTGGCATTGTCCGAACCGAGATAGACTGGGAGGTAATTACTACAGATTTGACCAAAAAATAGTCGTCATGCACCAGCGGTTAAAACGCTCGGCCGCCCTAATTAAAATCTAATCAGATAACATTGTTGCTTTGCCGAGGGCGCGCTCCCTGCTCAGATAACCATGTGACCTCGAGTTAAACGGAATAATTAGACGGTGACCACTGGAACTCGTGGTTGACTGGGTGGCGTTCGTGGTTCTAAAACAGCCCACCATACCACAACGTTAATTGTGAGCGGTGGCCCCAGGTCCGGCTCTACCAAGGACAACCGGGGATTAATCCCCCTGAGTGACAAGCTGGTGTCTTGGTACCCGTGGCTGCAACAATATATATATATATATATATATATATATATATATATATATATATATATATATATATATATATATATATATATATATATATATATATATATATATATATATATATATATATTCATTGTCTGTGTCTGTCTGTCTGTCCCTCTCTCTCTCTCTCTTACATATTTTAAGTTACAAACTTCAAACTCTACACAAATACAACTTTGTGTGAGCTGCCACGGCCTCACATGTAGGTGTGTGTGTGTGTGTGTGTGTGTGTGTGTGTGTGTGTGTGTGTGTGTGTGTGTGTGTGTGTTGGGGGGGGGGGGCGTAAATTATTCATGTAAATGCGTGCTGTGTAGCACTACATGGTGTTGGCAGAAGGTATTATAATTTCCTTTTTTACATGGGCAACACTGAGGTAAAAGCATGCTCTTCTCACTGGTAAATTTGCTTTCTTCTCAAACGATAAACACAATTCCGATGAAACTTCACGACAACCTTCATCACACCCATGACCTTCCAATGTTTGTTCATGACAGAAAAATCTGGCTTTCAGGGGATTTAAGGGAGGTTGCCCCCCAAAACAAGTATTTGCTTTCTTCTCCAAAACTACACATACAATTCCGATGAAACTTGACCACCATCTTCACCACTCGTGATGTACTAAAGTTTGTTCATGACATTAAAAAAATTGAAGTCTCAGAGGGTCTTTGGGGAGAGGGGAGTTACCCCCGAAAATATGCATTTCCTTTCTTCTCAGAAACTACACATGCAATTCTGATGAAACTTGACCACCAACTTCACCACCCGTGATGTACCAAAGTTTTTTCACAACATTAAAAAAATTGGAGTCTCAGGGGTTCAATGGGGGGGGGGGAAGGGGGGGTTGCCCCCAAAATATGTATCTGGTCAGGTTGTCGGTGACTAAACCGTCTCCCCCACCAGGTTTTTTGGTGAGGAGGGTGTTTGGATATTGACAACCAGCAGGATTAAAAAGAAAACCTTTCAAAGGGTGGAGGAGCTCCTTGTGAGCAAACGGCCATCCAAATCTGATGCCCAACTGTGTCTGCGGACGTCCTCCTGCAGTTGGGTTACTTCTTATTCGGAGGTTGGTGGCAGGATTTGCACTCCAGCCACCAAACAACCCTTCATTCTGCAAAACACAACAGCGCAAAGAAATCTGAAAACCCACTCCGTGGGAGTACCTCCTGTGCAGCTTCCCTTCGCAGGGCAGTTCACCGGATGATGCGATTGGGGCAAAGCCTTCGGGACCTCCAACCTTTGATGATAGGAGGGAAAACACGGGGTAACATCCCTGGGTCAGATTAAGGGAGAGTGTGTCAGAGTGGTGCGAAGGTGTCGTCCACCAGACGGCGGTCTCCTTGGGTTAACATGAGGCGGTCTCTTCGGGTGGGTGCCTGGAATGTCCTATCCCTAAGAGAGGATGATCACTTGTCTGTTATCATCTGAGCTCAAGCGTTTGGAGATCGGTATTGTAGCACTCTCTGGGGTTCAGAGACCGGATTGCGGTGAGATAATGGTGGGTGGTTACACCTACTATTGGTCTGGTCACTCTGATGGTTAACATGCCCAAGGAGTTGCTGTAGCTGTGTCCAATAAACTGACTCCAATGATAATTGAGGGAACACCGGTCAATGAGTATTATGAGACTAAGGATTCGTCACTCCTTAGGTGTCGTTTCCCTTGTCTCTGCTTATGCTCTGACTGAGGCTAGTGATCTCACCGTGAAGGAAGCATTCTATGCCTCGCTCGAGTCTGTGGTTGACCAGTGCCCCAGACGAGATAAACTTCTTGTCTTGGGGGATTTCAATGCATCGACTGCAACTGATAGGGATGGTTATGAGACGTGTTTGTCCCCATGGGTCAGGAACTGTGAACCTGAATAGCACTAAGTTCCTTGACTTTGCAAGAAGTCATGGACTTCGGGTGGCCGGTTCATGGTTTCAGCGCCCACAAGCTCATCGCTGGACTTGGTATTCCAACGCTGGCGGTGTGGCAAAGGAGATTTACCATGTCCTAGTTGATGGTCGCTGGAGGATGATCCAGAACTGAAGGGTCTACTGGAGTGCTCATTTCCTCAATACTGACCACCGGCTTGTTGTCGCAACTATTAATTTGCACCTTAAATCCAGGAGAATGGTACCATCCCAGCCGAGGCTGGATGTTGGTAAGCTCAAGGATGAGAGGGTAGCTGAGGAGCTTGCGAACAGGCTGAGTTATGATTTGAGGTATCTGGGTGCTTTGGGAGGTCCTGAAGAGTTGTGGAGTGCCTTCAAGACCACCGCCCTTGATGTTGCCGATGGATGTCTTGGAACTCACTGCAGGGCAAAGAAGAATTTTATCTCTCAAGGGATACTGGATACCATTGACCAGAGTCGCAGGGCCAGGCTGAATGGCAGAGCTGAGCTGTTCAGGGAGCTGAGGCGTAAAACTGTACGTGCACTGAGGGTGCACAAGGAGGCCTATGTGTGAGGAATCTGTGAGGGGGTAGAGCTTCACCTGTGGTCAAGTGATTCTCATCCTGCTTACAGAGGAATTCGCATGTTGCGTTAATCCAATCCCATCCCTCGGTGTACTGCAGTTATAGCGTAGGGTGGTTGGCTCTTGTCAGAGGTGACTGAAGCGAAGGACTGCTGGGCCGCTTACTTTGAGCGGTTGTACCAGGCTGATCCACCAGCTGTTGAGTTGGACGTCAGGTGTTACAATAACTGTTGCTGACCCTCCAATCAACTGTGGTCCACCTTCACTTGTGGAAACACGGGCTGCGGTGAACCGGTTGAAGCGGGGTAAAGCTCCAGGGATCTGTGGCATCCATGCTGAACTTCTCAAGGCCGGTGGAAATGTTGCACTCATGTAGTTGCATGCATTTCTGTGCTCTGGAACACAGGCATCATCCCAACTGACTATAAGAGGGGCCTTGTTGTCCCTCTCTGGAAAGGGAAGGGTGATCGCCAAGCCGGCAATAACTACCGAGGGGTGACGTTGCTCTCAGTGCCGGGCAAGGTCTTTGCTCGGATAATTCTTGATCAGGTTTGCTACCATCTGCTTGAGCACCAGCGTCCAGAGCAGTCAGGCTTCACACCAAAGAGGTCAACAATTGACCGTATCCTTGCTCTCCGGGTCCTCACCGAAAGCAGATGAGAGTTTCGGCAGGGGTTGCTTGCAGCTTATGTTGATCTCTGTAAAGCGTTCGATTCAGTGAATTGGGATGCCCTCTGGAGGATTCTTGGTCTTCGTGGGGTGTCCACAAAACTGATCAATCTGATGTCTGAACTCTACTCTGGTACTGAGAGTGCTGTGAGATGTGGTGGTACCATCTCTGACTTATTTCCAGTTATTACTGGAGTTTGTCAGTGGTGTGTTCTGGCCCCCCACACTTTTCAGCACTTGTATGGACTGGATTCTAGAGAGGATGTCGGAGAGACAAGCTGCGGTGCATCGTTTGGGAATGTCAAGATCTCTGGCCTTGACTTCGCAGATGATGCAGTCATCTTTGCGGAGACTTTATATATCCTCTCGGAGGGCCCTCAAGGTGCTGAAAGAGGAGTCGGAGCTGCTGGGATTACGGGTTTCCTGGGTCAAAACTAAGATCCAGGCTTTCAATGACATCTTGGCTGCTGCTGTCCTGTCTGTGCCTGTTTGTGGTGAGGATGTTTAGGTCGTGGAGAGATTCACTTACCTTGGCAGTGATATTCATGTCCCTGCTTGCTGTGAGTCAGAGGTCAATAGATGTCTGGGTCGGCCTGGGGAGTCATGGATTCATTGGATAATGGGGTATGGCGCTGCCGGTACCTGTGCAGGAGGACGAAAGTCTGAGTCTTCAGGTCCTTGGTGCTTCTAGTCTTGTTCTATGGATGTGAGACTTGGACTCTGACCAAGGATCTGAGAAGGAGACTTAATTCCTTTGGTACCAGGTCTCTTCGGAGAATCCTTGGCTATCGCTGGTCGGACTTTGTGTCCAACGAGCGGTTGCTGAGAGAGACTCAAATGAGATTTTTTTACCTGCATAGTCCGTGAGTGTCAGCTGTGGCTGTATGGACATGTGGCTCGTTTTCCTGATGCTGATCCTGCTCACCAGATTCTCTCAGCGAGGGCATCTCGTGGGTGGAGGAGGCCAACTGACCGACCACGTGCCTCGTGGTTGCAGCAGGTTGATCGGCATCTCAAGGAGATGGGGATGGGCCAGGCATATGCCTGAGGGATGGCCAGACGGAGGCCCTGGAGTACCGGAGGAAAGTGGATGCAGCGACACGCTGCTCTGGCACATGTTCCCATTCCTGACCTGACCTATGCCGACCAGTGGTTGCCTGATTATCTTATCCAGCCACTACCAGGTGAGCACCCAGGGGTATTGTGCCTTTGTTTAATATTTATGTTAGGTTGTTTATCATCAATCCTGTAGGTCCAGCTATCACTGGTACAACTTCATTGGCATTCTTCAGCTTCCATGATCTTCTCACTTCATTCTGGAGATCTTGGTGTTTGGTCATTTTCTTGATTTCTGTATCGTTTAGTCCAAAATCACTGCTATTAACACCACAATCAGCAATGCCTTCTTCTCTTTTTTTGTACCTAATCATATGTGGTCGCAATGCTTTGTTTTCGATGGTCACACTCAATGGGATCATTTGGTCATATGTGAATAGTCGGTACTTCCATCTTTTGATGATTACTTTTGGTTTATTTTCCCACAAATTTTGTGGAACTGGGACATCAAAGTTTTTGCAAATGTGCCAGCGGATTACTTTACAAACTCTGTTGTGTCGTGTGTACAGCTGTTCTGACATGAGTTTGTTTTTGTGTGTTTGTTCAGTCATGAAGCATAACAAATCATCATTCTCTTCACTAACCCCACCTCGACCCCTCACCTTTCTCTCTTCTTTTTTTTTTCATTCTCTCCGACCTGAGACGAATGCCGTGATGTTACCACCATGACGCAAGTCTTGTCTGCAGCTCGCGAAACAGCTATCTCGCAGTGCTAATTGCAAAGATGTAATTTCAGATACTGTCACAAGTGTATGGAAAAGTGTAGTTACAGACTGGTTTCACCCTTATTCGGGCATCAACAGGACAACATAGCAAGCCTTCATACACTTATGACTGAAAACATATCTATCTCTCTCTGTATCTCTCTCTCTGTATCTCTCTCTCTCTGTATCTCTCTCTCTCTGTATATCTCTCTCTGTATATCTATCTATCTATCTATCTCTATATATATATCTATATCTATATCTATATCTATATCTATATCTATCTCTATCTCTATCTCTATCTCTATCTCTATCTCTATCTCTATCTCTATCTCTATCTCTATCTCTATCTCTCTCTCTCTCTCTCTCTCTCTCTCTCTCTCTCTCTCTCTCTCTCTCTCTCTCTCTCTCTCTCTCTCTCTCTCTCTCTCTCTCTCTCTCTCTCTCTCTCTCTCTCTCTCTCTCCCTCTCTCTCTCTCTCTCTCTCTCTCTCTCTCTCTCTCTCTCTCTCTCTCTCTCTCTCTCTCTCTCTCTCTCTCTCTCTCTCTCTCTCCTCATGCCCAACAGGCGAAGCCTGTGCAACTGTTTAGCCAGAATGGCCTTTTTAAAATGTAATTGTTCCTGGCTGCTACCAGAACTGTTTTGTGTACCAGACAGATTTGTGTGGCAGGTATTTTCTGTTGGTCAGGATGCAGGCAGCAACAGCGAGTATGGCACTTGCTTCCTGTTACCCACTACAATAATGCAGTTTGATCTCAAGTAAATGTCTTGTCGGGTTTGACCAATTCACTCTGGGGAGGAGCTTCTGCTCCTTGGTGTCATGGGGACTTACTCTATTGAGTCGTGGGCCAATTGTGTTAGCATGCATTCTGACCCTTTGTGGCAAGGATGTGTGCGTTTGATTGATCATGTACGTCAGCCTTTGGGCTGAGGTGCATGTGTATGCTCATGCTACAGTCTTGTTGGATTGTGTGATTTGGCCAAATGGTCAAGGTGCGTGTTCCAAGTTAAAAAAAAAAAAAGTTTCGATCTTATTTTTTCAACCTTTTTTTTGTAAAAAAAAAAAAAAAGAGAGAAAAAAAAGGCCTCCCTCATAAGGTGAGGGTTAACAAGCCAAAAACATGCGTCTCTGAATGTTCCCTCTCTGGGGTGGGCTTTATTTTCCAGAATTTGAAATTGAGAATGATATTCCTTTATTTGAATGCAGTACCATCCAATGGAGATATTGAGAGCTGTAGTTATGCTGATCTCATGCCTAATAGGCAGAGCCTATACAACTGTTTAGCCAGAACAACCTTTTTTTTTTAGCCCCTTGCAGGACTTCGTCTGAAACGGGGGCTTATGGACTTGGTCTCAATTTTCGTGTGTGTGCGTGCATGTGTGTGTGCTTCTGTAACCATATCTCAGACATGTATGGGCGGATTTAATTCATACTTAACAAAAATACAAGAAATGATGGGATACATAAGTGCGTCAATATTTTTCAACATCAGCACCAAGATGGCTGATTGGCGGCCATTTCAGTTGTGAAAAAAAACAAAACCGGTGTCGAACACATCCTCAACCATTTCTCTGACATGCATTTACTGATCTTGTTCAAGCTAATCACACAGATAATGAATGATGCCTTACATGAGCACATCATTAATTTTTTTTAAGATAAGATCCAAGATGGCTGACTGGTGGCTATTTTAATTGTAAAAAACCTGATGATGAACACTTCCTCAACCATTTCTCAGACATGCATTTACAGATGCTGTTCAAACTTAGCACACAGAAAAAGAATGATGGCTTACATAAGCAGATCATTTAATTTCGAGAGTAGATCCAAGATGGCCAACTGGTGGCCATTTTAGTTGTAAAAAAACACCCGATGATGAACATATCCTCAACCATTCCTTGGACATGCAATTAACGATGTTGTTCAAACTTGGCAAACAGATAAGGAATAATGATTTACAGATGTACATCATTTTTTTTCAAGATCAGATCCAAGATGGCCGTCTGGTGTCTATTTTGTTACTTAAACGTGTCCCCAACCATTTCTCCGACATGCATGGTCCAATTTTGTATAAACTTGGCAGAGGCACAGAACACAATGGAATACACTTGCACCTAACTTTATTTTGCAATCTGATGAAATATGGCTACCTGGTAGACTGGCAGCCATTTTAGTTATAAAAAAAACCCGACGTCGAACACGTCCTCAACTATTTCTCCGATATACATTTACCGATCTTGTTCAAAGTTGGAAAACTGATAACGAATGATGGCTTCCATAAGCCTGTCATTTTTGTTTGAGATCAGATCCAAGATTGCCGACTAGTAGCCATTTTGTTACTTCAATGTGTCCCAAACCATTTCTCAGACATGCATGGTCTGATTTTCTTCAAACATGGCACAAGCACATGCACGTGATGGTCTACACATGCCCTTCACATTATTTTGCGGTCTAATCAAAGATGGCCGACTGGTAGACTGGCGGCTATTTTAGTTGTATATAAATATGGGCTCGCCCTTTAACTTCACACAGCAAAATTACTAAAACAATGGGGACTATGAAATTTTATGTCTTTCATACTTGTTAAAATGTAAATTGTTCCTGGCTCATCCCAAAACTATTTTGCATACCACAGACAGGTTAATGTGTAGCAGGTATTTCCTGTTGGTCAGGATGCATGCAGCAATAGCTGGTGTGGCACCCAATATAGTCATGTACATTGATATATATATATACATACATACATACATACATACATACATACATACACACATACACACATACATACACACACACACACACACACACACACACACACACACACACACACACACACACACACACACACACACACACACACACACACACACACACACACACACACACACACACACACACAGCCTGGTGTTGGCGTAGTGGTTAGGGCAGCGGCTTGGGATCCAAAAGGTCCTGAGTTCAAGCCCCGTTGGGCCACTGAATTAACGCACCAGGGGGTTGACTCAGCCTGTCATCCTTCCGAGGTCGGCGAAGTGAGTACCAGTGTACTGGGCCGGTGTATACCCTGGTTAAAATAGGTGTACCATATCCCTGTGTCGTAAGAGGCGACCAGGGTTGCGTCAGGAAGGGCATCCGGCGTAAAACCTGTGCCAAATCATTATGCAGATCATAACGGATGAACCGCTGTGGCGACCCCTAACGGCAGCAGCCAAAAGAAGAAGAAGAACATTTTAAATTGATTTGTAAAAATTTCTAAAAACATGTCATTATGGGGTGTAGATGTAGATCTGCATAGATCTGCAGATCTGCATTGTGTAGATCTGCCAAAAAAAATTAAATTTAATCCATTTCAAATTCAGGCTGTAATGCAACAAAATGTGACAAAGTCGAGGGGTATGAATACTTCCTGAAGGCACGATGAGTACGTCTCTATAAGCTCGATAGAATCGATAAACACTCTGCTCTTTTCTCTTTTGGGCTATCATTGGAAATAATAATGATGTGTGCCTTTTTGCTTTTGATTGAATTCCCCCATTGTATGATTTTTACTGCACCCCCACCCAAATTAATGCCTTGAACGGGTGCTTGATAATACAGTAAAGTATTGTGAATGATTCCTTCAGATCTGTTCGTAGCATCTTTTCCTTCTTTGGTCTCGCGCAGTCCATACTTAATGCTAGCGAGTGATGTTTTTTCCCCAAATGATTGGGCTCATTTGATTGGCCGGCGATGTACTTCCTGTTCTGCTTGGCAGTCATTCAAGGTACAGTGCTAAGGGCATAGCCCTGAGTTAGGTTACCCTGCCAATGGAAAGGTATCAAATGGACATCGGACCACAACCCTGCCCGGCCAGTCACTCTCACTCAAGCGACTACAGTGGTGTAATGTCCGCAGTCCATTTGACCGTGGATTTATCCGTGGTCGGCAGCCTCAAGGCCAGAGATAGAAAGGACCTCAAGAAGTCTCCCTTTTATGGTAAACCCTGAACCCCAGATCCGCAACAACACATATCTATATCTACCAGCAAATACAACCTGTCGCTTCACAGATGGGAAGAGAGAGAAGAGAGAGAAGAGAGAGAAGAGAGAGAAGAGAGAGAAGAGAGAGAAGAGAGAGAAGAGAGAGAAGAGAGAGAAGAGAGAGAAGAGAGAGAGAAGAGAGAGAGAAGAGAGAGAGAAGAGAGAGAGAAGAGAGAGAAGAGAGAGAAGAGAGAGAAGAGAGAGAAGAGAGAGAAGAGATAGAAGAGAGAGAAGAGATAGAGAGAAGAGATAGAGAGAAGAGAGAGAGAAGAGAGAGAAGAGAGAGAAGAGAGAGAAGAGAGAGAAGAGAGAGAAGAGAGAGAAGAGAGAGAAGAGAGAGAAGAGAGAGAAGAGAGAGAAGAGAGAGAAGAGAGAGAAAGAGAGAGAAGAGAGAGAAGAGAGAGAAGAGAGAGAAGAGAGAGAAGAGAAAGAGAAGAGAGAGAAGAGAGAGAAAGAGAGAGAAGAGAGAGAAGAGAGAGAAGAGAGAGAAGAGAGAGAAGAGAGAGAAGAGAGAGAAGAGAAAGAGAGAGAGAGAGAAGAGAGAGAGAAAGAGAAAGAGAAAGAGAAAGAGAAAGAGAAAGAGAAAGAGAAAGAGAAAGAGAAAGAGAAAGAGAGAGAGAGAGAGAGAGAGAGAGAGAGAGAGAGAGAGAGAGAGAGAGAGAGAGAGAGAGAGAGAGAGAGAGAGAGAGAGAGAGAGAGAGAGAGAGAGAGAGAGAGAGAGAGAGAGAGAGAGAGAGAGAGAGAGAGAGAGAGAGAGAGGAGTGAGGGGGGGTGGAATATTTTCATTCATAAGTGTATGAAGGTTTGCTAAGTTGTCCTGTTGATGCCCAAAGGGTGAAACCAGTCGGTAACTGCACTTTTTCCATACACTTGTGACAGTATCTGAAATTACATCTTAGCGCTGCGAGATAGCTGTTCCACGAGCTGCAGACAAGAGTTGCGTCATGGCACATTAATTAATTAATTGCCGATATCAATTATGTGTTTATATATATTTATACATGTATATATACATATATATATATACATATATATATATTTTATATATATATATATATATATATATATATATATATATATATATATATATATATATATATATATATATATACATACATACTCATATACAGTCAGATATACTCGTATATTCTCCAACTTTATTTGTACATGGAAGTCATATGCACGTGATGATGACAATTGTATCGCCCTATTGCATTTTAGTTTCGACGAAATGAGTTGTTGCACAGATACAACATTGCATTTACTGAAGAAAATGAACCCTGAATGCATGGTGGAATTAATCCCCAACCATTTCTCGGGTGTCAGTGCCTACAAAATCTGCAGCCAATGAAAATTATTGCCTTTCCAGCAAAGTAGTTCAGGCAAGAATTTTGACAGAATGCTGACGATAACTGCATACTTATTACAAATGACACTGTGAGATCTTTACCAACCACCAAACAGCAACTGATGCAAGCAGGGGACATTTCCTGCATTGATGCAACACCCTGCCTTTGAATCATTGGAGTTTCGAGAATCAAACCCAGACTACATGCAGTGAATATGAGGTATTGCAAACATATGTAAAACAATAATGGTTGTACATTGTATTTGACACAAAATCAATGACCATGCAAGCAATCTTTACCATATTTCCACACAAAATCATGCAAGGTTTTCAAAACATATACAGCCATCGTTGAGAAAACCAAAAGTTATTTTGAGCACAAGAACGAGATATGGAGGTGAGGAAACTCATTTTTTGTGTTGCATATGAAAATACTTGGCAATCAGTACAAATAAAAGCTATTAAAGACATATAGTTGAAATGAGTCATTATGCCAGCAAATATATTATTTGAGTTACAGCATGAAAGGGGGATATAAACTTCAGCTGTAATGAACCTGGCGAGTCAGCAGGAATCGTATCCCAAGTGATTCGGTAATGGGGCGTGCACTTGGCCCATTACATTGGCATGCAATGGCCTACTTTTAGAATTAAGTCATACAGTGTGTGCCAGTCACACAGCTGTCAGCACACACTTACACAGCTGTTTTAAGATTAGCCTGTCTCAAGGGCCACCTGCAAAGAAAAGGACAAATGTCCATGATGTCAAAGTATTCCAAATTTAGACTCCCGACTCCCACTCACAACACTCTCCCCCCTCCATTTCTGTAAATTAAATCACTAAGTTTGAACACAGAGAGATTCACACAACATTCCTGGTAATTACTGTAAATCCCAAATAATGATTAAAATGATGTGTTAATAACAGTAGAAATAGCTAACAGAAAAATTATCACAAAATTTGGAAAATTTAAAAAGAAAATTGATTTTTTTTTGAAAGATACAACTTGTTTTATAATTATTCATAAATAATGCAATAAACTTGTGTATCAACAGGCATTAACATCAGATTATAGAAATTTATATGACAAAAGTTCATGAAATTATTGTGGGAGCACAATTAGGATAAACAAATACTTTGCGTAAATAAATAATTTGATTGTCACATCCAATGGGAATGACAGCTATATTAAAACATTTTGATGTAAAAAGATTTTTTAAAATTTGTTTTAATGCTATGCAAACATGTATTGAGTGCGATAGTAGAATAGGCATGTATTTGATGGGAATAATCAAAATAAGAAGGAACACAAAAGCAAAATAGAACTTTAAAAAACCATGAGGTACAGAATAGATTGTGAACAATTATTATTCACGGTTAAAAAAAACATAACATCTTAGCATTAAATGGACTGACATTCATTAACAATTAATATCTAAGTAAAGTTGAAATAAAACTATGAATGATAGGTTATTGGTGTCCGTGTGAAAATAAAATAGTAATAATAATAATTTTTATTTTTATTATTATTATTTCACTAAAACTTTTTAATTTTGATGCTGATCCATCCCTCTGAGGAAAATGAAGAACAATTAGGATATCAAGAGGTGATCATGAGGATGGGACATTGGTGACAAGGCACAGGAGGAACATCTGTGTTGGTTAAGGCCCAGTCACACCTTGACGTTTTAGCCAACGTATGCCGATTTTTGAAATTTTTTTCTAAAACGCTGGCATACGTTGAATACGTTATGGGTAAATTTTGATAACATTGAGAGCATGCTGAAAAACACTGCCATACGTCGTTGTACGCTGGCTTTAAACGTTGTACTTTTCGGTTGTCCTCAAATTTTTTCATGCTTGAAATTTCACGACGTATGCCAGCGTATGACTCACACGTTCCGCTACGCTGGCCACAAGTTATATGCACGGTCTGCGATCGTTGACAGACGTCAACACATGCTACTTGTAAGTTAATCATAAGTTGAGACACGCCGAGGTAATGTTTAGCGTACCCGAAACTTATTTCTAACCTATGATTAACGTGTTGTTGGCACGTTACGCGATCGTTGCCACACGTCGACAGACGTTACTTTTAAGTTACTCATAGGCTGAAAGACGTCGGTATAATGGATCGTCCTTGCGTCAGCGTCCACGGCCACGGCCAGGACACTTATTTGCAGCATTCTTCAAACTTTTCTTCGGCATGACGAGGATGTTCACACTTCGATGTCTAGCTTGGCTATGATTCCAATTGTCCATCGGCAGCGTCTATTTAAAATAGTCGAGTTTGAGCGTTTTAACACGTTCAGAACAAACACTTCAAATTTCCAAACCCCAGCGTCAAAAAACAAAGGCGAGTGACAGCAATTTAAATCGTTCATTGTAAACAATGAAAATAGTTGAGTGGTACCGTTTAAAAGTCGTTGAGTGTAAAAAAATCCAATTGTTGAGCGCAAGCGTCTATTTTCAATAGTGGAGTTTGAGCGATTTAGCACGTTCAATAGAAACGATTAAAATTTCCGAGCGCCAGCATCAAAAAACAAAGGCGAGTGACAGCAATTTAAATCGTTCATTGTAAACAATGAAAATAGCTGAGTGGTACCGTTTAAAAGTCGTTGAGTGTAAAAAAAAAATCCAAGTGTTGAGCGCAAGCGTCTACTTTCAATCGTGGAGTTTGAGCGATTTAGCACGTTCAATAGAAACGATTAAAATTTCCGAGCGCCAGCGTCAAAAAACAAAGACAAATGACAGCAATTAAAATCGTTCATTGTAAACAATGAAAATAGCTGAGTGGTACCGTTTAAAAGTCGTTGAGTGTAAAAAAAATCCAATTGTTGAGCGCAAGCGTCTACTTTCAATGGTGGAGATGCAGCCATTTAAATCGTTGAGTGGCAGCCTATGAATAGCAAACTCTACGTCACCGGCAAAGATAAACTGCCGCACATATGGATAAGTTAGGCTATCGTTGGGCATAGTTTGTGAACGCCGGCTACACGATAATTATTCGTTGGTATACCGTATCTATAAGTTATCGAGGCGCTCTATGCACATTATTAGTTCATTGTGCATTTGTCCAACCCGTTATGAATAGACCTAAATCGTAAAAACAAGCCATAGCTCATTGTTGAAAAAGCCCCATAAAAATTAGCCGCGAAGAACTTCGAACAATGGTGAAAAGATGTCTCCTACCCGTGGACACGCGGACGCAAGGAGGATCCATCATAACCCACACCCTCCTCCTCACACTCACCTACTACTGCCAACATGAACAAACTACTACTAATACTAATACTGATACTGATACTGATACTGATACTGATACTGATACTGATACTGATACTGTTACTGCTGACATGGACATCGACTCAAAAGGACTCGAAAACACTGTTGGGTTCCCCTTTTATGAACACCATTTTTATATACCAATTCCCAAAATCGCTGGGAACACGTCTTTATATGGCAGTTGTAAGTTAGAAACATGTTCATTTATTTTTTTTGTCGACCGGAAGACATCATTGGAATACATCTACATACGTCAATGTGTGTTGGGACTACGAAAAGAATTGGTTCAAAGCACGTCAAACATAAGTTAGAAATAAGTTTCGCGTAAAAAAGACATTACCGCGACGTGTTTCGACTTATGAGTAGCTTACAAGTAGCCTTTGTGGACGTGTGTAAGCGTCTGCATATCGTGTGTACAACTTATCCCCATCGCATGCGGAACGTGTGTCATACGCCAAGTACGTCGTAAAATTTTGAACATGTTTAAAATTTCTTGACGTACTCTACTTACTACGACGTATGATAGCGTACTTTAGCGTTCTACTCACGTATACCAAACTTACTCATACCGTATTTGACGTGCCCTAACGTTTTAGACACATTTTTCTTAGGTCGGCATACGCTGGCAAGATCGCCAACGTGTGACTGCGATGTTGACACTTCCATTTCTACGACAGTTATGATTCGAATCGTTGTGCGTCAGCCTTTTAATAGGCTACGTCACGACATTGTCGGCGATGCGTGCAACGCGCTATGCCTAAGTTAGACTATCGTTGGGCATAGGTTTTGTAGGCCGACAACAGGTTCAGCATTCGTTGGTATAAGTTATCTATAACACAACGAAACGTTCTGTGTCCGTTACTAATGCGTTATACATAAGACCAAGTCGCTATGAATTCGTCCGAATCTTTAAAAAAAAACATCAAAAGTTCAACGTAAGCCAGCTTTTTACATACATTTTAATACGTTGCCATCGCTGGCTAAAACGTCAAGGTGTGACTGGGCCTTTAGAGCATGTGCTTAGAAGGGAGGAAGAGAATATGGTGAGGCAGGTCTTTGATATGGATATACTTGGCAGGAGGAGGAGGCACAGACCAAAATTGTGGTGAAAGGATGTGGTAGCGAGGGAAATGAAAGGGGTTTGGGTGAAGAAAGGATGCTTGGGATTAAGGGGTGTGGAGAGTGAAAGAAAGAATGTAATCACTAATTTCAACAAAAAAAATTAGCAATCTGGGTGGGCGGAAAAATAAGTCAAAACAAACAAAATAAAATATGTTAAATGGTGATTGATCGTCATGGGGAGAAGAGAAGCTGACATTTTTGGCTCGCCTGTTCGAAGAACAGAGAGCTATAGCGATACCCCCGGCATGAGCGTCAGCGTGAGCGTGAGCGTGAAAATGTTAAATTTTTTGTATTACGGAAAAACTCCTCGACGGATTTCGACGAAACTTGGTGGGGGGGGGGGTTTGGTATGGTCCAAAGATCATGCCAATAGATTTGGACTTGGTCCTCGCCCACCCCAAAAAAAATTGTTGGAGAATTTTTTTTTTTTGCATTTCTACATGTTTTAAGTGATTTCCAACCCCCCCAAAAAGTCCCCCCCCCCGAAAAAAAATTGTTACAAATTTTTTTTTTTTGCATTTCTACATGTAAGTGATTTCCAACCCCCCCCCCCAAAATTGTTAGAGAAAAAAATATCTTTTTTTGCATTTCTACATGTTTTAAGTGATTTCCAACCCCCCCAAAAAAAAAATTGTTCGAGAAAAAAAAAAATTCAACTTTTTTTTCAACAAAATTTCGATTTCTTTTTTTTGCATTTCTACATGTTTTAAGTGATTTCCAACCCCCACCCCCCCCACCCAAAAAAAATGTTGGAGAAAAGAACTATAACTCTGTCAGCACTGTTGACATCATATTTAATGAATAAGATATAAGGTTCACTTGAGTGACCCAGCAGTATTGGCAGCGGAGGTTTTGCACTCTCCCGAGTGCTCCCTCTCTGGTTTCCTTTCTAATGTTTTTATCTACCACTATTTTTTATACACCCGATATATATATATATATATATATATATATATATATATATATATATATATATATATATATATATATATATATATATATATATATATATATATATATATATATGTATATGCGTCAGGAAGGGCATCCGGCGTAAAACATGTGCCAAATCACTATGCGGATCACACGGATGATCCGCTGTGGCGACCCCGAACGGGAGCAGCCGAAAGAAGAAGAAGAAGATATATATATATATATATATATATATATATATATATATATATATATATATATATATATATATATATATATATATATATATATACATATATATATATATATATATATATATATATATATATATATATATATATATATATATATATATATATATATATATATATATATATATATATATATATATATATATATATATATATATATATATATATATATATATATATATATATATATATATATATATATATATATATATATATATATATATATATATATATATATATATATATATATATATATATATATATATATATATATATATGTGTATATATATATGTATATATGTATGTATATATGTATGTATATATATATGTATATATATATGTATATATATATGTATATATATATATATATATATATATATATATATATATATCGGGGCGTATTATGTGATACCGGTCGTCCGTCCGTCTGTCTGTCTGTCTGTCTGTCCGTTCCTGTCTGCACTCTAACTCCCAAAGTTTTCAACTTTCACGTTTCATATTTGGTACATAGGTACAGACTGTGGAGACGGTGTGTCATGACATAAGTTCATCATCTAAAGTGGCTGCCATGGCAACCAGGATGCTGTTTTCCATGTAGTCGCACAATTCTGTATGTACCTTCTTTTTAGGGCATATATTGTGCTCACTTGCACTCTTGTTACTGATTACAATATACAAATACATATATTGCTTTATAATTATACTTCACTGCAATGCTTTATAAAAAATATTAATTATTAGACTCGTCTTTTAAAAACGATAAATGTATAAACAGGCGAGCATTGGGTGGCTTTGACACCAACTCTGGTTAACCTTACGCTTTACCCTCTTTTGCTCCGACTAACGGTAAGGCCCGAAACGTCAGCTTTTTTCTCTACAAAGTATAAACTCTTTACTCGGTGGGTCCCCTGGGAAATTTTGAAATATTACTGTCACAATGTGCATTTTGGGGGTGATCCTGTCCAAATTGTAACAAACAAACAAACAAAAAAAAATGCAAATAAAAGTGATATTTGGGGATGATTGTTTTTTTTTAATTTCACCTGAATATACATTGCTGGGAAGATTATTTTCAGTTAGTACGGTATAGCATTTTGTTATTATAAAATAAGTGAATACTGAATACCATATACCTTATCCAGCACTTTTAAAACAAGTGTTTTAAGGGGGTCATGCGTCATGTACTGGAGCGGTTAACCAGAATCACCCTCGCTCTGCTCGTGGTGCAAAACCAGAGCATTCACTGCACCTTATGTTTCCAGGGGTCAGTAAACACACACCATCCCATGTTTACAAGGGAAAGTTGCAAGTCATAATCAACAAATTATTTTTGAAAGATTTATTTTATTTGCATTTATAACACTAGTCTCTGTGCCTGCCACACTTTTCTCATCCCCACTCCTCCCCCTAATGATATCGAGTCGAGAGCCTGATGGTGGTGGGGCAGCATTATATAATGTAATTGTGGGGCAGCACAAGTATGATGGACCAAATGGCCTCCTGCATCAAAGTTCCTTGTTAAGATTTATTGATCTCATTTCGATGTGGTCACAAACTTCATTGTGACCAACAGACATTATCAGGTTTTGTATTTATGTACAGCAGAATCACGTGTTTACTTCGTGCAAGGTAAATCCGGCATGAAGGTATTGTCCGTGAGGTTCACAGAAGAGTGAACGGTGATGGGAAAAATCCAACAATGGACGCTATTTCAGTATTTACCAACATTGACAGACGTTCTCCTGCCTGGCGGACATCTGATCACCGTAACATGCTTGAAAGCTTTTGCTAACTTCCCGAAAAATACCTTATAAACAAACCACCATGGGAGTAATTCACACAACTGTGGTCATTTTCCATTGGCATTGCACCCCATCTGGATGAAATGGGTGAAGAAACGAATAAGCATATCGGAATAGCATCTCAATTCCCTATAATCGTGGCATGTTTATTTGATGATGAAAATACGAATTTCCATACACATATGGAAGAGTTTCACAATGGGTATTTTATTACCCTCGCTGGAGGAGAGGGTATTGCATTTGGGACCGTTTGTTACTTCCGAAATCTAAAGATTTCGTAAGTATATTGATGCCTTCCGTTTCTGTTTGTTTGTTAGTTAGTTTGTTTGTTTGTTTGTAGGCACGATAACTCGAGAACAGAAGAAGCTCCCAATGTCAAATTGCACCACGTGATTCAGGAGGGTGATGGCTAGTGCTGATTAGATTTTGGTCAAAACCGGTCAAAGGTCAAGGTCACAGTGAGGTCAAATATTCGATTTTTGATGGTTTGGGACAGATAATTCGAGAACGGAAGAAGCTACCAATGTCAAATTACACCACGTGATTCAGGAGGGTGGTGGCGAGCGCTGATTAGATTTTGGTCAAAATCGGTCAAAGGTCAAGGTCACAGTCAGGTCAAACATCCAAAACATTCGATATTTGATTTTTTGGTACAGAATCATCTTAGAAACTTCTGGTTTGCGTCGCTACGTTCTCTCGAGACAGCTTTTATTAGACAAGGTCAGTAGTCAAGTTGCCGATTTCGTAAGTACCAGTCTATGACTGCTTGTTTGTTTGTTTGTTTGTTTGTCTGTCTGTTTGTCTGTTTGTTATTTGGAAGAAAAAAAATGTTTTTGACAAGTATATTGATCGCTTCTGTTTGTACTTGAGGAAAAAGTTTTTTGCCAAGTTTGTTGGTCTGTAGCATTTGTCTGTCTGTTTGTCCGTTTGTCTATCTGTCTGCCTGTATGTTTGTCACACAATTTTTGGTCACAGTTTTCAAGCAACCATTCTGAATTTTTTTGTGTATGTAGTTGAGCGGAAAAGGACAGCAATGCTTAACTTTGGTGAATATCCAAATCCAGATCTGGATCTGAGAATGTTTTAAGTGATTCTTCACCAATGAGAGATGGAGCCAAAAACGATAAAGAGCACAATATCTCAAAAGGTTATGGATGGATTTGGACAAAACTTGGTGGGCAGGTTGGGTTTGTGACAAGGACGAAACGATTTAATTTTGGTGAAAATCCGAATCCGGATCCAGATACGAGAATTATGGGTTCACGAGTCAGTAAGTGACCACTATGTTCGTTATGGGTGTGTGTGTGTGTCTGTCTGTCTGTCCCGAGCATAGCTCCGTGGGTTTTGATCCGATCTTGATAAAGAATTAGGGTGGGAGGTTTGTATCATGATCTAGTTGTGTTTTCCGGAGAATGGGTGTGCTGCGCCCATTATGGGCAGAGCCACGCCCAAAAACGTGTGTTTTTAGGTGATAGCCAGTTTCAAGTTACATCTTCTCCGAGGGGGTTTGTCGAATCTGGCAGGGGTTTCGGTATTTGGTGAGCCCAATCGCACCTGCATAGCCCCACGGAGTTCGATTTTTCATTTTTGTCCCAAGGTCACGGTCACAAGGTCACAAACTTAGAAAATGTCAAAAAAATCAATAAATTAGACATCTAGCTCCTATGGTTTTCAACTGTTTCGAATGAAAGTTGGTATGCAAGTAGTGCTCTTCGTGTACGACAACTTTCATCATTTACGTTTTTCCCAATTCCCGCCAGTTGGCCCGTGGCGTCCCCTCGAAAGTCAAAAAATAAAAAAGGCGAACCGTGTACATTGCTCGTAAACCATCGCCAACTCCAGACTTGTTTAATTTGTAAGTGATTTTTCACCATTGAGAGATGGAGCTAAAAACGACATTGTATGATATCACAAAAAGTTGTGGACGGATTCAGATTATACTTTGTGGACAGGTTGGATGTGTGAAAAGGACTAATTGATTCGATTTTGGTGAAGATCTGAATCTGGATACGAGAATTTTTAAAGTGGTTCTTCACCATTGAGAGATGGGGCCAAAAACTATAAAGAGCACAATATCTCAAAAGGTTACAGATGCATTTGGACAGAACTTGGTGGACAGGTTGGGTGTGTGACAAGGACGAAACGATTCAATTTTGGTGAAAATCCGAATCCGGATCCAGATACGAGAATTATTTAATTTGTAAGTGATTTTTCACCATTGAGAGATGGAGCTAAAAACGACATTGTATGATATCTCCAAAAGTTGTGGACGAATTCAGATTATACTTTGTGGACAGGTTGGGTGTGTGAAAAGGACGAATTGCTTCGATTTTGGTGAAGATCTGAATCTGGATACGAGAATTTTTAAAAGTGGTTCTTCACCATTGCGAGATGGGGCCAAAAACTACGGAGAGCATGATATCGCTAAAAGTTGTGGACGGATTCAGATTATACTTTGTGGACAGGTTGGGTGTGTGAAAAGGACGAATTTATTGGATTTTGGTGAAGATCTGAATCTGGAAACGAGAATTTTTTAAAGTGGTTCTTCACCATTGCGAGATGGGGCCAAAAACTATGGAGAGCATGATATCGCTAAAAGTTGTGGACGGATTCAGATTATACTTTGTGGACAGGTTGAGTGTATGAAAAGGACGAATTTATTGGATTTTGGTGAAGATCTGAATCTGGATACGAGAATTTTAAAAAGTGGTTCTTCACCATTGAGAGATGGGGCCAAAAACTACGGAGAGCATGATATCGCGAAAAGTTGTGGATGACTTTTGACAAAACGATGTGAAAGAGTTGGTTTGGTTACAAGAACAAGCCGATTTGATTTGAGTTAACGTCCAGATTCAGATCTGACCCATCAGTGGGATACAAAATTTAATCTTTTCAGCCTGGCAGAGGTATGCGCTCTTCCAAGTGCCATTCCGTTTCGCCGAGTGCCACTATGAGTTATTTTTCATTTCTTTATTTGTTTGTTTGCACAGAGCTTTCATGTTTTTCTCTGAAACCGCTTGTAGGATTGAGACAAAATTTTTTACCACAGGTGCGATTACTCATGTAGAATGTTGTAATCATAATTATGTCAGAGATGACATGGTGTGGTGGCCATGTTGGAAAAATGGCAAAACGTTGGACCTCTGTATCTCTGAAACCACACCAGGGAAAAAATTGAAACTTGGCACATGGCAAGTACTCCTCATTGGGAATAAGCGTGATTATTTTTTATGACGTCATAGGAGCCTTCGTTATGACATCATAATTGCATATGTAGAACGCTACATCTGATCAGTATGAAAATTTTTGAGGGTCATCTCGGGATAAAATCTTCTTCTTCCTCTTTCAGCTTGCTCCCGCTAGGGGTCGCCACAGCGGACCAACTGTCTCCATTTTGCTCTATCCTCCACATCTTCCATTGACACTCCAACCACCCGCATGTCCGCCCTCACCGCATCCATGAACCTCTTCTTTGGCCTTCCTCTTCTCCTCCTGCCTGGCGGCTCCATCTTCAACATCCTTCTCCCGATATACTCCGTTTCCCTCCTGTGCACATGTCCAAACCATCTCAATCTCGCCTCTCTCACTTTGTCTCCAAACCGTCCTACCTGCGCTGTCCCTCTAATACACTCATTTCTTATCCTGTCCATCCTCGTCACTCCCAACGAGAATCGCAGCATCTTTAACTCTGCCACCTCCAGCTCCGCTTCCTGTCTTTTTGTTAGTGCCACCGCCTCCAAACCATACAACATAGCTGGTCTCACTACCGTCTTGTATACTTTCCCCTTCACTCTTGCAGCTACCCTTCTGTCACAAATCACTCCTGCAACTCTTCTCCACCCACTCCATCCTGCCTGCACTCTCTTTTTCACTTCTCTCCCACACTCTCCGTTACTTTGGACAGTTGATCCCAAGTATTTAAACCAATCCACCTTCCCCACCTCAACTCCTTGCAACTGCACCATACCACCACCCTCCCTCTCATTTACGCACATGTACTCCGTCTTACTCCTACTGACTAACATTCCCCTTCTCTCCAGTGCGTACCTCCACCTCTCAAGGCTCGATTCAGCCTGCTCCCTACTCTCCCTACAGATCATGATGTCATCCGCGAACATCATGGTCCATGGAGACTCCAGTCTGATCTCGTCCGTCAACCTGTCCATCACCATTGCAAACAGGAAAGGGCTCAGAGTCGATCCTTGGTGCAATCCCACTTTAACCTTAAACCGGTCCGTCATTCCTACCGCACACCTCACCGCTGTCACACTGTCCTCATACATATCCTGCACGATCCTCACATACTTCTCCACCACTCCCGACTTCCTCATACAATGCCACAACTCCTCTCTTGGCACCCTATCATAAGCTTTCTCTAAATCCACAAACACACAATGTAACTCTTTCTGGCCTTCCCTATACTTCTCCATCAACATTCTTAAAGCAAACATCGCATCAGTGGTGCTCTTTCCTGGCATAAACCCATATTGCTGCTCACAGATCGTCACCTCTCCTCTCAACCGAGCTTCCACTACTCTTTCCCACAACTTCATGGTGTGGCTTAACAACTTTATCCCTCTGTAATTTCCACAGCTCTGCACATCACCCTTATTCTTGAAAATCGGAATCAGTACACTTAATCTCCACTCCTCCGGCATCCTCTCACTTTCCAAGACTTTATTAAACAATCTGGTTAACAACCCCACTGCCATCTCTCCTAAGCACTTCCATGCCTCCACTGGTATACCATCTGGGCCAACCGCCTTTCCACTTTTCATCTTCTTCATAGCAGTCCTCACTTCATCCTTACTGATCCACCCCACTTCCAGATTCACTATCTCCACCTCTTCCAACCTTCTCTCTCTCTCATTTTCTTCATTCATCAGCTCCTCAAAGTACTCCATCCACCTTCTCAACACACTCTCCTCACTCGTCAGCACATTCCCATTTGCGTCCTTTATCACCCGAACCTGCAGCACATCCTTCCCAGCTCGGTCCCTCTGTCTTGCCAATCGGTATAAATCCTTTTCCCCTTCTTTTGTATCCAGCTTCTCATACAGCTCGTCATATGCCTTTTCCTTGGCCTTTGCCACCTCTCTTTTTGCTTTTCGACGCCACTCCTTATACTCCTGCCGACTTTCTTCATCTCTCTGACTATCCCACTTCTTTTTAGCCAACCCCTTCTTCCTTATACTTTCCTGTACTTCCTCATTCCACCACCAAGTCTCCTTATCTTCCTTCCTCTGTCCAGATGTCACACCAAGTACCTTCCGAGCTATCTCCCTCACAACTTCTGCTGTCGTTGCCCAATCATCCCACCCATCTTTACCACCATCCAGCGCCTGTCTCACCTCCTCCCTAAATTTCACGCAACAGTCTTCCTCCTTCAGCTTCCACCATCTGGTCCTTGGTTCAGCCCTCACTCTCTTCCTCAACCTCACCTCGAAAGTCATCCTGCAGACCACCAATCGATGCTGTCGAGCTACACTCTCCCCTGCCACAACCTTACAGTCACTAATCTCTTTCAGGTTGCATCTCCTACTTAAGATGTAATCCACCTGTGTGCACTTTCCTCCACTCTTGTATGTCACCCTGTGTTCCTCCTTCTTCTTGAAATACGTGTTTACCACTGCCATTTCCATTCTTTTTGCAAACTCTACCACCATTTGCCCTTCCACATTTCTCTTGTTGAGACCGTACCTCCCCATCACCTCCTCATCCTCTTTATTCCCTTCCCCAACATGTCCATTGAAATCTGCTCCAATCACCACTCTTTCATCCTTGGATACACTCTCCACCACTTCATCTAACTCACTCCAGAAATCTTCTTTATATTCCATCTCACACCCCATATGTGGGGCATATGCACTGATGACATTCATCATCACCCCTTCAATTTCCAACTTCACACTCATCACTCGGTCAGACACCCTCCTCACCTCCAATACCCTCTTGACATGATCTTCCTTCAGGATTATCCCGACACCATTTCTCCTCCCATCCACACCATGGTAGAACAGTTTGAAACCACCTCCAATGCTCCTCGCCTTACTCCCCATCCACTTGGTCTCTTGTACACACAGTATGTCCACCTTTCTTCTCTCCATCATATCAGCCAACTCTCGCCCTTTGCCAGTCATCGTCCCAACATTCAGAGTTCCAACTCTCACCTCCACACTTCTACCCTTCCCCCTCTCCCACTGCCTCCGGACTCGCCTTCCCCGTCTCCTTCTCCTTCGCCCAGCAGTAGCACAATTTCCACTGGTACCCTGCTGACCACCGGTACCGGTGGCGGTCGTTGGTAACCCGGGCCTCGACCGATCCGGTATGGAAATTCGTTTTGTTGTCCGCATAATGATTTGGCATAGGTTTTTACGCCGGATGCCCTTCCTGACGCAACCCTGGTCGCCTCTTACGACACACAGGGATATGGTACACCTATTCTAACCGGGGCATACACCGGGCCCAGTACAACTGGTGCTCATTTCGCCGACCTCGGAAGGATGGCAGGCTGAGTCAACCCCCTGGTGTTTTCGACTTGGTTTATATATATTTATATATATATATATATATATTTATATATATACACATTATATAAATACATATATAAATACATATATATATATATATATATATATATATATATATACATACATATATTAATTCAGTGTCCCAACGGGGCTTGAACTCAGGACCTCTTGGGTCCCAAGCCACTGCCCTTACCACTGCGCCAACACCAGGCTTCATCTCGGGATAAAATGGTGCACAGAAAAAAAATTGATGACGTCATTGGTCACGTGATTTGGGGATCATATTGTTTTTCTTTTAACCTTCAAAAACCTTCTTCTTTGAAGTGGCTGAACAAATCGAGGCAAAACTTTACAAGTATGACTGCCTATCAGTGACGAACAAAACGTTCACACATATGAGGTCATCGGTCACATTGTTTGGCAGCCATATTGGATTTACTCGAAAACCTATAAAAATCATCTTCTCCAGATCGGCGAGACAAATGGAGGAGGAAACTTCACAAAAATGTTCCCGAAGTCATGGGTGTACAAGTTTGTAAAGGAATAATTGATAGGTCACATGGGTTGAAAGCCATACTGGATTGAAGAAAAATATTAATTAATGTTTTCTCTGGAACCTCTTAATCAATCGACATGAAATTTCTCATTTATGATCTTGTGATGTGGAATGCATGTTTTAAATTTCAAATTAATTGGACGCATGGTCAGGCAGCCAGAATTATTTATTTTTTTGATATGGGTTTTTTTTTATTTTTGAATAAGGCTCACTTGGCTGTGTCTGGATGGGTTTGAGGGTAGAGGAGTAGCAGCTGAAATGCAAATCCTATCCAGGTTACTCCTGATGACTTCATCTATGCCTTTTGCTTGTTTGGGTTCCTTCTGATTACTCCAAAGCAGGACTACCTATTTGGTCTTCCATTTGATTTGAATTGAATTGAATTGAATTAATAATGAATAATAATAATAATAGCGAACGTAGTGAGCTTCATACTCAACGCGTGCACATGAGATAATAGGAAACAACAACAACAACAACAACACAATACCTTGGCAATTTGGAATCCGTGTCGTCGGCTATGACCCATTTGCTTCCGGTTTTTGTCATGGGGAATAATGCGTCCCGGGAGATAAAGGCATCGTCGGAGACATGAAAGACCCAAATATCAGACATGGTGTATATTTCCTCCACTGATTTTAATAAAGATATCTCCCGCATCATCAAAAAAATTTTTTAATCGTGATTTACATTATTTAATCGCTGATCCCGAATCCAGGCCGAAGTAACCGGAAATTGCAGCATCATCTGCTATGCACCTGACTGACCTCAGATCTGTCAAAATCATCAGCTGTGCGGCGCTTACATGTACCATGGTATAGTTGGCAAGCATACAGTTGTGAACAAGTTATAGGTAAAGTCAGAAACGAATGTAAGAAGTATTCTACGTTCGCTTCTAGGCTTTGCCTATTCCATATGAATAAAAAACACGTTATGGGTCGGGGTCAAGTGTCTGATCAAAGCAGGGTTGCATCAAGGCAGGATGTGTTGGTACCTGGTCATCACTGCCAGCAGTTATATAGTTGCAGTTCTAATTATGTCTCATGAATTTGATCTATGGCATCCTAGAAGAAACAGTGCAAGCAATTACCATAATGTGTAACAACCCCTCGAGCTAAGTTCAAAGTATTGATGGCCCAACCAAGGAGTTTTTCACAACAGCAGGCATCCTCCAAGGGGACACCCTTGCTCCATATCTTTTTGTTATAGTTGTTGATTACATTCTCAGGCAGTCAATAGAGACAATGAAAGAGAAAGGAACTGACATCAAGCCAAAAAGATCAAATTGCGACAGAGATAAGCATCTCAGAGACTTTGATTCTGCAGATGACATTGCTTTAACAGCACCACTTTAGAAGGATGCTCAAGACCTAATTTCTGTTGAGGATGCTTCAGTTAAGGTCGGTCTGTTTCTAAATGCCAAGAAAACAGAATACATGACAGTAAATGAGGATGCTGATCATCTACCAATCTTCTCCAAGGATGGCTCACAACTAAATTAAGTCAAAGACGAAGTACTTTGGGTCTTATGAAGCCGACTCCAAGGAGGACTTCATATCACACAAAGGTCAAGCCTGGAGTGCATGTAACAGGCTGCAGCACATCTGGCAGTCTAACATTTCAAGATCTACCAAACTTGCATTCTTTAGAGTTTGCGTCGAGAATATACTCTTATATGGATCAGAGACATGGAGCATGAAGAAGGCCCTGCAGGACTGGCTCGATGGCACACACGAGGTCCTTCTAAAAAGTAATGGGACTGAGCCTGCTGTGTGCTCCACTTACAAAGCTTGAATGAACAGGTTGTGTGACAGTCTTTCACAACATTCCAGCAATATATATGATTGGTGATTGTTGACTGCGCTCATTGTGATTTTTTTTTACAGGTTGTGCTTTACACGTTGTCTTGTCCGAGTCGTCGTGCTATGAGTCGTGAGCAGAGAGCCAATCTGAAGTTTCTTGCCAACCTTGGCAAAACACCTTCTGAATCCTTTGCAATGCTGCAGTAAGTCTACGGGGAAGAAACTATGTCACATACATGTGCATTTGAATGTCACAAGAGCTTTAAATAGGGACGGGAGGAGGTTGAAGATGATCCACAGTCTGGAAGACCTTCATTGAGCAGAACGACGGACAACATTGAACGTGTGAAGCAGATGGTGCGCGCAGATCGTTGACTCACGGAACTTTCCATCATCAAGGACACTGTCTGGAGCATCATCACTGAAAATCTCAAAATGCGCAAGATGTGCACAAAGATGGTCCCCAAGCTGTTGTCTGAGGACCAGAAACAGCAAAGAGTCACTGTCTGTCAAGACATTATCGAGCGCCTCGAGAACGATCCAGACCTGCTCGGGAGAGTCATTACTGGCGATGAATCATGGATATTCGTATTCGATCCCGAGACCAAACGGCAGAGTCGTCAGTGGAAAAGTCTGGCATCACCAAGACCAAAGAAAGCAAGGATGTCGAATTAGAAGGTAAAAGTAATGCTCATCGTGTTTTATGACATCAAGGGCATCGTCCACTTTGAGTTTCTACTACAGGGTCAAACAGAGAATCAATACGTGTACAAGGAGATCCTCTGGTGCCTCATAAGATCAGTCCGGGACAATAGGAGGGATCTGTGGGAGAACAACGCCTAGGGTGCTCCACCATGACAACGCCCCTGCTCACAGTGCCCTGAACATCCGACAGTTTCTGGTGGAGAGGAACGTGCAAACTCTGGAGCAACTGCCATATTTACCAGACTTGGCCCCTTGTGATTTTTCCTATTCCCCAAGCTCAAGGGGGTGATCAAGGGGATCCGATTTATTGATGAGGAGGCCATCATAAGGACTGTGATGATGGAGCTCCAGAGGATTCCAGAAGAAGCCTTCCAGAGGTGCATCGAAGCATGGAAGAAAAGGATGGACAAGTTGGTGAGACTGGAGGGAAACTATTTTGTAGGCGACAAGCTGTGATTGCAATATATTTTTTGGAATAAAATTTCTGTGCAGTCAGTCCTGCTACTTTTTAGACAGACCTCGTATACTCGGCATATTTTGAGAGTTCAGAACATCGGCAGACGGGAACACAGAACAAAAGCAGAGATCTACGGAGACATACCACCCATTTCTACCAATGTAGCAAGTCACAGAACACGTTTTGCTGGTCACTGTTTCTGCGCCAAAGACCAAATTATATCTGACATTATCTGCTTGAGATTGCTTGTCCAACCAGAGGAAGAAGGCCACTGAACTACATCAACTGCGTAGCAAGGGATATCCAGCATGACATAGCGAACTTGCAGACACTGATGATGGACAAAGACTCATGGCGTGGCATTGTGAACTCTATCTCAGATGTGTCCGCTGAGTAGTACTATGCAGTTGACCCTTTTTCCTGAATACAGTCGGTATCAATTCAATTGGTTTTTAAATTACCTGAACACGAAGTAATAAATATTTGCATCATGGGTCGACACAGTAAACCAGGACTCCCCCGAGTCTAACGAGGCCTCATACGTCTCTACGATGTGGGATCGCTGAGTTATGGACAGAGTAACATGCTATATATATATATATATATATATATATATATATATATATATATATATATATATATATATATATATATATATATATATATATATATATATATATACGCAGTTAGCCCTTTTTCCTGAATACGTAGTCGGTATCAATTGAATTGGTGTTAAATAACCAAACATGAAGTAATAAATGTTGACACCATGGTTGCGAGGGTAAAACGGAACTCACCCAAGTTTCACAAGGCCCACATACGTCTTTCTACGATGGGGGATTGACAAGTTATGGATCTCGAACAGGAACATTCTATCTATTTAATATGTAAGCAGGTGACCTTTTTCCTGGGACCATCGGCAGTTTCCATTTAATTGATACTCTCCCCTCAAACCCATCCAGGAACAGCCAAGTGAGCCTTATTCAAAAAAAAAAAAGTTCTCAAATTCAAACAATTAAATAATTCTCGTTGCCAGGCCATGTGGCCGATTTGGTTGAAATTTAAAATATACATTCCACATGTCTGCTAGATCGAAATAGGGAAGTTTTACATTGATCAATAAAGTGGTTCCAGAGAAAACATTATTTAATATTTTCCTTCAATCCAACATGGCCACCAAACCATGTGACCTATCGATTAGTCATGAACAAACATGTACATGCATTTCTTGGGGAATATGCGTGTAAAGTTTCACTTCAATCTGTTCAGCAATTTCGGAGAAGAATATTTTTATCCTGCCTCCCCCCCCCCCCCGCCCCCCGGATGGACGGAGCGGGATTTTGTAATCGTCCGGTTTGTTTGTCTGCCTGTCTGTTAGTAACTTTACGGCAAAACAGCTTTAGCAAACACTATCAAATTTATTCCACAGGTGGGCAATGAACCTTGGATGACCCCATTAACTTTTGGGTCCAATTGGATCAAAGGTCAAGGTCACGAAAAGATCAAAATCGTATTTTGCTCATAACTTCGTCAAAATGATCTGATTTACTTCAAACTAAGCTTATAGTGAACCTTATTCTATTTGTCACTTGTAATCCTACCCATTCCCATAGTAAAAAATGCATATTTGTGAAGATCGGTAGGGTCCGAAGTTTTGGGGGTCATGGTCATCGGTCAAAATTACAAATTTTCCATTAATACTAAAACATGGTTTCGAAAATACAACTTTACGGGAAAACGGCTGGCCCAAACACTGTCAAATTGTATCCACAGGTGGGTAATGAACCTCGGACGACCCCATTCACTTTTGGGTCCAATTAGGTCAAAGGTCAAGGTCAGGTCACGAAAAGGTCAAAATCTTTTTCGCTCATAACTTCGTCAAAAATGGTTTAATTGACTTCAAACTAAGACTAAAATATTCCTTATTCTATTCCTTATAATCAACATTCAGGTAAAGGATGTATCAAATTTAAATTTGATCCCCAAAATAACTTTATGCCTTAAATGGGCAGGATTTGTTGTGCCTGGCACCACTTGTTTTAATTTTGTAATTTTCAATCGAATATGGCTGATGAACCACGTGACCCATGACATCATAAATTTACATTCTGCCTCTAATTTGGTGGGGGATTAAGCTTGTGAAGTTTCATATTAATCGGATAACGTGTATTTTTCTATCGAAGATGGCCACCAAACCATGTGACTTATGACATCATAATTTAAGCATCTCTGCAGCAATGGTGTTAGATGATACTTGCAAAGTTTCGCTTCGATAGGATGTGGTTCCAGTGAAAACATTATTTAATATTTTTCTTCAATCCAATATGGCTGCCAAACCATGTGACCCATCAATAATTCATTAACAAACTTATATCCGCTCATCTTGGAGAACATGTGTTTTAAGTTTCCTGTTGATTTGACCAGCCATTCTGGAGAATTTTTTTTTAAATGTATTTTTAACAATCTGGCTGCCGAACCACTTGACCTATGACGTCATATTTTTTTTCCTCCGATACGTTTGTTGCGTCTAACACCCAAGAAATTTCAAATTTTTAGGATAGAGCATTGCTGTATTCTTCAAATTATGATGTAATAATGAAGGGACCGATGACATCATGGTAAACAACACTTATACCCCATGTGGAGACCTTGACAATGTGTCATGTTTAAATTTTTTCTCGAGAAAAAGACGTCCAAAGTTTTTCGGTTTTTTAAAGATGGCGCTCATATCACGTGACCTATGATGTCATAATTATCCCTTTAAAATTCTACTCAAAAAAGACATACTCCGGTGAAACGTTTGTGTCAATCAGACTAACGGTTGCTGAGAAAATGAATTTTAAATGCGAAAAAATACCAAAAATGCCGGCGAAATAAAAATAATCATAAACAGAAGAAAAGCAATCGGTTACCCAGCCTGAAAGGCTTTGGTACCCCAACTGGAAGGGCACTGGGCAGAGCACATAAATCCGCCAGACTGAACAGTTTATGTTTTGTATCCCACTGATGGGCCAGATCTGGATCCGGACCTGAACCATAATCGATTTGGCTTGTTCTCATCATCTTAACAACTCATCCAACAAGTTGTCATAACTTGTCAACAACTTTTTGAAATACCACGCTATATATAATTTTTGGCCCACCCATCTCTCATTGGTGAAGAATTACTTTAAAAAACTTCTCGTATCCAGATCCGGATTCGAATTGTCACCAAAAATGAATCGATTAGTCCTTTTTACACACCCAACTGGTTCAAAAAGTTTCTGCGGAATCCATCCATAACCTTTTGAGATATTGTGCTATATGTCGTTTTTGGTCCAATTTCTCAACGGTGAAGAATCATTTGAAAAATTCTTGAATCCAGATTCAGATCTTCACCAAGATCGAATCAATTAGTCCTTTTCACACACCCAACCTGTCCGCAAAGTTTAATTTAAATCCGTCCACAACTTTTTGAGACATCATACAATGTCGTTTTTAGCTCCATCTCTCAATGGTGAAAAATCACTTAAAAATTAAATAATTCTCGTATCTGGATCCGGATTCGGATTTTCACCAAAATCTAATCTTTTCTTCCTTGTCACACCCCCAACCTCTCCACCAAATCTTGTCAGAATCTGTCCACAACCTTTTGAGATATCCTGTTCACAGACTGACAGACAGAGTACAGACGGGGGTGAAAACAACCTGTGTCATCCACCTTCGGTGGTGGAGGTAATAATAATAATAATAATAATAATAATAATAATAATAATAATAATAATAATAATATACAATAAACATTACACTACATTTGTTTTCAAGCAGTGCATTATTATAACAATTAGACAAAAACTTATATTATAACAAGGTGAATTTGAAAAACAAACAGCCATATAATTTTCTTCGTAGCTAACAAATATTTTGGTGTGCTATGATGTGATGATATCCGGCGGTGATATTTATTTTTAATTACCAGTCCATTTTTACTGTTTCACTATTAGCACCTATCTTGCCTAAAGCCTACTTTCCCAATTAGTAACTTTAATAGTGCATATAAACATAATTAGCTCTCAAAAAAAAACTCTGTCACAAAAAGATATTTAAACTCCCGTGAAGATTAAAGTAAAAAAATGATCAAATTGGTCTGTTGTGAGAAACGACGATACTCAGTTCTGTTCTTGTGTATGGCAGCATGGCTGCCAGGTAGTTCTCATTTCTTGGTAGCACAGTTGTGCCACTGATGCTGTGCCCTTCTCCCAGTACACTGGTACTCATTTCACCGACATCAGAAGGATGAAAGGCCGAGTCAACCCCACCTGGTGTTAATTCAGCAGCCAACGGGGCACAAACTCAGGACCCTAAGATCCTCAGCCAGCCACCCTAATCATTAAGCCAAAAAAAACACCAGGCGAACTGTACATAGTTATTGCACAAAAAATAAACCAGGAGACCATGCGCCTAATAACAACCTTCACCTGCGAATTGCAGGTGCAACCGCAAACTCAAACATAATAACTGTTGCTTTCTGCAGCTTTTAAATAACAAAGGAATTGGATTTCATCAACTACAGGCTGGATGGCTAACAGGGCTGTCTCACTCAAAACAGTTTCACAGCATTGAAGGTCACAGGAGCTTCAGCGAGTACACAAGTGGACATATGTCACATGGACAACAAATAATCTAATGTAGCGGTCAGACCATACGATTCTGGAATGTATTTTATGTAAAGTCTGACAACCAGTGCACAGATGACAACACTTATCTGTTAGAAGACTGTCATGTAGCATAATGTACTCTTTGCCATAAAAAAAAAACAAACAAACATGTAGAATTGGTGATGTAATTGTTCAAGTACTGTTCCAGCATTCATTCAACGCGCCTTTTCAGCACGAGGAATGTGAAGAACACCGCTTGCAAGTTTCTACACAATGTAGTTGCCTCATGCAATAATTGTTCAGCACTTGCAACTTCTGCATCCTTCGGTTTTAAGAGGTGACATGAGACATTCTGAGCAAATATTAAACAGTCTTTCTGAGACACCAGCATATGGGTCATCCAACAAACACAGAGATCACATTATTTAACGGGAGGGGGGGGGGAGACAAAGCATGGAAAGAGCAGAGGGTGCAAGACAAGAAAGGAGGTGGTAGAAAACTGAGAGACCACCACACTATCTGCGATGGTGAAGTGATCGGCCCATAGACACAGCTTCATCGCAGGACATTCTGATAGTCTTGAAGGAGCATTCCAATATCATGGAGCATTCCAATGATTGGTTTCCACGGCATCAAGCTGAGCAAGGTGTGAGGCAGGGGGAACCTGTCCAGAGGGGAGAGCACAACTCCATTCCATGAAGGTCCTGATGAAGAGTTTACAGGTTGATAGGAGTGTCAAGGAAGAACTTTGTATGACGCCGGATGCCCAGTAGGAGACTGGCTTTAAAAGCCAATTTTGAAATGTGGTTTTTCAATGAAATATCATGGCTGATAGTGAGACCCAGGAGTTTCAGTGACTGAACTTCCTCAAGAGGATTGTTAAGAAAGTCGGTGGGAGGGTTTGCCAGATGGTCCTTTTGGAGAGAGATAGTGAGAGCGTGGCATTTGTCTGGATTGAAAGAAATACTTCCACGTGTTTGACCAGCTTGTAATTTTGTCAAGGTCTCAAGACAGGGAAGAGGCCACAGCCTGCCTGTCTGAAGGATGAGGGATGTCACGGCATACTATGGAGTCAAAAGGAAAAAGATAAAGAGGGTTTTTAAGAGAGTCGGAGAGATCATTAAGGAAGATCAGGAATAGGAC
>NC_140963.1:31370694-31378194 GCF_056783735.1 Eptatretus burgeri | reverse complement strand
AACGACCAAATTAATGAAACACTGCTCACCTTCACTCTTTCATTCCTCTTTTTCCCCCACCTTTGGATTAAACTCCCTCACTTTGTTCAATCCCATTCTTCCCTCCAGGCCTTCAAAACAGCTGTTCACCATCACCTATCATCCCCCATCCAAATCCTCGATCTTTTCTACCCCCTTAATCCACCCCAAACCCACCTCCTTGAAATTCCCTGCTTTCATTCCTGAAAGTCCCTGTAATGTCCATCTTGTATACTCCATGTTCCCCACCCCATCCCTCTCCCTTCCACAGATCTCCTCATGTCTCTGTTCCCCACTGTTTTGTCCTTCCCACTCCTGCCCCTCTTGTCTCATGCCCCCCCCCACCCATTGCTGTGTGTTGCATGTTAGCTCTCATACGAGCCTCAATAAGGGATACAAAAAAAAAATCCTCTTCAAATTTCAAGTCAATTGGACGAAAATTGAGGATTTTAGAAATCTCCCCGAAGTCGTTGATCTTTGTCCGATGTTGACCTTTTGACTTCAAAAACAATAGGCTTCTTCCTCATGAGAAACTCAACCATGCGGTGAAGTTTCATGAAGAATTGTTTGAAATTGTGACCTGTAGGCGATAAACAGACAGACAGACAGACAAACAGACACAGACAGAATAACAAAATCGACTGAACAATATACTTGAAAATTCTTCGAAATGCGCACGTAACAAACAGACAGAAAGTGGTGAAAACATAACCACTTTCACCTTCGGTGGCGCCCAACAAAGATGTTGGGCTCCACCAATCCACTGTCAGGCAGACAATGTACAAGTGGAAAAAACTCATCACCATTGTTACTCTTTCTCAGAGTGGTCGTCCAAAGAAAATCACTCCAATAGCAAGGTGTGCAATAATCCAAGAGGTCACAAAGAACCCCATTGTAATGTTTAAGGATCTGCAGGACTCTTGCATTGGTTAAAATCAGTATTCATGTGTCCACCATCAGGAAAACACCGAACAAGAATGATCTGCGTGGGAGAATATCAAGAAGGAAACGACTGCGCTCAAATAACAACATTGTCGTCTGTCTCAAGATTGCCGAAGGCCTCCTGGATGATCTAGAAGACTATTGTAAGAATGTTCTGTGAACAGTTGAGTCGAAAATGGAACCTTTTGGCTCAAATGAGAAACGTTATGTTTGGTGAAAACCAAACACTGCATTCCAACCGAAGAACCTCATCCCAACCATGAAGCTTGGTGGTGGGAGCATCATGGTTTGGGGCTGCTTTGCTGCCTCAGGACCCAGATGGCTTGCCGTCATTGATGGAACCATGAATTCTGGATTGTACCGGCAAATTTTACAGTAGAATGTCAGGGCATCTGTCCGTGAGCTGAAGCTTAACACAAAGTGGGTCATGCAGCAATACAACGATTCTAAACACACAACTAATTCAACAACAGAATGGCTGAAGCAGAAGAGATTTTGCTATCTTTTTAAATGGCCAACACAAAGTCCAGACCTTAACCCAATTGAAATGTGGTGGCAGAACCTAAAGTGAGAAGTTTATGCAAGAAAGCCCACAAATATGTCTGAGTTGAAGCATTTCTATAAGGAGGAACTTGCCAATTCAGGACCCTTAGATCCCAAGCCCACCACCCTAACCATTAAGCCAACACCAGGCATAAGGTAAACTGATTATTTGGAATAAAGGTAAACATATACATGGTATTGTGGAGATATACTCTGATTATTTGGAACAAAGGTAAACAAATAAGTGGTATTTTGGAGATATACTCCAATTATTTGGAACAAAGGTAAACAAATACATGGTATTGAAGAGATATACTCCAATTATTTGGAACAAAGGTAAACAAATATGTGGTGTTGGAGAGATATACTCCAATTATTTGGAACAAAGCTAAACAAATACATGGTATTGGAGAGATATACTCTGATTATTTGGAACAAAGGTAAACAAATACATGGTATTGGAGAGTTATACTCTGATTATTTGGAACAAAGGTAAACAAATACATGGTATTGGAGAGATATAATCCAATTATTTGGAACAAAGGTAAACAAATATGTGGTATTGCGGAGATATACTTCAGTTATTTTAACCAAAGGTAAACAAATATGTGGTATTGTGGAGATATACTCTGGTTATTTGGAAGAAAGGTAAACAAATACGTGGTATTGTGGAGATGTACTCCGATTATTTGGGACAAAGGTAAACATATCCATGGTATTGGAGAGTTATAATCTGATTATTTGGAACAAACGTAAACAAATACATGGTATTGTGGAGATATACTTAAGTTACTTTAACCAAAGGTAAACAAATATGTGGGATTGTCGAGATATAATGCGATTATTTGGAACAAAGGTAAACAAATACATGGTATTGCGGAGATATACTTCAGTTATTTTAACCAAAGGTAAACAAATACGTGGTATTGTGGAGATATACTCCGGTTATTTGGAACAAAGTAGACAAATGCATGGTTTAGTGTAGATATACTCCGATTATTTGTAAGTATAAGAGCATGGCCCTGTGGATGGATGGATGGAACGGGCCAAAATTTGTCCAAGCCGATGTGCAGGACTGTTCAAGAGTACAAAAAACGTTTGGTTGAAGTTATTTCTGCTCAAGGGGGTGCCACCAGTGACTGAATGTAAAGGTTCACATCCTTTTTCCGACAACAACGAAATTGAATGTTGAATCATTTTGCTCAATAAATAAATGAAAAAGTTGATTTTGTTTTGTGTGCTATTTGTTTCATTCGGTTCCCTTTATCAATTATTCAGACTTAGATTTTTATCTGATCACATTTTCGGTCAAATTTATAAAGAAATAGAGAATTCAAAAGGGTTCACAAACTTTTTCTCACCACTCTACATCTTACACATATAATCTCGAGTCATGGAAGAGTGAGGTGACAGGGGCAAAAAGTCAATAGACTGACAGGAGGGAAGTGGGGCCACTGTTGAACACAAGACGCAAGAGATTGAAGGAACATGAAAAGAGGAGAGGGAGGCAGGGAGGAAACAATGATCTAAACGAGGAAACAATGACCTAAAAGAAAAGCAGTAACACTTTATCTCCCTCCGCCCCCCCCCCCCCCCAAATGCTTTATCGTTGCTTATGCAATGTGAGAATACAACTCCGAGCAAGCAAGAAATCACAATTGTTTTTAAGATCAAGTGATGTCTTGTTGAGCAAATGAACCAGGGTACAAAGAAGCTTTGCTCAATGTGCTGTACTTTGGAATGCTTATGAGGAAAGTCAAGGAAATTACAGTAGTTTAACCATTATCAAATCTAAAGCTTTGCACATGCATATGGATGAAAGTATGTTGTTATTTTGTGAAGTTACAAGCTAAGTGAACATCTTGTCACACCATGTGCCAGAGGTACACCATTTTCTTCACCTACTTATGCAACCACTGGCCCAGACCTACCTACATGGCATCTGGTGGACGTGACGTGACCCATGTGTGATGTCACTTCTGGCAAAGCCACTGATGCTGTGCTCTGCACTATAGCACGATGCCCATAGCGACAAGGAATTTCACGTCGTACTTGCTACATCATGATTAAATTATGGTTTCTTGTTGTGCCGTCGACTGCAGGAGTGGTATCGAGCTATTCCAACAAAATTTGTTTCATTTTTATCGTTTCCCGAAAGCCAAAAATCTTCAACAGGAGTGGAGAGCTCATGTTAAACAATAAGTCAGGTACGTGGATGGAGAAATAAAACAATTTGCATGGATAGAATCCAAGTCAGGTAAGCATCCTGGATTAAACAAGATATTGGTCTATGCTTCCACTCTAATGCTTTTTCAAAGTCCACATGTTTAATATGTTCACTCGGCATGATTTTTGAGATCACAACCAAGAGCTCATACCGACTCCTGAAAAAAGAAAAAAAACAACAACATAGGCATGAGGCAATTGAATGGTCTGCATCAGAAATCATTGTAGCTGAAAATGAAACAATTTCCATTGAGCTCAATACAAGGTAGTTTGTGCACACACATGTCTATTGAAGGTGTATCAATGAGAATGCAGCTCTGAAAATACCTTCACCCTCTTTAGTTCGGATTTTGCGGGGAATTTTTATTTTTTAAAGAAGCCCCCTTCCCTTGGGCTGGTTACTACGCACCTTGACACTGTCTACTGATGAGTGAAAGGTGCCTGTGTCTTTGAATTTTCCAGTGGAACAGACTTTGTTCTCACCATTTTTCAGTAAATCTCTTGTTGAATCTTCTTCAGCCAATGACACCACACTATTCTCGGCAGTAAAAGCGGCTCACTCTGGCTTCTTTTACAATGGTTCACACAGATACGGGGGCATGTCAAGACTCAGCTGGATCTATTATGATTCTTCGTGGTCAGCATCTTGGTCAGACATGATGGATGGCAGAAAACTACGCCGAATGATGCCATGACGTTTTCAAATAGCACGCACAAAGAATGTGACCCAGTTGCTTTGTTTGTCAATGGTGACGTCACACGGGGCACCGTCGACCGTCCAGATTGTGAGTTACTCAGGAAGAGAGTCGGAGCCGCGACTCACCGGGGATGACTCATGAACCACTCTGCAGAGTTGTCCATGGTTCATCAAATTCTACATGGTCACATATGGTTAATCAAAAATAACTTATTGGAAGCTAAGGTGCTTCTCTTCAACGATTGCTGAAACAAAGTTTATGGGAAAAACTTTAGATTTGACCGTTAATGCTGCATATCCAATCTCCATGTTCGGATGTAAGGCCAATCAGCTCTCAACTCAATTAATCAAGAAATTGATAATTATCTGTTACTTCTTTTCATCGACTTAATCTATCTCTAATTACCGCAATCTCTGTGAGTCTGTCTGTCTGTGACCGCTGTTTCTCGACAACCACTGGTCCGATCTCATTGAAACTTGCCAGGTATATTGCTGGGGCCCTGTGGATGTGCCTCTTCAAGGTTTGATATTAATCGGACAAGTGGTTCCCAAGTGATGGCCATTTATTTACCAAACCAATGACAGGACACGGTGCTATGACGTCACAATTGACGTCACAATTATTCTCCTTCGTTTGATATAACGTCACAATTGACGCTGGGGACCTGAGTATGTGCCTTTTCAAGGTTTGTTATCATTCTTCATCCGTTTCAGCTGTTTCCCAAGTGATGGCCATTTATTTACCAAACCGATGACAGGACACGGTGCTATGACGTCACAATTCTTCTTCTTTGTTTGATATGACGTTTGATATGACGTTTTTTTTTTGCACATACGGCCACGCACGTACAGTAACGCATGTACAGACATGCAAGAGCGAAGGAACGGCCTGTGTGGTTGTTGTTTCCGGAACGTGGTTTGAAAGTTTTTTTTTGCACGTACGGCCACACACGTACGGCCATGCACGTACAGGCACGCATGTACAGACACGCAAGAGCGAAGGAACGGCCTGTGTGGTTGTTGTTTCCGGAACGCGGTTTGAAAGGTTTTTTTTTGCACGTACGACCACACACGTACGGCCACACATGTACAGGCATGCATGTACAGACACGCAAGAGTGAAGGAACGGCCTGTGTGGTTGTTGTTTCCAGAACGCGGTTTGAAAGTTTTTTTTTTGCATGTACGGCCACACACGTACAGCCAGGCATGTACAGGCACGCATGTACAGACACGCAAGAGCGAAGGAACGGCATGTGTGTTTGTTGTTTCCGGAACGCAGTTTGAAAGTTTTTTTTTTTGCACGTATGGCCACACACGTACGGCCACGCACGTACGGGCACGCGAGAGTGAAGGAACGGCCTGTTTCGTTGTTGTTTCTGGCACGAGGTTTGAAAGGTTTTTTTTTTGCACGTACGGCCACGCACGTACAGGCACGCGAGAGTGAAGGAACGGCCTGTTTGGTTGTTGTTTCTGGCACGAGGTTAGAAAGGTTTTTTTTGCACGTACGACCACACACGTACAGGCATGCAATGGCGAAGAAACGGCCTGCGTGGTTGTTGTTTCTGGAACGCGGTTTGAATGTTTTTTTTTTGCACGTACGGCCACGCACGTACGGGCACGCGAGAATGAAGGAACGGCCTGTGTGGTTGTTGTTTCTGGCACGAGGTTTGAAAGTTTTTTTTTTTGCACGTATGGCCACACACGTACGGCCACGCACGTACGGGCACGCGAGAGTGAAGGAACGGCCTGTTTCGTTGTTGTTTCTGGCACGAGGTTTGAAAGGTTTTTTTTTTGCACGTACGGCCACGCACGTACAGGCATGCGAGAGTGAAGGAACGGCCTGTTTGGTTGTTGTTTCTGGCACGAGGTTAGAAAGGTTTTTTTTGCACGTACGACCACACACGTACAGGCATGCAATGGCGAAGAAACGGCCTGCGTGGTTGTTGTTTCTGGAACGCGGTTTGAATGTTTTTTTTTGCACGTACGGCCACGCACGTACGGGCACGCGAGAATGAAGGAACGGCCTGTGTGGTTGTTGTTTCTGGCACGAGGTTTGAAAGTTTTTTTTTTTGCACGTATGGCCACACACGTACGGCCACGCACGTACGGGCACGCGAGAGTGAAGGAACGGCCTGTTTCGTTGTTGTTTCTGGCACGAGGTTTGAAAGGTTTTTTTTTGCACGTACGGCCACGCACGTACAGGCATGCGAGAGTGAAGGAACGGCCTGTTTGGTTGTTGTTTCTGGCACGAGGTTAGAAAGGTTTTTTTTGCACGTACGACCACACACGTACAGGCATGCAATGGCGAAGAAACGGCCTGCGTGGTTGTTGTTTCTGGAACGCGGTTTGAATGTTTTTTTTTGCACGTACGGCCACGCACGTACGGGCACACGAGAATGAAGGAACGGCCTGTGTGGTTGTTGTTTCTGGCACGAGGTTTGAAAGTTTTTTTTTTTTTGCACGTATGGCCACGCACGTACGGGCATGCAATGGCGAAGAAACGGCCTGTGTGGTTGTTGTTTCCGGAACGCGGTTTGAATGTTTTTTTTTTTTGCACGTATGGCCACGTACATACGGGCACGCGAGAGCGAAGGAACGGCCTGTGTGGTTGTTGTTTCTGGCATGAGGTTTGAATGGTTTTTTTTTTGTACGTATGGCCACGCACGTACGGGCACGCACTGGTTCCCTCAAATCAGCTATGCCAAGAACGGACTGCTGAAATACACTGTGTTTGCCCTTCTCTTTCGCGTCGTTAAAATTGCAAGCTAATTGTTCCCATTTCCTTTTCTCGATAGTCATCTACACTGATGAAGCATGAACTTTTGCACTGCTTCTCATTGTCAAACTTATTACGGATGTTAAAATTTGCTCCTTTTGTACAAGATGGTTGTTCTTGTGACATTAATGAATACCCCCCGTTTTAATAACATACTATTCTGAATTAAAATTGCTCTTTGGATTTCACTTTAATTCTTAAAATATCCATTCCTGCAAATGTACTTACCCCTGAGCTCAATTATGCCAAGGGATAGGGTGGAGTAATTTTTACCTATGGAAGAATTTTCCTTGTCTGA
>NC_140963.1:31335694-31360694 GCF_056783735.1 Eptatretus burgeri | reverse complement strand
TATCACGTGCTTTTGACATAGTCTGGCACCCTGCCCTGCTCACCAAACTCTCTTCCTATGGTATCCAAGGCCATCTCCACTCAAGGCTCGCAGACTTCCTCTCCTGTCGCAGTCAACGTGTGGTCCTTAATGGAATTCTCTCATCCCCTCTTCCTGCCCAGGCTGGAGTTCCTCAAGGCAGCGTTCTGGGCCCAGTGCTATTTCTTATTTTCATCAATGATCTCTCCGACTCACTGTAAAATCTTCTTTATCTCTTTCCTGATGACTCCACCCTCTGCTGTACCATCTGTCATCCCTCAGATTGGCAAGCAGCAGCCTCTTCACTCTACAGATCTGGATAAAATCAAAAGCTGGTCCAACATGTGGAACATGTCTTTCAATCCTGACAAATCTCACACACGATGTCTCTCTGAAAGAGCCATTTGGAAAACCAACCCATCGACTTTCTCAACAATCCCCTTGAAGAAGTCCTTTCATTCAAGCTTTTGCGCCTCACTATCTGAAGAGAAAACCACCTGATAATCGAGATCTGTAGAGGCTACTAGTTTTCTTTATGAACTACAAGAGAAATGATGGGAGTGTAGGAAGTGCTTCCATTATAATCACAGATGTTAGTAGGCTTACCATAGTTACCTCCACCACCGAAGGTGAAGCGGTTACGTTTTCACCCCTTTTTGTCTGTTTTTTTGTTACTTGCAAAATCGAAGATTTTTAAAATATATTGGTCAGTCAATTTTGCTGTCTGTCTGTCTGTCTGTCTGTCTGTCTGTCTGTCTGTCTTTATTGCCTACAGATCACAATTCTAAACCGATCATCATGAAACTTTACCAAGTTGTAGAGGTTGTCTTAACTGAGAAGCCTATTGATTTTGAGGACAAATAAAAGGTCATCTTGAGGTCAAATTTCTAAAATCGTCATTTTTCATCCAATTGATTTGAAAATTAAGCAGCTATTGCATAGTACATTGGTCAATTGGGAAACCAACTATCTTTGAGATGAAATGATCACAGGTCAACTCAAGGGCAAACATCTAAAATCTTCAATTTTCAACTGATAAATCGTCAATTTACATCCTTCAACTCGGGAATTAAACAGCAATTGATTGCATCGTCCATCACTGAATTGGGAAAACAACTATTTTTAGGTCAAAATGTCAAAGGTTTACTCAAGGTCAAACTTCTAAAATCATCAATTTACAACTGAAAAATTGTCAATTTACATCCTATTCACTTGCAAGTTGAACAGGATTTGCATAGTCAATCACTGAATTGGGAAAGTAAATATTTTGAGGTCAAAGATCAACTCAAGGTCAAACTACTAAAATCATCAATTTCAATCTGAAAAATAATCAATTTTCATGTGATTGACCTGGGCTTTGATTAAGATTGTCAATTTTAATCTGAATGAAATGGACAATTTGTTGTATCTATGGCAACATTTGGAGAGGACGTGGATTTTGCAAGTATCATGCTCTGCACGACGTCTTTTTCTTGTTGGGTCGCCGAAATAGGTGACCCTTATTGTCAGTAATTCTGTCTGTTTGTTTGGATGTTTGTTCGTTTGTCATCAGCATAATTGGTAGTAAACGTGGGTGGATTTTGACCAAACTCAGGTGGTAGGTACATCTTATGACCTAGTGCATTGTAAATTGTGATGGTTGCTGGGGATGCTTTGGTTCCCCAGCAACAACTGAAAAACCTTCAAAATCGGTACCGTTCACGCGAAATCAATTCCGAAAGTCATTATCCCACGTAGGGTTATGAAATTTGGCACGACTGATCTGCAGGTGATGCTCTATCAAATATATTCCGGTTTTTGTGATATATGGAATACTTTACCCGCAGCGCCCCCTACAATTAGGGTATGCGCGAAAATTGGCGAAAATTGAAGGCCCCCAAGCGACCAGGTGAGTGCATCGATACGAATGAAACTTTGCAGGTTCATGGTACTCAATGAGTACTACAACTTTGCCTCAGGACATATTGACCGATTTCGCTTAGGTCAGGGGTCAAAGGTCAATTAGTGCAAAAATCGATAATATGCGAGAGCTGGAGGTGCCTTCGCGCCAAATACTACTCCTCCGAGGGTTATGGTCGGATGGTCATGAAAATTCACACTAATCGTCTGGAATACATTGTGCACAAACAATCGAGCCAGATTTTCGATTTAGATCTTTGTTCACCCATAGCACCCCCTCGAACTTTGGGGATTTCCGATTTCAAACCGTATTTTCGGAACTTTTCATTTTTGGTTGTTATCAGTAGATGGAACTGGATGAGATTTGATATGCATAATCTTAAGGTGATTCCCTATCTGCTATATGACATCCATTTTGCTCTATATCTTATAGTTTCCATACTCGGCGACCCATCGCCGCCTACCAGCTTGTTATCTTGCCAAAACGAAGTTTTGCAAGATATGTTAGTCAGCTTGTATGTTTTTTTTTGTTTTTGTTTTTTTTGTCTGTAATCACGTATAAAAAATTCTGCAGAGCACAGTTATCATCGGAAATTTTTGTAACTTCGCATATCAGAGGCCTATAGAGGTCCATTTCAGTGCACAAAATTTTGAAGGTCAAGGTCAAAGGTCAAGGTCACTTTGGCGCAAATCAGGGGAGTCGACAAAACCCTTATTTTTTGAGTAATTTTGATCGGATCGTCTTCAAACTTCATGGGAATATAGTTCATGGTCTCGTGCTCAGCTGATTAATTTTAGTGGCGATTGGCCTTGACCTTCATATGTTTTTTTTTTTTGTTGTTTTTTTTTGGTCTGTAATCACGTATAAATCACTCTGCAGAGCACAGTTGTCATTGGAAATTTTTGTAACTTCGCATATCAGAGGCTTATAGGAGGTCCCTTTCAGCGCATAAAATTTTGAAGGTCAAGGTCAAAGGTCAAGGTCAAAGGTCAAGGTCACTTTGTCGCAAATCAGGGGAGTCGACGAAACCCTTATTTTTTGAGTAATTTTGATCGGATCGTTTTCAAACTTCATGGGAATATAGTTCATGGTCTGGCGCTAAGCTGATTAATTTTTGGTGGTGATTGGCCTTGACCTTCATGGTTAACGCCGAAGGTCAAACATATTTGACCTCAAGGTCAAATTTTCAAGTTTTAGGAACCATATCGTGTAGTACCTCAAATTGAACACATCAATGAGTGCTTTCTAGATATGTCAAGCTTGAGACATTATGACGTCATTTGGTGACATTATGAGGCAAAAGCATATTTTTCATGGTTACTCTGTAGAACGATTCTCATCGGAATCTCTCGTAGGCAGATATTCCTCAAGGAGTCGCTCCTGGTGGATAGCAGCTCTGTTCACCTCAGTGTGACCTTAAAGAAGTCACACGTGGTCAGCTTTTGGCAAGATACGGGTCACCCTGCGGGTGACATTGGTTTATTTATCTGTTTGTCTGTCTGTGCACAGGATATTTCAAAAAGTTGTGGACGCACCCAGATGAAATTTTGTGGACAGGTTGCGTGTGTGACAAGGACAAACCAATTAGATGGAGGTGAAGATCTGGATCCGGATCTGACTCCTATAATTTTTTTAAGTGATTCTTCACCATTGAGAGATAGGGCCAAAAACGATATATAGCACGATATCTCAAAAAGTTGTGGACGGATTCGGATGAACTTGGTGGACAGGTTGGGTGTGTGACCCCAACAAATTGTTTCGAATTTGGTGATCCGAATCTGGATCTGGATATGAGAATTAATGTTTAAAGTGATTCTTCACCATTGAGAGATAGGGCCAAAAACGATATATAGCATGATATTTCAAAAATGTAATGGCCCCGATATGTTTTCGTGGATCAGGCATTGTGTGGTGGAGGTATGTTCTCCACTGAGTGCCCTTCTAGTTCATCCTGTGAATGACACACAAGTCCATACAGCATCCACCTTGAATATCGTAGTGAATCATGAGTAATATCAGGACCTAGGTCATACAGTGCAGACGACCTGGACTGACAATCTTATGACTATTCTTGGACCAGACGACAAATCTGGGAGCCAGTCAGAAAAGTCTGGGAATGCCTACGTATGGTCTGGTCTCACATGAGTGAGACTTCCAGGAGAGCAATTGAAAGATACCGAGTTCAGTGTTCTTGCTAATAGAGTCCTCATGAAGGAGGATGTCACCAAAGTCCCAGCTTTTTACTTTAAGAAAGATGGAGTCTTAATGAGGAAACAGAGACCACCTGATGTACCAGCTGATGATGAATGGAAAGTACGTTATCAAATTGTGATTCAGCGACATAATGAGATGTTGACTTTGGTGCATGAGACACAGTTGGTAGGTCAACTTCAGGGTGACGTAAACATGTGACAAAATTTTGACACATATATTTTGGCCGAGTTTGCGATGTGATGTTGGAGAGTAATTGTAAATTTTGCAAAAGTTTGCAAAATTTCATCAGCACCACTAAAACCGATTCCAACTTTTGATGAACCCTTCAGTCAGGTTATCATTGATTGTGTGGGTTCCTTACCCAAGACTAAGGCAGGCAATCATTACCTGCTGACTATTATGTGTGCTTCACTGGGTTCCCAGAGGTGATACCTCTCAGAAAAAATTGTGGCAGCCAAACATTGCTCATGCATTCATTAAGTTATTCACCCTTGATGGTCTACCTAAGGTCATACTGTCTGATCAGGGATCAAATTTCATGTCAAAAGCTATTCAACAGGTTGTGAACCAGTTGGGGGTGAAACAGGTTAAACTAGAACGGCACTCGATAGAGCGCATACCTCCATACCTGGCATACCTGCCACGCTGAACAGTATATGTTTTGTATCCCACTGAAAGGCTGGATCTGGACCCAGATCTGAACCAAAATCGAATTTGCTTGTTCTCGTCACCTAACCAACTCATCCACAAAGTTTTGTCAAAGCTCGTACACAACTTTTTGAAATATCAGGCTACATATCGTTTCTGGCTCCATCTCAATGATGAAGAATCACTGAATACAAAAACAAATTCTCGTGTCTGGATCCGGATTTGGATCTTCCCCAACATCGAATGTATTTGTCCTTGTCATACACCCAACGATCCACTAATTTTCATCAGAATCCGTCCACAACTTATTGATATATCGTGTTATATATTGGTTTTCGTCCGATCACTGAACAGTGAAGAATCACGAACAAAAATTCTAGTATCTGGATCTAAATCCAGATTTTTCTCCAAAAATCTAATCAATTCGTCCTTGTTGCACAAACAACCTGCCCACTCGATTTTGTCCGAATCCATCCACACCTTTTTGAGATATCCTGCTCAGAGACCAAAAAAAAAACACAAAAAAGACAGACAGAGAAACACATAGACAAGCAGACAGGGGTGAAAACGTAACCTCAATCCAAGTTTTCTTTTTTTTTTGTACACATTGTCGAGGATCGTAATATGAGAGCCAACAGACAACGCACAGCAAGGGGGGCATGAGACAAGAGGGGCAGGAGAGGGAAGGACAAAACAGTGGGGAACAGAGACATTAGGAGATCTGTGGAAGGGGGAGAGATGGGGTGGGGAACATGTGGAATACAAGATGGACATAACAGGGACTTTCAGGAAGGAAGAAAGGGAATTTGAAGGAGGTGGGTTTGGGGTGGATTAACGGGGGTAGAAAAGATCGTGGCTTTTGGATGGGGGAAGATAAGAGGTGGTGGTGAACAGCTGTTTTGAAGGACTGGAGGGAAGAATAAGATTGAAGTGTGGGAGTTTATTCCAAAGGCGGGAAAAAGAGGAATGAATGAGTGAAGGTGAGCAGTGATTCGTGATTTTGGTAGTTTTACCAGAAGGGGGTTGCTGGCAGACCTTGAGCGCCCTGTGGAAATATAAGTGGGGTGGGGGGGGGGTGAGACATATCCCAGACAGAGCGGGGGGGGTGAGACTGGAGAGGAGACGGTAGAAGACAGAAAGACCACCGACCTGCCTGCAGTGAGAGAGTGAGAGCCCAAAGATTCAGGCTCACCACGGGAGACACCAATGAACCTAAATGCCTTGGTATCCACAGCATGAAGCCGAGAATGGTGAGAGGCAGGAGCACCAGCCCAGAGGGGAGAGCAGTACTCCATCAGACTGCCGACGAAAGCTTTGTAAGTGGTCAGGAGCTCAGGTGGGCCAAGGAAGGACTTTGCACAATGGAGGATTCCCAGTCACTGACTGGCTTTGGGGGCGAGGTTTGAAATGTGGCTTTCCCAGGAAAGGTCATGGCAGATAGTGAGACCCAGAAGCTTGAATGAAAGGAATTCTTCCAGAGGATTGTTCAGAAAGTAGTTAGGGGAAGGGGGGGTCCAAAGGGTCCTTTTGGAGAGACATAGTGAATGTGAGATTTGTCAGAAATTTTCCACATGTTCGACCAGTTTGTGATTTCACCCAGATCAGCAGAGAGCGAAGAAGCTGCTGCTTGCCGGTCTGAGGGATGACAGATGCTACGGCAGAGGGTGGGGTCATCAGCAAAGAGATATAGAGGATTTTCCAGAGAGTCGGAGAGATCATTGATGAAAACCAGAAAAAGAACAGGGCCCAGAACGCTACCTTGAGGAACTCCAGCCTGGACAGGAAGAGGGGATGAAAGAACTCCATTTAGGGCCACACGTTGATTGCGACAGGAGAGGAAGTCTGCGAGCCATGAGTGGAGATGGCCTTGAATACCATAGGAAGAGAGTTTGGTGAGTAGGGCAGGGTGCCAGACTGTGTCAAAAGCACGTGATATGTCCAGGGATACGGCTCGGATTTCATGTCCGATATTGAGAACCTCTGTCCATTGTTGGGAGAGCAGGCACAGCATATCCAGGGTAGAGTGACCTGGTCTGAAACCAAATTGATGATCAGAAATCAAGCCATTGGAGAAGAGGAAGGATTTGATGTCCGAAGTGATGATGGATGCCACAACCTTGCTGATGATTGGGAGAAGGCTGATTGGTCTGTAGTTGCAGGGATCTGTTTTTGCACCTTTTTTGTGCAGGGCAGTGATGTTAGCTAATTTCCAAGTAGATGGCAGATGGCCTTGAGCAAATTAGAGAGTGAATAGAGCAGAGAGAGGGTGAGCAAGAGCAGAAGAGCAGGATTTGAGGACACGTGGGCTGATGCCGTCTGGACCGGTTGCAGAATCTGAGTCAAGGTTTGACAGCAAGCTCTCCACCTTGTCAGGAGAAAAGGACACAGAGTCCACGGACAGTTGGGTGCGACTGGGTAAGGTGGGTAGATAAAGTTATGGGTTTTGGACACAAGATTTAGCTGCAAACACCGAGTTTAGGCATTCAGATTTTTCACGTGCGGTATCAGCAGTGCGGCCATTTGAGGTAAGGGAGGGGATTGGAGGGGGAACATACACCAGAAACAGATTTGATTAGACTCCATGGGGATTTGGAGGAGGGAGAGAGGTTTGAGAGTTCAGACTTGAGATGAGAAAGATGTTGTTTTCTGGCTCTCCTGAGGGTAGATACACACTTGATCCGAGCTTTGAGGAAGGAACTGAGATTGCCCTCAGTTGGGTTTGCTTTCCATGAGGCAAAGGCAAGTTGTATCAACACAACTGCCTCACCACAACCTTCAGTAAACCAAGGGCGGGAGGAAGGGTAGGACAACTGAAGACGAGAGGAGATAAATCTGTGCATGAGGGAGAGCAAGTTTCTTGAAAAGTCTTCCCAGGATGAGTTGATGTTTGAGAAAGTAGAGATAGGAGACCAGTCTATAAGTTTGAGGGCTGCTTGGAGACCCTGCCAGTCGGCTTGAGTGAAATGCCAGACTCGACGGCGGTGAGGTGGTTCTCTGATAATAGCCAGAGAGACGTCCACTTTGACAAGGACGTGGTCAGAAGAACTGATTGGAGTGGACGAAGAGCAGCAGATATTGTCAGGGAAATTTGTCAAAATCAGATCCAGAAGAGATGGAGTACTGTTGGTTGACATTCGGATCAGGAAATTGACCGATTGATTCAGTCCCAATGAGTCGAAGAAGACTTTTGCTGAGGTGCCATGACAGGTGAGAGAGGTACCCACACCTAGCCAACTGGCATGATTACAATTGAAGTCGCTACATAAGAGGAAGAGAGAGTTTGGATGAGAAGATAGAAGTTGGTCCTTGTTTTCGATAGTGAGGTGTAAATGAAGTCGTCACTGTTAGGTGGACGGTACAGTACACATATTAACATGAGGCGGGAGTGGAGGGGAAGCCGTAGCCAGAGGTATTCCTGGGGGTGTGGGGAAGTGAGGGTAGTGCATGGAGAGTGAGGAATAGAGTCTTTGATGAAGAGAGCAACACCTTCACCAGGATGAGGCTCAGGTCTGATACTGGAGGAGGGGAGTCAGAGACATCTTGAGGGAGGAAAGTTTCTGTTAGGCAAATTATGTCTGGTTTGCCAGTGGCAACCTGCATGGAAAGATTCGTCAGGTTTGAGTGAAGGCCCCTAATATTTGAGGTCCACACTTTTATTGAAAAGGGAGGGAGGACGCTTTGGGTGTTGGGCAGGGGAGAGGAAGGGGAGGGTAGGACAAGAGAGAGAGAGGGGGGGGGTAAGGAGAGTTTTCGAAAGAGTGTGGGGGATTGCAGAAGAGCGAGGGGAGGGGGCTGGATAAGGGGGAGAAAAGGTTCGGTGGTGATGGGTTGAGGTAGAGTGGGGAGCAATAAGAGAGGGGGCAGAAGGCAGTTGAGGATTTGAGGAGGTGGAGTGATGAGATGAAGGAGAGAGGGCAGTGGAAGGAGGCAGCTTTGTGGATGTGAGGTGGGGGGCAACTTTGAGAAGGGTGTGTGAGGGGGTGAATGGACGGAGAAGAGTGAGTGGGGGAGAGTTGAGGGAGAAAGGTGAGAGGGAATGTTGGAGGGGGAAGAGTGTGATGGTTGCTTTGAGAGGGAGGGTTGAGAGGGGTGAGTTGGCACTGAAGTTGGGGGAAAAAAAAGGATGATTGAAGGAAAGTGAACATTCGGAGAAAAATGTTTTTTTTTTATTCTTAGTTCAGAAATGTGACTAAAGACGTTTCTTGATGGATGCAATAAAGGCGAAGAGAATGGAGAGAGGAAACGTTGTAACAGTTGGACTTTTTAGACAAGGAATGAAGGAAACGTCCAATTGAGAGAGCAGTCTGTTGAAATAAGAAAAATTGTTGTGATTTATGATACAGTAATGAGAACCACACGTGTGAAAGAGGAAGTTGAAGCATTATAAGAGACCTTTTTCTTTTTAAAAATTATTATTATTATTATTATTTGATAAAGATTGCAGAAGATTTGGTAAAGGGAAGATTGAAGAAAAATCGTGGAAGCGTGTGGTGAATTCGGATCAGTAAATATAGAATGAAGCTGATGGATCAATGAAAAGTCGCAGGAAGAGGATGGAGAGACTCATGGTTTCAGGAGGTGTATAGTTAGAAAGGACACAAGGAAAATTGTTGTTTTTCGATGGGTTTTTGAAGATTAGGTAAGATAAATGAATGGGAGGTTGTAGGAAGAAATCGTGAAGGTGATGGTGAGAGTGGGTCAGCTCAAATAGAAGAAATATGGTGTGCCGGCAGAAGGAGGAAGAATAATAATAAGAAGGAGGAGGAGGAGGAGGAGGAGGATCGGTACTCGTGGGTATGGAGGGAGAAAGGGTTGTTGCTTTTTTAGTTGTTTTTTTCCAAATTAAGACAAGAAACAGAGGGTGGAGTTGGGAGGGATAGATGGGGGGCATTGGGAAAAGTGGGGAAATAGGAATTAATGGTAATAGGGAGAAAATACAAAAACCCGATAAGACAAGGTCGACGAAAACTCACAAAATAACACGATTTTTGAAACAAAACTGAACTAGGAACACACAGTAAACATGTCGGTGAGAAAATAAACAGTTAAAACGTGACATGTAACGACAGGAAACTTAACTTTGAGAAAGTTGGCAGAGACCCCTGAGAGAAGCAGCCATCGTCCAAAACCCAGAACCTGAAGTCACCTCTGGTGGCAGAGGTAATCAAGTGCTTAAGTCCTGAGTCACAAGGTGTCTTATAAAGATTTGTAGGTGATGCCACACAAGTAAAAACATCTGTGCAAGATGAACCCTGTCAAGTTGAAATGTCTTCATAAGGAGGTTGAGTACATGCCAGAGAATGACATCATTGAACTTAAAGACGGTGAATGTAGTTCACCCTGTGTCCTGGCACCCAAGCCAGATGGAAGTTTTCATTGTTGTACTTATTAAAATTAGGTCAATGCAGTGTCAAGAACTGACTCTTACTGAACGAGCAAAGAAAATTTGTGACACGAATGGACTTTATCAAAATAAAGTTCTTCCTTTTAGCTTAAAGTAATGCCCACTACATTTCAACACCTCATCAATGACCTTGCCATGAATCTTGAGGGGGTAGAGGCATCCTGTGACAATATTATCATCATTCCATGACTTGGGACGATCACCTTAAGAGAACCCGTGCTTTCTCTACGAGACTTACTGATGCCAATCTGACTAAATCTGGTAAAATCGGAATTTGCTGAAGCACAGGTTGGGTTCTTAGGTTGTGGTTCCAGGTCAAGTTTAGGCAGGAAAAGCAAAAGTGTGAGCAATTAATAGCTTGGCAGCACCCAAAGATAAAAAGGAACGCAAAAGATTTCTGGGTATGGTTGGATGGTATCGGAGATTTTGAAAAATTTATCTGACGTTGGTGTCCCTTTGATTAAAATGCTGAAGAAGAAGGCAAAACAAGATGCTGTAGGCATAGGTCACCCTGGATGCCATTATTCGAAGAAGTTTGGCAAACACCAAAATTAATATTCGACAATAGAAAGAGAGACCCTTGCTCTTTTTGCTGGCTTTGCAACAGTTTGAGGTATATTTACATAGGTACAACTACTTTTCCAGTTGTATTTTGCACAGACCACAATCCTTTAACTTTCATTCATCATATTAAAAGAAGCAATTTGCCATCTGTCTGTCTGACTGTTTTTTTGGCCGCGATACATTCGGGTGTTACTTATCCAATCTCAACCAAACTTGAGAGAAGGACGATGGAGGTTGTAACAACTTCAACCCCCCCTCCCTCCTCCCCAAGGGAGTGTTCCGCCTTGGGTGAAGTCCGTGTAAAGGTGTATATCCATGTTAAAATAGCTAATGGTAATGTTCTTCCAAGGCCGCTTCTAATTACAAATGTAATAACAACAATAATGACAATAGCATTATATTAATGTTATTACAAAACAATATTAATGCATATAATATACCCCATATCCAAGGGTTTTTTGAACAAATGCAGTGTTCACGTGTATAACTAGCTGATTGGGGCGTTTCGTGGAAAACCCCTCCGGAAGTAAAAAAAAAAAAAAACATTATAAACCACGAGCATGTTTGATTACATTTTTAAACAGTCGCTATTGCTGTTTAACACTAAACTGAAAGGTAGGAAACCTAGGGTGTGTTCAGTTACCAAGCAGATAGCTAAGCACTTGCCAAGCCAGCCGTTCCTTATCAATGGTTACTAATGGAGTGCTTGCTTGAAATCTTAAGCCACTTGGCGAGTGCTGTACAAGAAACTTGGTAACTGGACACACCCCCAACGTTCTTGAGGTCTGACCCTAGAGCTACTGTAATCTATATACCTCATAGAAGATAACAACAAGACCCTTCCTTCACCCCCATAGGAAGTGGGTGTACAAGTAAAATGAAAAACAAAAATCAGAGATTGTCGAGATTGAGCTTGTCTTTGCAGGAATTCAACTTGTAAATTAGTCACATCAGAGGTAGAGACAATGTAAGTGTAGATGCTCTGTCAAGATCTGAGTAACTGAGGGATTACTCCTCGTCTGTTGGGAAGTATTACTGAGGATAATCTGTTTTTTTTTTTTTTTTTGTATTTATGAATGCTATTCCTAGCTGCGAAAATATTTTTTGGGTGTTTTGATTTTGTTTAAAGGGTGAGTACGTTCTCACTTTGTTCAAACTTTCATCCTTGAAGGGGGAGAGTGTTACGGACCAGTATAGTCATTTAATTGTGCTTAGGAAAGGTTACATTTCCTGTTAAGTTTCCTCTCAAGTCACAAAAACAACAACACCAGGAAAAAAGGCAATGGCATCGGGGTAACAAGAGGATGAAGAAAAAGGACAGAGTCGAAAGCATGTGCTGTTACTTCTCTTGAGCTGCTATGCATTGTTTCAAGAGCTGCATATTATTTAAATCCGTCATTCACCGGAAGGAGAGATTGGGGTCTTCTGTATAGAAACCTGTGAATGTTTAGTGACTCATCAATTATTTTGCCATGGCAGCCTAAAATTAACCTGCTGTGCGTTGGTCGGAGAGGAGATTCAGCTTATCTTCATTCATCTACCCTTTGAGGAATTCTTCTCTGTTGAACACCCTCAACCATTTGTTGGAACTGCATGTCAGACATTGCACTTCACTTGTTGTCTTGATGCCAAAAACAAACAAACATACTGCTCCTTGTATTCCCTCGGCACCATTTTGCATGATTTATGCTCCATTTTGAGAAGGCACTCGGCCCGTTGACCAGTGCGCACTCTCGGAGGAATTTATTCATCCCTCCAGCATCTCCTGTCCAACGACATCGTCCTTTTCAGCTTGGAGTTCCCATCAACATTATCTGTGTTTCAGCTTAAATGGCAGACTCGGATTCTTCTCCATGCTTCGATGATTCGGGGACTCCATGAGATCCGATCCTCAAATCAATAAACATATTTTGATTATATACATTAATTAGTCTGTGAGAGGTCATTATGTAAAATTGCCAAGGCTTTTTCAGTAGGCTGAAAAAAATGGTGGATTAAGACCCCTGCAAGGGAGAGCGGGTTGACCAAGGAGAAAGCCTTGATAAAGGGTAATTAAATAAGACTGTTAATTATCTTCAAAAGGGGTGTTTACATTTACCCAAATACCCACTTTTTACTCATGCACTACCTTGGAGTTCTCGTAGTGTGCATGCAAAGTTTTGGGCTGCTCGGTTTCATGGTTTTGGAGTTCTGGAGGAGACACACTGACTGACTGACTGGCTGACTGGCTGACACACACATTGACATTTATTGTTTTTGATTGTTGTTTATTACTATTATTATTAATATTATCATTATTGTTATTATTGCTATAATTGGTTAACTCATCAGTTTCATGTGGATGAAAGAGAGGTCAGAGTGCATTTAAAATGTTTCTTGTGTCAACATGATGACCTGTGCGCTCAGGGAGTACCTGGCGTTAACAATAAAGGTTCCTTATAAACATTCAATTGTGGTTGAAATGGTCACATATTTAGATTGGCAGTTACGACAAAATGAAATGGACAATGAGAAACCAATCAAAAGATTGTAATACCTCTTCAAAATGAAAGCACCTCATTTGTCATAAAGGGGCATTAATGACGGTCATTGCAAAGCTCGTGCAGTTTCTACAGCAGAACCGTTTCTTTCCCCTCAAATCTCACCACCTGAAGTGGTATGCATAATTGCTTATGGTTCAGCATTGTGTCATACACCATCACAGTGGTGTGAGCTGTTGGTCTCATTATTATTCATAGAGTAAAATCTAGTGCACTGGTCCCAAACTATCATGTTACGCCATACTCAAAGCAGATTCATCATGTGTGTGTGTGTGTGTGTGTGTGTGTGGGGGGGGGATACCCCAACCAGTGCAATGTTGCAGGAACAGAATGGTGAATACAGGAGGAAGAAGTGATGAATAATATTGGCGGTAAGGTGCATAGACAAAGCCACTCACATGACTCTCAACGAGCTCGTGCGATGGGAAAGACATGCCGACCAGGTCCGGCGAGCAGGAGGGTGTGCAAAGCTCGGGGAATGGGTTCGGAATTGAGGGCAGAGATGCTGCCTTCATGTCGTCATCTCCTCCACGTCCAGCCAGTGGCATCCTGAAGGGCCAAGCCAGTAAAAGCACAAATATATAGTCTGCCTGTTCTTGTGTAAAGTCATTAAAACAAATGCAATTTTTTTTTTTTAAAAACCCCCTTAAAAACAAACAAACAAAGAAAACAACAGGCACTGGACAGACTTGATGGGACAAGTGGCCTCCTGTGTCCAGGTTCCTGATGCATCTTTATGCCTCATATGTGCCACTGATTCTGACCCAGTGGGGAAAAAAGTAAAATCATGATTATATGACTGAACCACTCTCTTATCTAAGCATGATATTCGTAGGTGTGCAATATTGAAATATTATGACAGAAGTCTCACTAACCGATATTTTATATCCATCAAGAGGAAAGATCTTTAGTTATGGACACATCGTTTATGCGCATACCCAAATGCCATTGCAAGGAGAGCATGACAAATTCTTCGCTTCACGTGGAATTTACAGTTGTGCAATATGTGTAAATTAAAACAAATTGTCTTTTCTCTTTTTTACATGAAGACCTAAATAATGCAAAAGATGCATATACTCATACAATACAAGGCCAGACATAGCAAAAGCTGCACAGAACTACTGTACAACTCCTTAAGACAACAAAGTGTGGAAGAGGTTTACTATTCTTTTGCAAAACCAGAATGCAAAATTAAGAGCATGTCACGTCAGATCTATTAATGTAAGATCATGGTCTCACAAAAATACGTCATCAGGATGCAAGATGTTGCATAGCAACATCCGGATGGGCTGCCGAGATATAATCAGCAGCCATTTGCACAATAATGCACTCTGCAGGCATAACGGGACAAAGGTTCAAGAGGACACGGAAGCGTTGCAACTCCACCGAGGTGCACATGCTGATGCCGAGGAAACGGAAAGCACATTTACACCGAAAGAAGTACCAAACGGTTCATACCGTCACTGTACCGCAACCTGGGCTCGATTACTTTGCAGCATGAGTGCTAGTTTTGTGCCTTAGTTGCCTGGCATCATCGTCACTGGATCATAGAAACGGTGAGACAAATTGCCTTTCCTGAACACAATACAAATAGCCAATTATGCAAACGAAAATCATTTCATTTGAACTGCTCCTTGTTTTTTTTTTTTTTTTTTTTTTTAAATAACAAAGCTGCATTCGTTACAAGTGGCGTGTACACAAAGCAGCATCTTGCATAACTTGTCCAGATGTTGGCCTATTTGGAGGACTTTCCAAGAGATTATTGTCAATTACTCTGACTGCATTACAAGTATATATAAACTGTCACAGAGAATGATACAAATACGTGCTTTGGCAGAAGAGAAAACCAAGTCTCATCGTGCCAGTGCCATATCCATATGCCAGCATAGGATCTCATCCTTCTGCTGGTAGTATAATCATTTACCTAACCACAAGAAGGGAATCGAGCTGGGGTACCAATATTCAGTTGAATACTTTTTGAAGTTCACCATGGGATCTTTGTCAACAATCGAAATGCAGATGGGGCATCTGGCCTTACATCATCATCCGAAGGACGGTGCGCTGTGAGATGTTTCTTGCTGGCAGTACATGAGAATGGCAGTGTTTGTTATGTCTGACTCCATCAATGACTCAACTCAGACTCATGACAAAAACATCACCAAACTAGAGGGGGAGCACTCGGTAGAGTGCAAAACCTCTGCCGCCAATACTGCTAGGTCACTCAAGTGAACCTGATATATTTTCATTCAATTTGATGTCAACAGTGCTCACAGAGTTATAGTTTGCAACTTTCCCTTTTACTTTTAACTTTTACATACTCAATTCATTCGTCATAACTAGATTCCTTGAGACAGAAATTGATTTTGCGTGGGTATATCCACCTGAAGTTTCAAAATCAGCCGTAATTATAATTTTGGTATGTTTTTTTGTTGGAAATCACTTATAACATGTAGAAATGCAAAAAAAAATTCGAAATTTTGTTGAAAAAAAAAAAGTAGAAAATTTTTTTTTTCTCCAACAATTTTTTTTTTTTGGGGGGGGGGGTGGGGGTGTTGGAAATCACTTAAAACATGAAGAAATGAAAAAAAACAAATTCAAATATTTTTTCAAAATGGCCACCATAGCGGCCATATTGAATTTTGGACCGAGTCCAAAATCTAATGGCATGATCCTTGGACCAGACCTAATCCCCCCACCAAGTTTCGTCGAAATCCGTCGAGGAGTTTTTCCGTCATACTGTTCACAAACAAACAAACAAACAAACAAGCAGTCATAGACTGGTACTTACGAAATCGTCAACTTGACCTCTGACCTTGTCTAATAAAAGCTGTCTATCGAGAAGGTAGCGACGCAAACCAGAAGTTTCTACGATGATTCTGTACCAAACCATCATAAATCGAATGTTTGACATCGTAACGTCGACCGAAGCAAAAATCTCCATTTCTCCACGCAATTATTTAATGTTATTTTATCAAAGTCACAAAACCGTAATATTCAGCCATCCACCAACAATCTTTACATAATCCGACGGCTTAGCGAGTCAGGCATGCGACGATAACCTTTATTGGGATAAAAACATGACTTTTAAACACCATCTTTATCGAAAATACCGTCAGCACGCACACGCAAAACCTTAACGTGATCAACGACGCCTCTGCTCAAGCACGCTGCACCACGTGACGAGCCGTGACGCGGCGAGTGGAATATTTTTTATACAATCTTAAAACGTCTCCAAAACATCCGATTTTTACCAGAATTTCGACAACCGAGTGTTAAACGTCCTAAGCGATCGCAAAAACCAAAGACAAAATTAAAATCGAAGTTAAAATGAACTCGAAACGTCGACCGAATAAAAAATACTCCATTTCTCCACATGAATTTACGGAATTATGTTAGACCTCACTGTGACCTTGACATTTGACCAATTTTGACCAAAATCTAATCAGCGCTAGCCATCACCCTCCTGAATCACGTAGTGTAATTTGACATTGGTAGCTTCTTCCGTTCTCGAGTTATCTTGCCTACAAACAAACAAACAAATAAGCAGTCATTGACTGGTACTTACGAAATCGTCAACTTGACCTCTGGCCTTGTCTAATAAAAGCTGTCTCTAGAGAAGGTAGCGACGCAAACCAGAAGTTTCTACGATGATTCTGTACCAAACCATCATAAATCGAATGTTTGACCTCACTGTGACCTTGACCTTTGACCGATTTTGACCAAAATATAATCAGCACGAGCCATCACACTCCTGAATCACGTGGTGTAATTTGACATTGGTAGCTTCTTGCGTTCGCGAGTTATAATTTTTTTTGATGTTTGACCTCACTGTGACCTTGACCTTTGACAGATTTTGACCAAAATCTAATCAGCGCTAGCCATCACCCTCCTGAATCACGTGGTGTAATTTGACATTGGTAGCTTCTTCCGTTCTCGAGTTATAACTTTTTTTGGGATGTTTGACCTCACTGTGACCTTGACCTTTGACCGATTTTGACCAAAATCTAATCAGCACTAGCCATCACACTCCTGAATCACGTGGTGTAATTTGACATTGGTGGCGTCTTCCGTTCTCGAGTTATCATGCCTACAAACAAACAAACAAGCAGTCATACACTGGTACTTACGAAATCGTCAACTTGACCTCTGACCTTGTCTAATAAAAGCTGTCTCTCGAGAAGGTAGCGACGCAAACCAGAAGTTGCTACGATGATTCTGTACCAAACCATCAAAAATCATCAAGTCGACCAAAGCAAAAATCACCATTTCTCCACGCAATTATATTATACCTTAACGTAACTCAACGACGCGTCTGCTCGAGCGCACTGCATCATGGGATGACCCGTGACGCGTCAAGTGAAATATTTTTTATACAATCTTAAAACGTCTCCAAAACATCCGATTTTACCAGAGTTTCTACAACCGAGTTTTAAGCGTCCTAAGCGATCGCAAAAACCGAAGACAAAATTAAAATCGAAGTTAAAACGAACTCGTAACGTCGAGCGAAGCAAAAATACTCCATTTCTCCACGTGAATTTACGGAATTATGTTTGACCTCACTGTGACCTTGACCTTTGACCGATTTTGACCAAAATCTAATCAGCACTAGCCTTCACCCTCCTGAATCACGTGGTGTAATTTGACATTGGTAGCTTCTTCCGTTCTCGAGTTATCGTGCCTACAAACAAACAAACAAACAAACAGAAACGGAAGGCATCAATATACTTACGAAATCTTTAGATTTCGTAAGTAACAAACACACAAACAAACAAACAGAAACGGAACTGATCAATATACTTACGAAATCTTTAGATTTCGTTAGTATCATTTCGTTTCGTTAGATGATAGCCGTGTAGCTATCATTTTGTTGAGACACAGCCGTGCTGCTGATGCAGTGCCCCTATACCAGTACACTGGTGCTCATTTTGCCAACCTAAAAAGGATGACAGGCTGAGTCAACCCCACCTGGTAGCCTAATAATCGTGGCCTTTAATGAAGAATGAATTCAGTTGCTAACGGGGCTCAAACTCAGGACCCGAAGATCCAAAGCCAGCCACCCTATCTGCAAAGCCAACACCAGGCTTTCTCCACCGACTAATGCCGGTAGAAGGAACGCTTGTTTAACAGCCATCTGAGAGACGGCATGCAAATTGTTGAATCATCCCGTTTGTGAAACACTGGGATGACAGTTTATAGCTGGGTTGAGATTCGATTATATAGCTGGGTTTATAGCCGAGCTGAGATGAGATTATAGCTGCTGCAGAACAATTTGGCTTTTATCATGGAATGTGATGCAATAACTGCACTGGTCGTGTCTGCAATTGCATTTAGTCCTCGATTTACACTCATTCTATTTATGTTTATTCGACTTGTTGCGATGGATAAAGCACTGAACAGTTATTTATTTTCACCTCGCAATTTTCGTTCGAGTTGACGTTTTTTTTTTCACGTGGAATTTTAAAATTTTATTTCATGCCAACGCACAATGGGAATGAAGGAACGATGTACAGCCACCACTTCTCTCACCCTCAGTCGCACACAGTCCGTAGTGTACTCGTCAGAAGTATCGTTTGACCTTCATTGATGGTATTTTTGTGCCAAACTCTCCCAAACCCCTTCATCATGAGTGGTTTATGATCATCAAGTTCTCTAACTGAGACTCCCACAAAGGAGGCTCGTAAAGTTATTAATTTTGATTTTATAGTGGTTATGGTGAAGCGATTCGAGCGTGAGGAGTGTTTGGTGGACATCACCCATGCGCTCAGCTTTCCACCCTTGACTGTGACAATTACTAGTAACACCACCAAAACTAGAGGGGGAGCACTAGGTTGAGTGCAAAACCTCCGCCGCCAGTACTGCTGGGTCACTTAAGTGAACCTTATATCTTATTCATTGTAGGTCAAAACGGATCAGACTCTACTGAACCACGATTGAATAAACTAAACTAGATCGACGTGCATGTAGAAATGGCAAAAAAAAAAAAAAAAAAAAAAATCGAAATTTTTTTGAAAAAAAGAGTTGCAAAATTTTGTTTTTTTTCTCTAACAAAATTTTTTTTTTTGGTTGGAAATCACTTAAAACATGTAGAAATGCAAAAACAAAAATTCAAATATTTTTTCTAAATGGCCGCCATAGCAGCCATATTGGACTTTGGACCAAGTCCAAAATCTAATGGCGTGATCCTTGGACCATACCTAATCCCCCCACCAAGTTTCGCCAAAATCCGTCCAGGAGTTTTTCCATAATACTGTTCACAAACAAACAAACAAACAGACAAACAGACAGGGGTGAAAACAGTAACCTCCGATCTTCGATGGCGGAGGTTAATAAAAGTCGAGTGCACTTCAGTTGACTACCTTGTCTCGGTAACTGCTCCAACCCAACTTGCATCTCCCTGGCCTGGACACTCGCGTGCCGCAGATTTTGGTGAGTACTGTATACGTTTCCTTAAAACTGTCCATAATGTATTCATTTAAACATTTATTTACACTCTTTATTGACTTATTTAATTACTATGTCTTTAGTATTTATTTACAGGAACTGTATTCACACATTTGCTGTCTTTACTTAGGTTAGTGTTCGGTTAGGACTGGAAATTTCCTCCCAGGAATGCATCATCAACTTATAACATTATGCCAATGAAAAAAATCGTTGTCGATTTATGTTTTTTCGTTTTACATTCAGTTTTTTAGGAACGCATCTTGAGCGTAAATCGAGGAGTCCCTGTATTGTGTTAGAACTTGCCATTTGTATAATATGGTTTCCCATGTTCATTCACAAATTGGGCGCCATTAAATGTTCCATATTCTAGAGAGATCCTCAATGCTTCAAAATATTAGAATATTGACCACTAAATTGTTCCAAACCATAGGTTAAGGACAAACACTGCTCCAGACCATAGCATCATGGAGACCACTATCGCTCTAAGCCCTCAGAATCGGGACCGCTACTACTCCAAGCCTTCACTTATGAAGGACTGTAGCAGTTTAGAGTTTTCAAACATGGACCTGTCACGTCTCCTACTGTGAGGGACCATCACAACTCCAAATTCTCCATGTTGGGCCATTAACGATCCACATCGTGAGAGCAATATAAAAGTGGGTTAAATTCACTTCTCAACATTGTATGACTTTACTCATCCCATTCATTTGTGTCTTAAAGTAAAGCGTTCTATTTCATTGAAGGCCAAAAGTGTAACCAGATCCAGAGTATTTATCAAAAGGAATTAGTCTTTGAAATGTACTGAATACAAGTCAATGTAATCAGGACCAAATGTATATAATTGTGAAAAAGCATTCGGAAATATTTTTTTGCAGGAACATGATTACAGCAGATTTGTTCGTTCTGCCAAGGGAATGCAGGGAAGTTTAAGGCACCTCAACTTTGTTCTGCTTTGTAATTGTAGGCTTTGATGCACAAACACAAATATTAATATATGAGTAAACAAGAAAAGAAAAACATGTGCTGTCCCTTTGCCTGTCCCACTGTCATCATCCTCCTTCTCATCCTCCCATCTCCTATTCCTTCACTTGTGGAATTGTCTATGAACTAGTAGCTTGAATAAATATTGTGTTGATAGAGCACAGGCATGATGGGCCAATTGGCTTTCTCCTGTATCAAAGTTCCCTGTCGTTCATTGTACAGCTATATATACATATAATAGTACAAGCAGGGTATGCTTACACATTGTAAGGCACAATGAACTGTGCTTCCCCCATGTCGAAGGTCGCTCATCTACATTTGCTTTTTGTCATTTACGGATGCTTTGCAAAGGTTCTGTGATTTTTTTCCCCCAATGTTTAGGCTTTGATGTCCATCGGTAGGTGAAATTACTGTGCTTCCCCATTGTCTCGGGTTGCACACCTGCATTTATTTTTTCATTTGTTTATATTTTCATTTATGGATGGTTTCCGATGGTTCTGTGAGTTTTCCCGTTGTATCGGCTTCGATGTCCGTTTGCACGTGACATTAAAGCTTTCTATGTCACCCGGAAGGAGCCGAACTTTAATATCAGTCAGTTAGTCAGTGAGTGGTTAGAATGAGCTTTATATATTAGATATATGCAGCAGCATGCATTGTTTGGAAGATGGAATCAATTTTTTTTTTTTAGAAACAGATGGAAACAAATAATACAACAGTGAGAATGATCACAGTCCCCCACATCTACCCCACCCCCTGGACTAATCAAAGGTTTATGAAGAAGCTTATACAGAGATATCACACAAAGGATAAGGGCATCAGCAGAAATCATTGCACTTGCATATGAATTGCAAGGACAGACGTGGACAATGGACATGGTATATGAGATTTGAAACGGAGAACACAGCATCATGACTTTTGTTGGGACGGGAAACATCAAACTGGCTAACACGTTTTCTGCCATATTTATAAGAATGTACACACTCCGCAGCATATTATTTATTGAACTAAAAGTTCCATCAAAAACTTCACCGTTATCAACTTTCAAAGGAAAGGAAAACTTTTTTTTGAGATTTTCACAGCAGTCATTCTCTCCAAGGAGGAAGAAACTGGTGCTTCATCTGCCCTGAGAAAATCCCACTTGTCTTGTCAACTTCCCTTTCATGCATGTTGAGAGTTTGTGGCTCGCGGCACAGAGGACACGTTTCCTTTGTTCCAACAACAATGGCGTTTATTTCATGTTTGTTTGAAGTCTGCTGAGTTTACAATCTAAGCTCATCACAAAGTTTTATGTGCCTTTTTCATGTTATTTACAAGAAAGAGCACTGTGAGTGTCCTCATGTGAGTTTTATTGTCGGGATAAAGTTAAATTTGGTTCTGCGGAAGGTTCGAAAAGAGGAATGCATGTAGGAGTGCGGATTTTTTTAAATGAAGCTGTGAAAATAAAGAAGCTATGAAAAACAAAGTTCGGAGTGAAGCATTGTACAAAGAAAAAGAGTACTTTGGATTTAACTTAATATTATTCGTTTTTAGCTCGCCTGCTCGAAGAACAGAGAGCTATAGAGATACCCCCGGCGTGAGCGTGAGCGTGAGCGTCAGCGTGAAAATGTTAAAGTTTTTGGTGCAAGTTATTTCCTTTCTAATGTTTTTATCTACCACACTATTTTTTTACTGATTACAATATACAAATACATATATTGCTTTAAAATTATTTGGATCAGACTTCACTGCAATGCTTTACAAAAAATATTATTAGACTAGTCTTTTAAAAACGATAAATGCATAAACAGGCGAGCATTGGGTGGCTTTAACACCAACTCTGGTTAATAATCATTATTTGCTTTGTTGAGAAATGAGTAAGATTAGAGAGCGATGTAAAATTAAACAAAGAAAAGTCTCTTCCTAGCAGAGTTGATCGCTGGACAATTTATTGTCATTTTAATATGCTGTTTGAGTTTGGTGATGACGAACATGATCAACAAGATGAGATGAACTTAAAGATTATCTCAAAAGGTCTGATTGAGTTTCCATGAGATGTCATAGGAAACCCAAAGGAGATTTTTGGAAGGTTCAGAGAGTAGAGTTGAAGGCATGGGGGCAGCTAAATCCACCCAGGCCTGTGGGTAAATAATGTTGTCTATTTATAGCAGGAGAATACTGGTGCCAGGGATATGTAATGTTTATCAAGTGCTGTAAAAATAAAAAATAAAAACTTCAAAAAATGCCATTCTTTTAACCTTGAATCACTTTTACACACGTTCAGTGAACAATGTGAGGATGTGCAAATGCTTTGACCTGTTGCACTTGGTACTACGATGAAGTACACTGTTGACACATGTAGGCTGCATCTCCGAGTGTGATGTGGATCTGTGGATGTACAGTACACATTGCATCCTATGCGGTGAACATGTAGATCGGTGTGTGGCAATCAAGTTCTGCATTGCTTCTGCGAAAGGGTCTTATTTTCCATATACCGATGACGTATACCTTCCGGTGCCAATACAGTGCAATTTAAATCCAGTGTAATGCTCATCTTCTAAGTATGCAGTATGAACATGGTGGCGTGCTACTACAGGTAGAGATAGAAGGGCACCATCATGGAATGCACATTGTGTCCTGTGGAATGAGGATGTGGATTGACAATTGCACATTCTGTCCTGTCATGTCATGCTTCATGCTAATATGTGCTGTTTTTTTTTTTTTTTTTCCCCGTCTTGCTAAAACTTCACAACTCACAGTTACAGACATGCTAATAGTTTTGCAATGCAAAACTGTCCCATCCATGTTCCCAGCATGTATATTTTGTCCTGATCTATGCAAACAGTATAAAGTACAAAGTTTGAAAAAGTCATTGAGTCGTATTCCCAGTGACCTGTAACGCACATTCAATGTACGATTCATTTTCTTGCATGAAAGGGGCAACATGTTCATTTTTTGTGGCGTCTTGGACCCTCGGGTATATGACATTTACACATTTGTCCCATCAATGTGCTAAGGCCTTAACACCATCCATACATGTGAAAATATTTACGAAGGGAACACAGCCATTGCAGGAGATCTACTTTCACATCCTCATAGCTTTGAAACTTAATGCCAACCAAATGCTCCTTCAATGGTCTCAATAGATGGAATCACGTGCTGACATATAATATATCCTATGGAAAGGGAATTTGGGGAGGGAGAAATGATGGTGAAGCAGTTTCCATTCCAACTGCCTTCTGATTGAACAAGAGTTCTTTTGGGACCTTCTCCCATGTTTAATTTTATGTACAAATGAATGATTGCTCCCACACCTTCACAAATGATAAAAGGTTGGAATGCAACATCATCAACATTGATGTGGACAAATCAAAATGTTCAACATGGAGTAATGTTTCAGGGATTTACAACAATTGACTGCAGGTGAGCATGTAAATTTTCCATTACTGATTCACATCCTTTTTTTCCTTTTTTTGTTTTTTTTTAAGAAAACCTTTTTGCATTACTCTGTCACACTTCTGGAGAAGGGAAATGTATCCATGCTACTTTCAAGACAGGTCAAAAATACAAATCTGCTGTAAATTTCAGCTGTTTTGACATTCAATTTCAGTACAATCTTCAATTCACAATACTGTCACGCAACACATGATACACTCACTGTTCGCCTTTGTCTTGGAAATATTGTATCCAGAATGCATTGTGCAGCCACGATGTTGCTTCACTAAGGCGTTGTCAGATGCTGTCACTATCATTACACTTTTTATTGAGCTGTCATTCATTTGAGATGATGTAGAAGAAAATGAGGTGGTCAGAAAGGAACCTTGAATCACGGCAGTGTGTGTATAAACATACATGCATACACATGAAACAAATGACACTCACGATACTGTAAGCAGCGCGCGCGCGCTCGCTCACACACACACACACACACACACACACACACACACACACACACACACACACACACACACACACACACACACACACACACACACACACACACACACACACACCTTTGCAATGCAATGTCATGTATGTGACACACCAATCCAACACACTTTCATCTGTTTCCACGACAACAAAATACTTGTTACAGCAACTTAAGTGTAACCAATGTATAAAATGCACTGCAGAAAATAACATAAAATGTGAGATAATAGTTGCTCATGCATGCTGCACTTTTGAAGCAACATTTTTTTTTAAAGAAAACAAGCAAGATCATTAAAATACCTGAAGCAAACATTTTTGGAGACATGGATGTGTACAGGCTGCGATCTATGGATGGCATGGCGTGGTGAAGCCTCCCGACTCGAG
>NC_140963.1:31260694-31333194 GCF_056783735.1 Eptatretus burgeri | reverse complement strand
CACAGATACAGAATATACAGTGCCTATAGAAAGTCTACACCCCCTTTCAAAATTTTCATCTTTTGTTGCCTTTTCGCCTGGAAATAAATTGCATTCAATTAGACTTTTTCCATCTTCATTTACACACATCGCAATCCACAACTTCCAAGTGAAAAACAAATTCTACAAATTTCAGAAGATTAATTAAAAATATAAAACTAGAATATCTTGGTTGGATAAATGTTCACTCCCCTTATAATAGCAATAGTAAATTCGCTCAGGTGCAACAAATCACCTTCAAAATCACACACCAAGTTAATTGGCCTCCACCTGTGTTACATTGCCATGATTCTGATTATTTCAGAAGCAAATCAGCTGTTTCTGGAGGTTTTCTCTGTTGGGTAGTGCATTGCACAGCAAAGATAACCATGAGCACCAAGGAGCTTTACAAAGACCTCTGGGACAAAGTTGTGGAAAGGCACAGATAAGGGGATGGGTATAAAAATATCTGAAAGGCCTTGAATATCACTTGGAGCACAGTCAAGACAATCATTAAGAAATGGAAGGCGTATGGTACCACAAGACCGTGCATAGATCAGCCTGTTCCTCCAAACTGGATCACCAAGTAAGGAGGAGACTGATCAGAGAGGCCACCAAGAGACCAATGGCAACTTTGAAAGAGCTACAGGACATTACAGCAAAGACTGATCACTGTGTGCATGTAACAACAATATCCCAAGCACTTCACATGTCTGGCCTGTACGGTTGGGTGGCAAGAAGGAAGCCATTACTCAAAAAAGTTCACCTTGAGGCCCGTTTGAGATTTGCAAAAAACCACTGTGGAGATTCTGAAGCCTTGTGACTAAAAGTTTTGTGGTCTGACGAAACCAAGATGGAACTTTTTGGCATAAATGCAAAACGTTACGTTTGGCGCAATTCCAAAACGGCACATCACCCAAAGAACACAATCCCAACTGTGAAGCATGGCGGTGCAGCATCATGTTGTATGGGGAAGTTTCTCATCAGCAGGGACTGGGTCACTTGTCAGGATAGAAGGGAAAATGGATGGAGCAAATACAGAAAAATCCGAGGGGAAAGCCTGCTGCCCTTTACAGGAAAGCTGAAATTGGGATGGAAGTTTACCTTTCAGCATGACAACGACCCGAAGTACACAGCCAAAGCTACATTGGAGTGGCTAAGGAACAAAAATATAAATGTCCTTGAGTGGCCCAATCAGAGCCCCAACCTAAATTCAATGGAAAATCTGTGGCACGACTTGAAGATTGCTGCCCATCAACACTCCCCACACAACTTGACTGAGCTTGAACAGTTTTGTACAGCAGAATGGGAAAATATTGCCCAATCAAGATGTGCAAAGTTGGTCGAGACCTATCCCAACAGACTCACAGGTGTAATTACTGTCATAGGTGCTTCCACCAAGTATTATCTCGGGGTGGGGGGGGGGGTGAACACTTATCCAACCAAGATATTCTAGTTTTGTATTTTTAATTAATTTTCTGAAATTTGAAAAATTTGTTTTTCACTTGGAAGTTTTGGGTTATGTTGTGTAAATAATGGAGGAAAGAGTCTGATGTAATGCAATTTAATTCCAAGCTATAAGGCAACAAAAGGTGAAAATTTTAAAAAGGGGTGTAGACTTTCTATTGGCACAGCATACATATATATATATATATATATATATATATATATATATATATATATATATATATATATATATATATATATATATATATATATATTGTGCGTCTGTCCTGGCTCGGTAAAGCAGGAAAGCACGGTTCATATCCCAAAACAGTCAAAACTTCATCAACCGTGAGAATTAATGTCCGTCTGCTGCACGAGAACATCACCTCTGCTTGCCTCACCAACCAGGAGTTGAGTTTGTGGTTGGTCATAATAATAAATCGAAATGTGCCGTTCCAACCCGAGAGATGCATTATGGTGGGTGAACGTCATGAGCGCATGTGCACAGCTTTGCCTCCTGCATGCATGGCTTCAGCGACGCATGATCAGTCTATTTTAAAAGCTCGTTCAAAGGTCACAAGCAAAGGACTGTGGAGTTATTGACCATATTTTCGCTATTTTTGGAGCTCATCAAGATGACCCAAAACACAAATTGTTCACCTGTGATTGTAGGCTTAAATGTTGTTAGTACCTCTTTTCTTGGTAAAGCAGTAAAGCACAGCTTGTGTCCCGTAATAGTCAAAACTGCACGATGAAACGAAAGAGCAAAATCATGGTGGTCGACTCCACATTCCTTTACTTGTGACCTTTGAACCAGTCTTTGAAATTTCTTTCAAAATTCAAAAATAGTAAATGCATCCATATACAATGCATTGTTTCTTTAAGCTTGAGAACCAAAAATTATAACTTCTTGTTTGAGGTATAGTTCCTTGTTGTTGCCCCAATATGACGTCAAGGAACAAACGAAAAGAGCAATGCAACATTAGGGTTGATGATAAATTTTTATAAATTCTCTTCTTACAGTGAATAAAGCGAACATAAACAAGTAACAAATACATCATCCACAAACATTGTGAAACCACAGGAGGGAAAATGTAAAGTTTTGTCTCAAAGTTGGAAAAAAAGAAATAAAGAAAATGTAAAGGCTTTGTCAATTAAAAACAAACGTTCAGAAAGGGCAATGTCTCCACCCCGAATGGCTATACAGAGGCCAAGTGTACTTCCGATCGGAAATGCCCACCGAGAATGGTAGAGAAACACTGGTGTGCAATCGTGATCCAGAAGAGTCACACAGTAACCAATGAAGAAAAAAAGTTTTGCAAGTTACAAATTTTACGTAATTTCTAGCATCCTAATGTCCATTGCTTCAGAAACGAGTGTTTCGCGAACACAATTTCATCATGCTTCAATAATAACTTTAAATTAGAGCAGATACTCTCAAGCACATGCAACAAACCCGGTTCGCTTCTCGGCAATGGTGAAATATTTGCATCGAAAAAGAAAAGGGTCGAGTTGGGATGGATATTAAAAAATATTCCCGTGAAGGTAGATTTAATAGATTACTTCTCTGATATCGTGGAGCGTGTCGTCCTTGGTAGGCAATGCAAATGTATGAATGACAGTATATGGTGTCATGTAGATGTTAAACTATCTCATTGTATCATTCAAAATCGTAGTCTTTCTGTTGCTACCATGGTCAATAAATACCCTGGCAACAGATGAAATGTGTGTGGCTGCAGGTCGGCTCATCGTGCTCTTGGTGCTGCACAAGTACTCATGACAAGGGTTATGATGGATGCTTTGCTCTTGTCTTCCCAGCAGTCAGTTAAAGTAATAATTAGCCCGTGCTCGTGAAGCGAAAAGCGGGGTTAAGTAATCGGTCGCGTACTTGCTTATGTAGCACGTACATGTCTGCAACTACTTGTTGGATTGACATGAAATTTTCATGATAGATTGAAACTTGGCTCCTGTCCCATGGGGATAAGTGTGATTTTTTTTTGTATGATGTCATAGGTGCCTTCGTTATGACATCATAATTGCAGATGTAGAATGCTACATCCGATCAATATGAAAAGTTTTGAGGGTCATCTAGGGATGACTTGGTCAACAGAAAAAATTGATGACGTCACGAGTCACGTGGTTTGGCAGCTATATTTAAAAAAAAAAACAATCTTCAACAATCTTCTTCTCCGAAAGGGCTGAACAGATCGAGGCGAAACTCGACAGGTATGACTGCCTATCCATATGGAACGAAAAGTTCCCCACCTGTGATGTCATTGATCACATGCTTTGGCAGTCATATTGGATTTACACAAAAACCTCTAAAATATCCTCCTCAAGAATGGCTCGACATATCATGGGGAAACTTCACACATGTGTTCTCCAAGCCTTGGGGATACCAGGGTGTTCACAAATAATTGATAGGTCACATGGTTTGGCAGCCATATTGCATTGAAGGAAAATATTGAAAAAAAATTTTCTTGAGCCGCTGCACCAATTGATGTGAAACTTCAAAATTATAATCTAGTCGTGATGGGGAATTCATGCTTTAAATTTTAACCGAATCGGACACATGGTCTGGCAGGCAGAATTATTTATTTTTTGGAATCTGGTTTCTTTTTGATTTATATTTTAATAAGGTTCACTTGATTGTCCCTGGATAAGTTTGAAGGTAGAGGATGAGCACTTGAAACCCAAATCATATCCAGGTTCCTTCTGATGACCTCATCTTTGCTTTTTGCTTGTTCAGGTTCCTTCTGATGACTCCAATGCAGTACTTATTTTATTTGATCTGCTATTTGATTTTAATTTAATTTTTTTTTAATCCCATTCTGCTTTAATTGAATAAAGAGGACATAATGGGCCAGGTGTCCAACCAAGGCGGTGTTGCATCAAAGTGGGCATCTTGTTACCCGGTCATCACTGCCAGCAGTTATAAAGCAGTTATATAAAACTTTGTGCCGCCATGCCTTGCTTGCAAAACACCAATCCAACAATCTTGAGTTTGGCCAGGATACAAACCCAGGCTGGACAGCTCAAAGATAAGTGCACTACCTCTATGCACCACCATGCCGGACGTGATGCGAAGTGTTCTCCTCAAGAAAAATAAGGCAACAAAAGTTTCAAGGCTTGTATTATTTTTATGATACATTCAAAAGTGTTTGTATTCAGGTTTAAATGGCCCAGCACATGGATCTTTACACTCCATCAACAGATATAATGTCACTGGAAGCAAAAGTTAGGTGATAACATGGCTGCCATCCTTCAGGCCTGGTGTTGGTTTAATGGTTCGGATGGTAGGCTTGGGATCCGAGGATCCTGAATTCAACTCCCAATCAGCTGCTGAATTAATACCAAGTGGGGTTGACTTTGCCTGTCATCCTTCCAAGGTCAGCAAAATGAGTGCCAGCTTGCTGGTATCCTGTGTCGGAGTGGTGACCCATCCAGGATTGTGCCCAATAGCCAAAGACTGCTTCGGCAGCACCAACGCTCTGCACAGAGTATGGTCCCAATCTCCTCTCCACCTCCATGCTGGTATACTGTGTCGGAGTGGCGACCCGTCCAGGATTGTGTCCAATAGCCAAGGAGACTGCTTAAGCAGCACCAACGCTCTGCGCAGAGTATAGTCCCAATGGATGGATGGCCATCCTTCAATAAAGGCTACTTCAACTTTTTAAAGATAACTTGGATGGACTTCATGACTACTAACTCCCCAGGATGTCTGAAGAATGTTAAATCAATTATATTCTGGAGATAGTGCAGGCCAGTCCATGCAAGTGAAAACGTTGTCCTGCAGTGCAGCAGTGACAACATGTGCAAGGTGAGGATGGGCATTATCCTCCATAAAAATGAAGGTTGGACATTGTTGATGGGCCAGTGGTGTGACAAGTGTAATGGCCTCATCCTTGTATTTGACAAGAGTCATAGCATCCTGTCCGATGAGGACAAGAGAAGTTATTTGACCAACTAGAATGGAAGCCCATATCATCTGGCTGCCCCCACCAAACTGATTATGCTGCCTGTAGGAACAATTAGCAAATCACTCCCCAACTCATCTCAAGGCTCAACCACATCAATCATTGAAGTCTAGGCAGAAGCAAGATGAATCGGTTGGAAGGAACGTGGTGCCAATGGTTCATGAGGGATTCAAGCAGTGTTCTTCTCGACATCAAATCACTGGCATGATGCATCTTCTAACCTGTCTGGATAAATTTGAATGACAACTGAATTTGTCGATTGCTCTTTGCAGGTCACTCTGGTGAAATTGTTCTGTTGAAAATCAGTTCTTTCTGTTAAGAATGACGAGATAATTATCCTTACTAGGGGAGGTTTCCCTTGGGTGACCATTTTAAGGTCTTTGCATGAACTGTCCAGTTTGACAGTAACTTATCAGCATCATAGGAATGACGCTGTGATGAACATTGTAGTGTGAAGCAATAGCAGTATGAGAACACCCCTACCCCCTCCCCCTAAACTAACTCAAAGAGGTGTGCCAACTCAATTTGTGTTAAACAACAGCATTTCTTAACTGACTTTGAGCTTCCTGATCTCTTTACCCGATATAAAGGGTATTCACAATGTATAGAGGGAATTGACATGGGTTGTGTGCAGATGTATATACAGATTCTGTGAGAGACTTCATCTGCACATGGACTTCTAGGATTGCTCAGCTTAGTTCAGTTATGGATAATTGTAAGATTACATGTTGCACGTCCAATTTCCTGATTGGGTTTCATTCCTCCATCCAGAAATTTCTCAATCCTGAATCCATCGTTTATTTCACAATTCAAAGGTTGCTACATTTTTGTGAGAAGTACATAATGGGACACTTAAACTGAATAAAAGGGAAAGTCTGTTGGATATTAATGTTGAATCTGTTATGCATAAGGTCAGTGGGTAAACCGATCGAGTATTCTTTTTATTAACTCTTCATAAGAGCAGCAATATATCTTCTAATATGGCACGTTGTGCTCATCCCAAGTTGGCCTGGATTCCTTAACAGTCAAGCATAAGGGGCGTACTTGGAGCACTTGTGGACCAGACCTTTCAGACCAGCCAAAATACCCCGAAATGGGCTGTCACACCTTGACGATTAAGCCAGCGTATGCCGACATGAAAAATTTGTCTAAAACGCTGGCACACGTCGAATACGTTATGGGTAAGTTTTGTATACGTTAAGAGCACGCTGAAGCACGCTGGCATACGTCGTAGTATGCCGAGCTCATCGACAAATTTTAACATGCTCAAAATTTTTCGACATATGCCAGCGTATGACTCACACATTCAGCATACGCTGGCATAAGTTGTAGGCACGTTACGCGATCGTTGATACACGTCGACACACGTTACTTGTAAGTTACTCATAAGTTGAAACACGTCGAGGTAATGTTTAGCGTACCCAAAACTTATTTCTAACCTATGAATAACGTGCTTTGAACCTATGAGTAACGTCTCTCCAACACATATTGACGTATGTATACGTATTTGACGTCTTCCGGACGACCACAGAACTTACTGAACGTGTTTCTAACTTACAGCGAAACGCTGCCAATACGCCATTATACGGTAGCTGTAAGTTCGAAACACATTCATTAAGTTCTGTGTCGTCCGGAAGACGTCAAATACGTCTACATACATCAATATGCGTTAGAGATACGTTACTCATAGGTTCAAAGCACGTTACTCATAGGTTAGAAATAAGTTTCGGGTACGCTAAACATTACCTCGACGTATTTCGACTTATGAGTAACTTACAAGTAACGTGTGTCGACGTGTGTCAACGATCGAATAACGTGCCTACAACTTATGGCCAGCGTATGCGGAACGTGAGTCATACGCTGGCATATGTCGAAAAATTTTGAGCATGCGTAAAATTTGTCGACGAGCTTGGCGTACTTCAACGTATGCCAGCGTACTCTTAACGTATACAAAACTTACCCATAACGTATTCGATGTGTGCCAGCGTTTTAGACCAATTTTTCATACGTCGGCATACGCTGGCTAAAACGTCAAGGTGTGACAGGGTATGACGGTGATGTTGACACTTCGATTTCTAGTGCGGTTATGATTTGAATCGTCGAGCGGCAGCCTTTTAATAGGCTATGCCACGTGATTGTCGGCAATATGCTGCCGCGCGCTATGCATACATTAGACTATCTCGACGTGTTTCGACTTATGAGTAACTTACAAGTAACGTGTGTCGACGTGTGTCAACGATCGAATAACGTGCCTACAACTTATGGCCAGCGTATGCGGAACGTGAGTCATACGCTGGCATATGTTGAAAAATTTTGAGCATGCGTAAAATTTGTCGACGAGCTTGGCGTACTTCAACGTATGCCAGCGTACTTCAGCGTGCTCTTAACGTATACAAAACTTACCCATAACGTATTCGATGTGTGCCAGCGTTTTAGACCAATTTTTCATACGTCGGCATACGCTGGCTAAAACGTCAAGGTGTGACAGGGTATGACGGTGATGTTGACACTTCGATTTCTAGTGCGGTTATGATTTGAATCGTCGAGCGGCAGCCTTTTAATAGGCTATGCCACGTGATTGTCGGCGATATGCTGCCGCGCTATGCATACATTAGACTATCTCGACGTGTTTCGACTTATGAGTAACTTACAAGTAACGTGTGTCGACGTGTGTCAACGATCGAATAACGTGCCTACAACTTATGGCCAGCGTATGCGGAACGTGAGTCACACGCTGGCATATGTCGAAAAATTTTGAGCATGCGTAAAATTTGTCGACGAGCTTGGCGTACTTCAACGTATGCCAGCGTACTTCAGCGTGCTCTTAACGTATACAAAACTTACCCATAACGTATTCGATGTGTGCCAGCGTTTTAGACCAATTTTTCATACGTCGGCATATGCTGGCTAAAACGTCAAGGTGTGACAGCCCCTTTACATGAAGGTCATTAGTGAGACGGTTTATAAAATCAATCCTCCAGCAACAAAATTGTAATCCTTTTGAGATTACACCAGGTGCCAGAGGTCTGGATTTAAATCCCTATTACTTCTGCACACATTTGGGATGGCAATGTTGGGTCCTCACCATGATACTGTCTTAATAGTATAGTGCAGAAGTAGCACACTTACCAAAATATTCTCAACTCAAATATAAACTGCTGGATTGATATTTCGCAGGCAGAGTGTAGCAACATTAAGTGTGGCATCCCGTGGATCAGAGTTATGCTGTGGACCCATTTGTGAACATAAATTGGTCGATATCACAGATCATCTCACATTGTTTTTCACTGAAGAGTCGGTGAGTTATCACCTGCATTTTGGCCAAGTTCCAAATTCCTGCCCTTTAACCAACAGGGACATCTGTGTAATCACACCTGTAAATGATACCACCTGTGAGATGACTCCCAACTGAATATGCATACAAACGATTGAACCACCATACCGATTACTATTATTGCAAGAGATTATTATTGGGATATTAAACTATTTGTATAGGATGTAGATACAACTAAGATACAAGTTTTAGCTTGCATCTGATTCCAAAGTGAATCTAAGTCAGGAGTTAGCCCAGAGTTCAGAAATGTACAGCTGAACTTGTCTGTTGCTTGACAATTAAAATGCAAGGCACTACAAAAAATTGGTCTCCCATTTAAATCACAAATTCAGTTGCCAATCAAAAATGTTTGTGTCGATCTCTCATTTATAACTTCAAACACCTGATAATTGCATCTAAACAGGAAAATATGGACTTGGGATGAACATTGCAGGATTAAATAAGTTCAATGCAGTACATAAAGAAGTTATGAAATTCAAAGGTTTTTAAAAAGAGATTTTTTTTTTCAAACAGAATGATTAAAAGCTTCTTACGTTGTCTTTTTTCAAAGATCGTATACAAGAGGGGTCAAAACGTTTGATTCTTTTTTTTTGCCCCCAAATATTTTTAAAAGACCATATGGCACCAGAAAACACACCTACCACTCAGAAGAATGTGCAAACACAGGCTGGAAAACGTATAGAGAAAAGGTGTGACACCTGTGTGGAGTTTCACATGTGTGGGACGATTTCTTCACCATTGGGGGAAGGGGAGAGCTTTTTGACTTCCCCCATACACTATAGGTAAAGGGTGAAGTGAAGGCAAATTCAAAAAAAAAGAAAAAAAGCAACTTTGATTGAGAAAAAGAAACACAATGGAAGACAGAAATGAAAATGGAGGGTAGAGGAATTAGAGAACAGAAAAGGTGTCAGAATAAGGGAGCAAAGGTAGGTTGGCAGGAGATAGGAGTAAGGGGAGGAAAGTATGATGCTGGATTATTTGAGTGGTCGAGGCACCAGGTGGTTGAAATTAGTCACCCACAAACTCAAAAATTTAACACTTGGCAAGAATACGAGTGGTTGCACAAATGAAGCAATTTGTATTTCAAACTGGCAAGACGAGAAAAAAGTAATAACTTGATGCAAGCAGAAGGGATGACTGGCTTACACTTAAAAAAATGGTTTGGCCTGTAAAGCAGTGGAAGAGCACCACTCGAGTGTGTTACTCTTCAAAGATTTGAACTCAGCACCAAATTCAAAAACCTTCCTGCTGCCTTTATGAAACCCTGAAGCTGTTTCGCACTGACACGACTGCAATTCAATGCGATGCGATAAGAATAATGGTTTGTTTTGACCAAAGTCTTAAAAAAGTTGCATAACATTCACCTCCCCCTCAGAACTCTAAAAAATTCCCTGGTTGCATGCCACCTTGGTGTAAATCTGCACGTATCACATGAGGAAATTTTCATGAGAGGGAAACACGTTTCAAAAGTAACTCGTGACATGAAATAAGGGGTGCGGGTGGGAGGGGGGGTTATAAAAAACATGGTGCCAATAATCCACAGGGAAATACAGTTTCAAGAACACAAATTAGTTGCATGTCTGGTGTTGGCTTAATGGTGAGGATGGTGGGCTTGGGATCCTAGGATCCTGAGTTCAAATCCCACTCGGCTGTTGAATTAATACCAGGTGGGGTTGACTCTGCCTGTCATCCTTCCGAGGTCGGAAAAATGAGTGCCAGCATGCTGGTCTCCTGTGTCGGAGTGGTGACCCATCCAGGATTGTACTCAATAGCCAAGGAGACTGCTTTGGCAGCACCAACGCTCTGCACAGAATATGGTCCCAATGGAATGGAATGGAAATTAGTAGCAAATCATATGCTGTCATTATATGCCTAAATTATGGCGACGGGTTATGCTCATCACTTGTCCGAGCTACCCCAATGTGAGGGACAAGGTGATGATGAGAAAAACATTGGAAAATCACCATATGCTGATTGTAAACATGCAATTCCCCTCCTTGGATGATACCACTTGTGCACAATGCCTGCATAGTCCCAGATGAAGAACACTCACTGGTGACAATGCCTAGCTGTGATGGGCAACTGTGCATGCTAGTTATGCTTCATTTTTGAATAAGGATATTCCGAAGTACAACCAGTTTTTAGCTCACCTGGAACATAGTTCAGGTGAGATATTAGCATCGTCCGTCAGTCCGTCAGTGAGTCCAGGTCAGTCAGTATGTAAACACTCAGATCTTCTCTGAAACTACTCATACAATTTCAATAAAACTTGACCACAACCTTCATCACCCATGATGTACTAAAGTTTGTTCAGGGCATTAAAAAAAATTCAGGGTCTAAGGGTTCTATGGGGGTCAAAGTGGGTGCAGGTTTGCCCCCCAAAAATAGGTATTTACTTTCTTCTCCGAAACTACACACATGATTAAGGTGAAACTTGACCATATCCTTCATCGCCCAGGTTGCTAAAACGAGTAGTCCCATTTTTACCAAACTTTGTAAAATTTATGTGGACCAAGGCCTCCTGATGCATTGCAAATCACATCAAAAATTGCATATCAAGAAGGTCAATTTAAAGGTCAAAGGTCATCATGATTCCATGATCGCCACTTTTGACTTCTCAAAAAATATTCACCCAATTTACATGCAACTTGATAGGAATCATCACTGCATGGTGCTTTCACAAGTTTGTTCAAGTCATGGGCTAATTGACATGTTTTGTGGGTGGTTTCATACTCCGACTGGTGGTTCCCTGGGTCTACCAGGTGAGCACAGGGGCATTACCCCTATTTTTTGTGAATAAAGAAAAAATAAATGTCATCAGAGAAGCAAAGGAATGCAAAGGCATATTCTCGACATAAAGGCGAGACCACTAACCCTCAAGCAGAAGGTTTCAAAAGTTCCTCAAAACAAATCCAACTCACCACAGATCGCAACTCTTCATATATTGTGTTAATAAACATCTCTGCATACATAAGTTCAACCTTTGGACATAACATTACTTCTGGTGATGCCATTTTCATTGAGTTGTATCTCGTTAGTGGGAAGCAGGTGGTGCTGCTTTGTGATGGGCAGCTTTTAGGTGACCATGTAATAGTTTCCAAGAAGCACATGACTGAACTATAAAGCGGAGGATTTCACACCCTGCACCCTTGCTCCCCTCTCTCAAGCATGTACCATGTGCAATGGCAATAAGTTTATAAATAAACTGGAATGGTACTCGTAGAGTGCATAGTCTCGCCTCGTACGTTCATTCTCAACAAAAACACCATTGTTAACTGAACACACCACTATTAATATGACCCACTGTGATTATGGCCCATGTACCCATATTGTCCATGCACCCTGTGCCACATAGTTTCTTGACATGGGTTATGAACATCAGAAATTGAATTCTTCACTCATATCCGGTCATCCATCAGATATAATATAACAAGTTTCAGATTTTTCAGATAAAGATTTAAATTCAAAAATTTTGCCGAGAATACCACTTCACTGATGACATCATTGTAATCACCCTATATACCCCATGGGGAGTTGATGACATCTGCCAAGTTTTAATTTTTTCATTGAGCGGTTTCGGAGAAAATGTCCAATTTTTTTTCCTTTAATCCAATATGGCTGCCATACCATTTAACCAATGATATCATAAATTTAATTATTCACTAATATCGGGTCATAGATCGCATATATGAAGTTTCAAAGATTTGGATAAGGATTTCAATTCAACAAATTATGACTGGAATACAATTTCACTGATGACGTCATCGTTATCACCCTATATCACCCCATATGGATTTGATGTCAAATGCCAAGTTTCAACTTTTTTTCGTTCAGCGGTTTCAGAGAAAATTATGTCCAAATTTTTTCCTTTATTCCAATATGGCTGTCATACCATGAGCTATAACGTCAGAGTTAGCATTAAGACATTCTTCATGGGGAGTCACTCCTATGTTTAAAGTTTCACATCGATGAGACAGGCGGTTGCAGAGAAAAACATTTTAAAAGCAAAAATAGACATGGGCACACACACATGCGCACACACAACAATCTCACATCCCCTTCGGAGCGAGACTAGTAAATGTGCTAAAATTTTTGGAGAATTTTTAGACAAAATGGATAGGGGGAACACCAACAGCAAAGTAGAAGTAAGATTGAGAGTGTGATGAAGGGGAGTGGGAGAAGGACACATAGAGATGAATGAAACACAGCAAGAATAGGAAGGGGAAAGTGTGGATGAAAGGGAATAGGAACAAACCAACCGACAACGAACAAACAAAAAGAGGTGAGGGAGAGAGTGGGAGGGGGGGGATCACAGTAAGCTGGAAAAAGATCAGTGGTGAGAGCAGTGAACAGCTGTCTTGAAACTGTGGAGGGAAGAATGGGACTGAACAGACTGGGGAAGTTGGTTCCACAGGTGAGAGAACCAAGAAACAAATGAGTGGAGGTGAGCAGTATGCCTGGATTTTGGGAGGTTAATAAGAAAAGGGTTTGTGGTAGATTGTGTGCTCCCTGTAGAAACCTCAAAGGGATAGAACCGGAGAGAGCAGAGGGTGCAAGACCAAAAAGGAGGTGGTAGATTAGCGCAGGAGGTGGAGGGGAGTGGTAGAAGGAATCACAATACCCTGAGAGTGCTTGGGAATGGGGTCATTTGGGGGTAGAAGAGATCATCTGTATGGGTGGGGGTGACCTGAGGTAGTGGTGAACATTTGTTTTGAAGCCCTGGAGTGAAGAATAGTTGGCTCCACAGGTGAGAGAAAAGAACAAAAATGAGTGGAGGTGTTTAATAACACTGTACATATGTATGCATGTATGTATATATCTTGACTACTCTCACCCGTACATGCAGGGAATGGCCAATGAGTTCTCACTCTCACCTCATCAATTACCCCAGGTGGCTATGATTTCAAATAAATGAACTCCTATGCTCTTCCAGTCAAAGAAAGCTGAATAAAGCAAGCCAGAAAAGCTATACAAGGTAAGCCCTTTACTATTCAAACCCAACCCGGGATCATCTACAGCTGCAGACATTCACAAGTGGTACATATATGAGAGTCCCAATAGTACACACCCCTCTCAGCCACCAGACTGATTTCATCATCAGTTGGTAAATCAGTGAGAGTACAGACTGAAACCTGCACCACCGAGGTTCCCAAGCCTGCACCACATGCAATGCCAATAACAGTTAACATTTATATGTCCGAAAGAAAGAGGGAAAAAAATTAGGTCCAAATATAATCATTAATATTTTTTTAAAATTCAGCCATTTCATCTATTTGCAGGGAAATTGAAAAGCAAATAAAGTCGGTAAGCCTGTAACAAGCTTATTATTTTAAGAGTTGACAATTAAGTCATCTTCCATATCTTGGAACTTAAAGATGGTGTTTGTTTCGCAAGGTGCCAAGCAAAATTGCAAGATTGTAAATACATTTTTGAAATGTAAAAAAACGGTCCAGAAAATAAAATAAACATTTCTCGTGCATCTGCACGCCACCACCTGTGCTCTCCAGGTCGCTTCACAGAACACAGCTCAAGGTGTGTTCAAAAACGTGATATTTTAAAAATCTTTTGGACAATGTAGAGCAAAAGCAACAGGCAGAGATGCAAAACAAACAATAGCTTTTTAGCTCTCATTTAAACCCTGCTTAGGAAGAGTGTAGGCATTGTACAATCCACCATTAGATGGCCAGGCAAGTGCTTGTGTGTGGTGTTGCCAACAGCTATTCATGAAACTTCACAGAAGAAACAAAAAAGGACAATTTATCTGTTCGTAAACTCTCAGTTGCTTCATAATACCATACATGGGTTTTCTTATCTCTATTATAATACCAAGCTTGCACACTAAAAACTCGGCTCGCCGTCACACGATCTCTCGGAAATTGCTGTGGCACTTAGCGGACATGCCGACAATGTTTGGGAAGTCTTGGCGTTCCATAGTACCACTTGCATTTTGCACAATGCGTATTTTTGTCATTCCCCGTGTAAGGTCTGTCGTCTGCTACCAGCTATGTTGTACTGCTATCCCGTGCATGTGCACGGGTATCGCTAGTTTCACTTAATGCTGACAAATTATTCTGCGAATGCTACGAGAGAGCCTCCTCCCCATCCTCTTTTAAACTGATGCTGAGAGTGCAGTCTTCAAAGATTTACTGCCTGTTGAAGTACTATGGATTTTAAAGCAGATCACAAGCATCTTAGACATGTCTTGGGCATCACAACCCAACCTTTAAAGGTCCCATGACACTCAAAATTTTCTGGTTCTTTATATATTAACTTGACCTTCCCAGTGAAGAAATCACCCATGTTTCTTTTTTGAAATCAACAATGGGATAATTAGACCAATATTTCGAATATTTCTCGTGATTTTCACAACTTACTATACCCCGCCCCTCAAAAAAGTTGAGTTCAGCGAACCGCAGGTCACGTGACCGTTGACGTCATCTCCAGAACGCGACTCACTCAGAGTGGATTGATTAGACGTCGCGCGCCGTATAAAGTACGTACAAATGCATTGTGCACATTTGTTTGCTATCTCACTGATCATCTTAATTCCTGTGATTGTTTCGCGGAAAAGAAATTCTGCTTCTGAGCCGTGTATGCACAACAATCACGAGGCAATTATTTATCCCTTTACTACCTTGTCATAGTCGTGTACAAATCCAATACACGTATGCACAATAAAGAGCTATACCATGTCCACAAAATATAAAATGTGACTGTTGAACCTTTCCATTAAAAAAGATACTTACAGGGACATACAAGTAAAATACTAAAGATTAATAATGCATCATTTCAAGGCACAAGGAGATAATTTTAAAATCAAACAATGTGAAAAACCTGCACCAACATTTTGCAGCTTATTGAATTGTTCGTTGAAACCAGCCTGCTGGGATAGATACGATTCCACATACATGCAAGCCAGGTATAGCTGCACTCGACATCATGGGTTTATTCTAATGTGAGGGTATTGCTTCCATTGGCTTGCTATTCATTAACATTTAGCCAAAATGCTGTAATAAATGAACAGGGAAAAATATGTTGGCACAACTATGAAAGACAAATTTATCTGTCCGATTACACGGTATCATAGCCTCGGGACTCTTACGCATTGACTTATACATTGTGTGCATGCTAATACAAGTTACTTGTAAACTCTAGAGTCTAGACTAGTCCGATAAATCCGTCGTCTGTCCGACTAGTCCGATAAATCTGACGTGCTGTAGCTTTCTTTTATTATTCTCTTTTCTTCATTGTTTTCTGCTGGCGCTACATGACGACAGTAGGAATAAAATAAATTAAAATGCAACAGAACGTCAGATTTATCGGACTACTCGAGACAATTGTGTCGCAAGGTATGTTCTGCACACAAGTTTTCGTCGTATCCGGACAGCGAGATTGCTTAGTTTTATGCGCGGAGAGATACGGCCGATGACATGCGCTGGCCTTGCCTGCAATTCATTCGCCGCGGAGCAACATGTCCCCTGCGCTGTGCTGTGCTGGTCACGTCACTAAAATATTTCTGATATCGAGCAGTATGCAAGTCGAATTTACATTATTGAATTACAAATAGGATTTAATCGAACCAGTTGTTATTGCCAAGTCTGCCTTCGATGTCCTCCCGATCATCATGAACTCTGGGAATTTCATCGCCATTTTCCTCTGCTTGTCCTGCTTCGGGCTCGAACTGGTAAGGCTGTATTCCATTTCCAGCAGCCTGAACTTCACCTCCCGCGACTACGTTATCCGATAATTCTCCATCTGATTCAGACCAAAATCCTTCATTTCTCTCACACTCACTGTCGCTACCAGACGAATCAAAGTCCATGTCATCCATTATTCAAAACCAAATATTTGATTTTTTTAAAGCAGAAATGAACGAAGCGTTTGAGTCGACCAATCGAATGTGGAAACACACAGGAAGCCAATACAATCACGTAGACCACCCACCCGAGTAATTTGCGTGCAGCCTTTGTTGTTCTGGAGATGATGTCATGTGGGTTACGCCTCTTTCAGTGGATTTCGGCAGAATTTTTAGGGGCGTTCCCGAAGAGGTTTGTTTTTTTAATTTTACATTTTACAGAACGAGTATTGTGAAAAAAAACATTGTCAGATCAGAATTCATGATGAAAAACTCCTATAGGACATACATATATATATATATATATATATATATATATATATATATATATATATATATATATATATATATATATATATATATATATGTATATATATATATATATATATGTATATATTGTTGCGGATTCGCGCCCGCCGGCGTGCGAACGGCCACGTAACTCGAATCGCGGCACGTCGCCCACCGGACGGACAATCCCGTCGTGACCCTCTCAGACTAACGCCAGGAACTAGTCACGGGTGGGCCTTTCAGCCTCACCACGATCGTGCCAATCGGCCCCCGCGTGGGATAGGGTTGCTCGCCAAATTCGACCTACCTAAGCACCCACACGGAGGGTAGACCGGGCGACCGCACCTCGCCGCAGGTCGACTTCGGACACGGGCCACTTTAAGCGACCCGTTCCGTACTATCGGGATAACCGAGCGGTGTTATCGTCAACCTGGACGGTTCGATTAATTATCGGGCGTTTTAGCCCACGACCAACCCTTTACGTGAAGTAAGATGGAGATTCAATAAAGGAAAAGACGAAGCGAAACGGGAAAACAGTTCAACATAAAGCACATTTATTTCGTGATGAACGGAAAGCACACATATACAATTACACCAAAAGCAAATGTAAAAGAAGAAGAAGAAACACACAATAATGCACAAAAAGCAAATGTAAAAGGAAAACACAATGCAGAGCAAACCGACTACCGAGCAAATAGCAACACTTATGCAGTTTTACTTCACAGACGGCGCCTGACAACACATATACTCAAAGCAAAAGAAAAGGGGACCACCCTCCACTATGAGGGGACAGACGGCCTGGGGCCGAGACCACGTCGAGCCTACCCGTCTGGTGATGAGCCGCAAAATGGCGCTGGCGCCCCGACTCCGCGGGCCTCGCTGGGACTGCCTGGTATGGGGTGGGAACGGGGCCCCCTTCTTGCACTATCTCAGCGTGGGGGGAAACAGGAGGGGGTTGTTGATGCTTGGGGGAAGGAGGATATCTCCCTGTCTCGGGTCCCGCGACGAGCGTCTCCACCACGACCTCGGTCGCGTTGCCGGCCTCTCCCCTCCGCAGCTCCCCGACTCTGACACGAGCACCCCCTCGACCGCCTTCGCCGCCGCCACCTCTCCAACTCTCCACAGCTCCGTCCAACTGCCTTCTCCGACTCCTCTCTTGACTGGCTCTTCCCAACTCCACCGACTGCCACTTTCTTCCCAACTCAACTTGACTGACTTTTCGGCGAGCGAACGCGGCCCTTTATAGCCCCCGGGGCCTCGCTCCTTCGCCTTCCACCCTTTACCTTCGACCCTTCACCTCTGGCTGGCTCCCCATTGGACCGAGGAAAAGTGGGTGTGAATGCTTTTTGATCCATGAATTTGCATATAGCGATATTACTCCAACGCACCTGGAGGCGGGGCCAAATCGCCCATGCTCACTGATAGGACGGAACAGAAGTGGGCGTGAGTCGTTTTTGATCCGATTTCTTCGGAAAGGCCGGCGCCTTTACACCCGCTGCTCGGTGCGCGCCCTGCACGAGTCCAGGATCGGCGCCCACAAGCGGCGCGGAAATGGCGGTGATGCGATGGTTGCGAGGGCGAGTTGTGACGGTAAAGGTCGTGGCTGTTGGCGTTGTTGTTGTGAAGCGGCGTTGCGGCTGGTGGTTGTTGTGTGATGGCTGTTGAGACGTGGTTGGTGGTGGTAGTAATGGTGGTAATGGTAGTAATGGCGGCTGGTCCAAAATAAAGATAGTAAAAGAAAAACGGCTATCTAAAAGGGTCGCAGCCCGCATGAATGTCATTTATTCCCTCTAAACAACGGGTTTGGGCCTAACTACACATATACTTACAGAGATATCTCACCTAAGGGACCTGAATGGTGGTTTGTGAATTTCGTCAACCACAACAATATATATATATATATATATATATATATATATATATATATATATATATATATATATCTTCTTCTTCTTCTTTTGGCTGCTCCCGTTTGGGGTCGCCACAGCGGATCATCCGTATGATCCGCATAGTCATTTGGCACATGTTTTACGCCGGATGCCCTTCCTGACGCAACCCTTGTCGCCTCTTACGACACAGGGATATGGTACACCTATTTTAACCGGGGTATACACCGGCCCAGTGCACTGGTACTCATTTCTCCGACCTCGGAAGGATGACAGGCTGAGTCAACCCCCTGGTGTATTAATTCAGTGGCCCAACGGGGCTTGAACTCGGACCTTTTGGATCCCAAGCCGCTGCCCAAACCACTGCGCCAACACCAGGCTATATATATATATATATATATATATATATATATATATATATATATATATATATATATATATATATATATATATATATATATATATATATATATATATATATATATATATATATATATATATATATATATATATATATATATATATATATATATATATATATATATATATATATATATATATATATATATATATATATATATATATATATATATATATATATATATATATATACACACACAATTTCAGTACTTTTGAGTGTCATGGGACCTTTCAATGGATTCGGCGAGTCAATCTGAATTGCTTTGGGGAAAACTCCAAAGCATCTCTTGGTGCTAGAGATAGACTTGACCAGACAGAGCAGGCAGATTACCACCAATACTGTGGATCATTAATGAGTTCGGTATTTTTTTTTTTAATAATGACAATCCAATGGAGACGAAGCAATTCTCCTGAGACCGACTTGGGTTCCAGAAGCTTCCAATCTAAATCCTCTGTTCAGCAACATTTGAGCCAACAACCTATAGAATACTAATCCAGTGTCTTCATTCCTCAGTTACTGTACCAATTTGATTTTGCAAGTAATAAATTGGTACAATAGCAAAATAGACTGACCAGGCATATTGGTCAGTCAATTTTGTTATTGTCTGTTTGTCAATCGCCTACAGGTCACAAGTCCATCGTGAAACTTTACCGAGTTGTGGAGGTAGTCTCAACTGAGAAACCGATTGATTTTGAGGTCAAAGGTCAAAAATCAAAGGTCAACTTGGGTGAAAATTTCTAAAATCGTCATTTTCCATCCGATTGAGTTGAAAGTTGAACAGCAATTGCATCAATGAATTTGGAAAACAACTAGCTTTGATATCAAAAGGTCAAAGGACAACTCAAGGTCAAACTTCTAAAATCATTTTCAATTTGAAAAAAAATCATCAATTTTCATCCAATTGACCTGAGCTTTAATTAGGATTGTCAATCTTAATCTTAATGAAATGGACAATTTGATGTATCCATGGCAACCTTTGGAGAGGGGTGTTGATTTTGCAAGCATCGTGCTCTGCACGACATCTTTTTCTTGTTTGTGATTTCGTTATTAGACCCATTGGACAAGTTATGCTTCTTCACAGTATTTGTATCAACCTCGCGCTCTCAGATCTTTTTTCTCTATAACATTATTTCAAGAAAGTTGAATTACATACAGCAAATAATAAACGTTAGTTAGTCACTTTACTGCCATTATTGGTTAGAGAAACAATTGGACATGAAGACAGTTAATCAGTGAGCCAGTCTCACTATTTCATTGGTGTTAAATCCACTACATTATTTTCACTTTTTGTCTCACGTACTCTCAATTACACACTCTTAATCTCTCACCCAGTTTCTCTCACCAACTCACAAACTCTGCCTGATTGGATGACCTTCAGACACAACTACGGTTATGTACCTGCTATTTGGAGAGGATCTGGAATTAAAAGATCAAAACCGAGATGAACGGTTTAGTTCCCATCAGCTGATGATCCGGATGGCCATTGAATCGGACCATCCATCAGCATAATAATAAATAAATAAATAAATAATTAAAAAAATATATATATCTAACACACACACACACACACACACACACACACACACACACACACACACACACACACACACACACACACACACACACACACACACACACACACACACACACACACACACACACACACACATCCTTTTGTAAAGCTCCAGCAGCTTCAAGGAGCGACAAAGTCCCAACAAAGAGAAACGACAATGACAGAATGCTGCAATATCACAATAAGATGCATTGGCATCCATGCACTATGTATCATCCATGGTTGCAGAATAATCCATTACATGTTTGGTATTACGGAGCCTTATCCTGCTCTTTGACAGGTTTCATCCATTCCAAAATATATTTAAGCTTGCTTTTGTCACATTCCATCATCGCTTCCAAAATCAAATCCTTCCTCTTCTCAAATGGCTTGATTTCTGACCATCAATTTGTATTTAGATCAGATCACTTAACCCTAGATATGCTGCTTCTGCTTTCCCAACAATGGATGGAGGTCCTCAATGCCAAACATGAGATCAGAGCCATCTCCCTTGATATATCGTGAGCTTTCGATACAGTCTGGTATCCTGCAGTGCTCACCAAACTCTCTTCTTATGGTATCCAAGGCAATCTCCACTCACGGCTCACAGACTTCCTCTTCTGTCCCATTCAACATTTGGTCCTTAATGGAATTCTCTCATCTCCTCTTCCCATCTGGGCTGGAGTTCCTCAGGGCAGTGTTCTGGACCCTGTGCTTTTTCTGTTTTTTCATCAATGATCTCACAGATTCTCTGGAAAATCCTCATTCTCTTTGCTGATGACTCCACCCTCTGCCGTACCATCTCTCATCCCTCTGATCAGCAGGCAGCCTCCTCTTCACTTTCTGCAGACCTGCATAAAATCACAAATTGGTCAAACACTTGGAATATGTCTTTCAATCCTGACAAATCTCACACACTCACCATGGCTCTCTGAAAGGACTGTCTGGAACTGCCCCCCCCCCCCTTTATCTACTTTCTCAACAATCCCCCTGAAGTAGTCCTTAATTCATTCAAGCTTTTAGGTGTCACTATCTGCCACGATCTTTCCTGGGAAAGCCACATCTTCAAACTGGCCTCCAAAGCCAGTCGCCGACTGGGCAACCGACATCATGCAAAGTCCTTCCTTGACACAACCGAGCTTCTAACCACTTACAAGGCTTTCATCCACAGTCTGATGGAGTACTGCTCCCCCCTCAGGGGTGGTGCTCCCACCTCACACCCTCACTCCCTCCTCCCTCCTCCATTCCCTCCCTGCCCCACAGCCAATCACAGGCTTTATACCTGTGGGCTGAACCATTTGGTCAAACTCCGAGGGGGGGGAGGGGGGCGGAAGAAGAAGATAAAACATTGATGAAAAGAAAGGTCATAGACCATCACAATTCGCTCTGACACGAGCCTCAACATGGTATACCAGAAAAAACTTCTTCTAAAAGTGAACTAGCAGCGTTTGGCTTAAGCATACTGTGTCATTATCATCATCTTCTGATTATTATTTTTCCATATAAGGGTATCTTTTCTCCCCTGGGCACAAGGTGGCATGTCATCTTACCCCACATGCAGTTGCCTCTAAATTCACATTCTACTTTAATTCGTCAACATCTACAAGATGTTTTTGAATCACATCTCTCCACACTTTTGAAACCCTTTCTATGGAAGGGGCTGAAGTAGCTTCACTCAAAAGGCTTATTTTGACTTTACATTTGAGCAAGTTGGCAATAAGTAATAACTACGTCTTCTACTGTTTCTAGCATCCCTTGTCATCACTTGATGTCTTGTGATGCTATGTGTTGACTCAACTACTGTTTGATAGTCTCAACTACCAGTGATATATATATATATATATATATATATATATATATATATATATATATATATATATATATATATATATATATATATATATATATATATATATATATATATATATATATATATATATACACCGAGGGTCATGTAAATAAATGTCTGTGATTAAAGCAGTCCAATTTTCTCAAATGATTTCCTGAAGGATTTCTAGTGTTGGAATGATTACAGCAGCACTGACACATCTCTGAAACGATATGTTTGGTTTTCGGTCTCAGGTGTCTTGTGTCGGGTCGCTAAAGCTATTAATGCATTTGAAATTAATTTGTCAATATCTAAATCCATCCTTCCTTTTGAGGCAACAATAATAATAATAATTATAATAACAATAATAATACTGGAATAATAGCAATAATGAATGAATTAATATAATGCAAAGTTTTACATAGCACTGTGAACCATGTCAGAATTCGCCGTAATTACAGAGAAAAGATGAAGTCATTCTTTCTCCAGGGGATCTGACATTGCCTTTGAGCAAAGAGCAACGGCATCCAGTTCAATGGCTTTTCTAAACAGATGCCTCTCAAATGTCTCCCTCGGTTGCACAACGCAGTAATCCTAGCTTTTCAAGCGATGTGGTTTGGTTTCTTTGACCTTCTTTCTTCCCAAGGATGCCAAATCACTATGGATGTAGAATGTTGCCACCCTAATTCACAAGCTACGTGGAGTCAGTTGCACTCAAAGGTCAAGATTTCACTTGTCGTTAATGGTTACTCCTGATACTTGTAATAAGCAAATGTGGCTGCCAAAAACAAGTGGCCGTATTATCAAGGTATTTAGTATCATCATGTTTTTTTCATGGCGCTGTTGTGTTTTCATTCCTCATATGCCACAAAATTACACACAGTCCAAACAGGTACATGGATCCTCAGATGACGGTTTGGTGAAGTCTTCAAGGATGTTTACCTCTGCCGCTGAAGGTGGATGGAGGTTACAATTTCACACCTGTCTGTCTGTCTGCCTGTCTGTCTGTCTGTCTGTCTGTCTGTCTGTGTCTGTCTGTGAGCAGGATTTCTCAAACAGTTACGGCCGGATTTGGAGGAAACTTGGTGAACAGGTTGGGTATGAGACAATGAGGAACTGATTCGATTTTGCTGAAGATACAGATCCAGATACTAAAATTGTTTTTGTGATTCTTCACCATTGCGTGATTGAGCCAAAAATGATATCTCGCACAATATCTCAAAAAAACTTATGAAAGTATTTGGACGAAACTTGATGGACAGTCAAAGTGATTCTTCACCATTGAATGGAATGGCCATAAACGATAGATATCACGATATCTCAAAAGGTTGTGGACGGATTATGACAAAACATTGTGGAGGAGTTGGGTTGGTGTAAAGAACAAGGCAATTACATTGATGTTAAAGTCCAGATGCAGATCCGGCCTATTAGAGGGCTACAAAACACAAAGTGTTCAGCCAAGTGGAGGTATGCGCTCCACCGAGTGCTGTTCTAATTGTCTTTGAAAACTGGTTGAGTGTGGACTTGGTTACATTAAAATTACTGTTGAGGGGGAAACTGGAAGTATATTCGACAGGTGTCTAATATATTCCCTTTCTCTTAAGCCGTCAATCTAGCTGATGACTGCACAGGCTGTGGACCACTCATCTTGATGCTACAATTGTGACCAATGGGGAACAGGACCTCATATAAAACTGTCAGTCATTGTGCTCTGCCAGCTGATGCAATTCCTGTACTGTGGTCTCCCAATGTGTGTTCTGCATTTGCCTGAATCTGGGTGTGACATGTTTCTACATCCTCTTGCACAACATGCTTGAAATCAGCCTCCATTGCTGGCCAGAAAATTCCTTTCTATTTAATCTCAGCAATCTATCAGTCTTTGTGTCACTGTCAAACTAATCCTTGGTGCAAAAATTACAGTAGCCCAGTGTTTCTCGCAAGACTTCCAAAATTGTTTCCCATTGGGCCTGCCGTTTCTAGCCCAGCTATGGATTGGGAATAGTTAATAGTTTAGGCACCCTTCCATTCCTCAAGGTATTCATCATCTACCCTACCTGCAATTTAATGCTAGAGAGGTGGTATGTTTCAAACATTTAAACAAATAGCTGGTTGGGCTTTCTTCAAAGTTGTCTCATTGGCTGGATTCATGAATTATGAAGATCAATAGGTAGCCTATCCCGGGGTCTTGAATTCAAGCCCCTGTCGTGCTGTGGAATTAACACCAGGCAGATTGACTCAGCCTGTCATCCTTCTAAGGTCGGCAATATGAGTACCAGCTTACTGGTAACAGGGGGCATCACTCGCGCGCGCGCGCGCACACACACACACACACACACACACACACACACACACACACACACACACACACACACACACACACACACACACACACACACACACACACACACACACACACACACACACACACACACCACTTTTTGTATTTCTGCCTCCAGCAGTGCCAAGTTGAATCTTGGCCAAGTCGATAATCCTTCTGGGTCCACTTTTACAGCACAGGTATTTTGAATATGTGTGACATCACCGTCTCAAGTAAATGACGCAAATGAAATACATGCATATGATGACAGCTCCTCAATTTATTTAATATCTCTGTCGAAAATGTTTTATAACAACATGCTTTGCTCATGGTCTGTCAACATCAAATATCGATTGCATTGCCAAAGGCTGTACTGTACAATGAATAGTACACAAAAAGGATATCCTCCCTATTAAATTGTATAGTTTGTGGGAGAGAACCTGGGAGTGTGGGGTGGGTTGGGGGGGTGGGGGTTAGTGCACTTTGTTTCACACTGAATGCACAATACTTGACAGCAAGACACAGGGAAGGGCTGAGTATGGGTGAAACTAAACACGACACTCCTGGCTAGACACACTAACCAAGCTATTTCTTTCCCATGAGGCATGCATGCAGTTATTTCTTTCCCATTGAATTTTGTGTGTACAAGTGTAACAAAGCAACTTTAAGATAGAGAAGCTCAGTGCTTGATGATCGGGAATGTGGGTGCAGGAATCTACGCATCAAGTGTCTCTTTCAGATGGTATCGGTTGAAAAAATTGAGTCTAATGTAAACTGCCTTTCTCCACACTCTTTAATCATCTATGCAGGACGTATAATAATATACAACCTAAAATGTGGTGCATATGTATGGGAATAAAATAGTAAGAGTATGAGAGGCAAGTGATTGCCTGGATGGTGCAGAGATAGTCCACTTACCTTTCAACTGTGTAGTCTCTGTTTGATTCCTGACACAACTGCAAACTTTCACAAAGGTGCATGCAAGAATTGCGTTGCATGACAAAGTATGGCATCCCTCATATGGATGTGAAGATGGGTGTCATGTCTGTTAGCATTACTTGGTGGATGCTAAAGATCCAACAGTGTTTCATGAAGAAGAGTTCAGTTATCACTGGCACCCTGAATAAATTGCAAATTGCTGCTCAAATCAACTTAAGTTGAATGTTGGCCCTGGCCAGGCAGTTTGTGAAAGACTTGAGCCAAAAACTACCCTTTAATTAATAAGGGCAGTTCAACAAGCAGTTGCAGTCGTAGTAATATGACATACAAGATTGTCTTTATTGTTTTTTTTAATGGCTATCAAATTTGTACATGATCTAAAGTTGTTGTTCGTCTTTCGGCTGCTCCCGTTAGGGGTCGCCACAGCGGATGATCCGTTATGATCCGCATCCTGATTTGGCATAGGTTTTACGCCAGATACCCTTCCTGACGCAACCCTGGTCGCCTCTTACGACACAGGGATAAGGATTGGGTTTCGCCATGATTCCGGGCTGCCCTACACCCTCTCATAGCGCGGCCCAGCGCAGAGCTCCCGTCCTCAAGCGATCCTCCAACCCAAGCCTCCGAGTAGCCGGGTTACAGGCCCACGCCACTACGCCCGGTTGTGCATGATCTAAAGTACTCTTTCAAAATGAATTTGTTTACGGGTTATCTATATATTTTATACAATTTAAGTGATTATTGTCACGTCAGAGGGTGCACTAACGTGGGCAATTCTGAGACCGTCACAAACAACTGAGACAATGTTGAATCCATGACGCTGGGGTTCAGAATATATTACTAATTACCATTTACAATCCCCCAAGGATCATTCAAATGAAACCAAAACTTGTGGTAGTTCATGCATGGGAATGATCTGAGAAGGTGGTGAACAGCAGTTTTGAAAACCAGGATGGAAGAATGAGATTGAAGAGATGTGGAATTTGGTTCCACAGGTGTGGAAAAAAAGAGGAAAGAATAAGTGGAGGGGAGTCGTGATCTTGGGTTTTGGTAATTTCACCAGGAGGGTGTTGAAGGGGGACTGTGCGTCCTGCAGTAACTGGGGGTGAGGGTGGGGGGGGGAGTTTCAAAGTACGGAAAGAGCAGAGGGTGCAAGACCAGAAAGGAGGCAGTAGAAGACTGAGTGACCACCAACCTGTTTGCGATGGCGACGTGATTGGCCCATAGACTCAGCTACATCATGGGACATTCCATCTTAAAGGCCTTGGTTTCCACAGTGTCAAGCCGAGCAATATGTGAGGTGGGGGAGCCAGTTTATAGGGCAGAGCAGTCCTCAATCAATCTGTGGATGAAGGCCTTGTTGGTGGATAGGAGTTCAGTTATGCCATGGAAGGACTTTGTATGACAGCAGATGCCCAGTTGGTGGCTGGCTTTGGAATCAACTATGAAATATGGTTTTCCTAAGAAACATCATGGCTGATGGTAAAACACAGGAATTTTGAAGTTTGAATGACTGAACCTGCTCGGGGATTATTAAGAAAGTAGATCGGAGAGTTTGCCAGACGGTTGTTTCAGAGAGAGACAGTGAGTGTAAGATTTGTCTGGATTGAAAGACATATTCCAAGTGTTTCACTGAAGAGAGGGTCTGAAGAGAGGGAAGAGGCTGCAGCCTGCCTGTCTGGAGGATGAGGGATGTCACGATGAGGGATGTACCAATGTAAATAAATAACCCGCGATGGTGCTAACATACCAGATTCAAAGCATGAAGGGGAACAAGGTGAGTATTTAAGGCAGACACCAACTGGTTGTGGATGGAGGATGATGTGACTCAGGCTGAAGCCATGAGGAGCGATGACAATGGGAAGCGATGAAACAGAGGGAACGGTGTTATCTCCTTGAAATCAAAAGCTCAACTGCTGCACACATGCGCAGTAATGGCCATTATGCCTCACTGGGACCACCTTCCAGCACATGACTGGTCTCATCATTGGCCGCTGGTGTTTGTGGGCAGTGCCATCTTCTGGGCCGCCCTGCTCTGTTTGGGGGGGGGGGGCTCACAAAAGTGTTCTGCCCCTCTCCAAAGCTCTATAGCCAATTCCAAGGTTCCAGCCTGTAGTTCTCCAGCCAAACAGTCTAGGATGACCATTCCTTCACAATGTGAAGTGCTTTCTGTGTGCCTTTGGGCCCAAGTCCTCCCCCTGGCCTCACCTGTTCAGGACGTTTTACAAAACACAACATTACCCTATTCTACTTGAAGGTTTACAATCGCCACCTCCTCAGTGCATGTTTTACCATATGACTAACCTCTGACCGATATCTAATACAAGAGTAAATCAAAGCTCCTCAAACAACTCAAACTATTATTACCACATCCTAGTTCTGGAACCCCCCTCCCCCCCCTTCCACAAAACAATATGTTTTATGTTATTGCAATTAGAAGAACCTGAGGAAAAGCCATTACTCAAGTAGTGATTTAACTTCATCATCAACCATTAGACGTGCGGAAATTGTCAGGACAAGACAAAATAAACACTGCCAGCACTGAATACAATTTGATGCGCACATGTCTGCCCCCCCCCAACCCAAAAATGATAATTAAAACACAAGGACATTTAGAAAGTATCGATCCATCCATTGGGACCATAATCTGTACAGTGTTGGTGCTGCCAAAGCAGTCTCCCAGGCTATTGGGCACAATCCTGTGTGGGTTTCTACTCCAATGCAGGATACTTGAATGGCTCAATCATCCCAGCAAGCTGGTACTCATTTTTTGATCTCACAAGGATGGCAGGCTGAGTCAAGCCCACCTGATATTAATTCAACAGCTGAGCTGGATTTCAACTCAGGATCTGAGGATCCCAAGCTTGCCACCCGAACCATTAAGCCAACACCAGGCAAACTTAGAAAGTGTGCTTCGACATTAAAACAGCAATGTAGTTAAGGAATCAAATTAAAAATCGATGAAAATCAAAATATATGGACAACATGGTTTTCTTTACTGATAAAAATGAAAGTCAAAAATGAAGGGGAATTTTTTTTATATACCTTGTCGAGGCTTGTATGAGAGCAAACACACAACGCACAGCAAGAGGGGCATGAGACAAGAGGGGCAGGAGTGGGAAGGACAAAACAGTGGGGAACAGAGACATTAGGAGATCTGTGGAAGGGAGAGGGATGGGATGGGGAACATGGGGAATAGAAGATGGACATTACAGGGACTTTCAGGAAGGAAAGCAGGGAATTTGAAGGAAGTGGGCTTGGGTGTATTATATATCGGGGGTAGAAAAGATCAAGGAATTGGATGGGGAATGATAAGAGGTGGTGGTGAACAGCTGTTTTGAAGGCCTGGAGGGAAGAATGGGATTGAATAGAGTGAGGGAGCTTATTCCAAAGGCGGGAAAAAAGAGGAATGAAAGAGTGAAGGTGAGCAGTGATTCGTGATTTTGGTAGTTTTACCAGAAGGGGGTTGTTCGCGGACCTTGAGCGCCCTGCGGAAATGTGGTGGGGACAAATCGCAGAGAGAGAGGGAGAGAGCAGGGGGGGGGGGGCGAGGCTGGAGAGGAGATGGTAGAAGACAGAAAGACCACCGACCAACCTGCGGTGAGAGAGTGAGAGGCCCAAAGACTCAGCCTCATTGCGGGAGATGGCAATGATCCGAAATGCCTTGGTTTCCACAGCGTGAAGCATTCCACAGCATGATAAAATGCACCCAAACAGCAACATTTTCTTTTAAACCAGCGGGTTCTATATAAAACTCGGCAAGATCATTTGAAACCCACGCTATAGACCTGGGAAAGCACTGTCTGCATGCATGCTCGCTCGCACATGCAGCGACCTCTTTGCACCCCTCCGGTCAGCTCGCTGCTAATGTGATTCGTGCATGCTACACTCTGGGGAAGCTGTTTTAAATTCAAAAACAAAGCGTCAGCCATTAACAGTCACCTTAATAGAGGGGGAGGAGTGGAGGATGAGGTGGAGGGTGGAGCAGTGGGAAAGAGAGGGGTGGGAGAGGGGTGTGAGAATGAGGAGGGTGGGGGATTCCAGCAGATGTTACATCCAATTTAATGTCCACCCGAGAGGCAGCACACTCGTTGATGAATCACCCTGCCTCTGAAACACTTGGAGGAAAGTTTATAGCTGGGTCGGGATTGTAACCCAAGCTAAACACCTGAGAGTGAGCGTGCATACCTCACAGCTATCCTGCGATGATGAGGAAATTCATTGCTTTGTAACAACTGAAAACATTTTTACTCGTTGTAATCATCTTATAGGAGCCTCAATATGATATCCCATTAACAAAACAAACAAAAAAAAGTCCAATATATTTTGGCTTCGTAACTCCAGAGATGGCCCAATGGAGAGCCATGCCATGGTATCGCCATGAAAGTTTGGCAAGATTGAACCTAGAACAGTACTCCACTCCAACAAAATGCTTGAAGAAACTTTTAAAAGCGAAACGTTCAAAAAAATTTTTTTTATATGTGTATCCATCTATGTTGAAGTAACAGGTCATTTAATGAAAGATCATACAAAAAGGGAAAATATCAAAATAAAATTGCACATTTTCAGCAAGTGAGCCACCACCTGAGGAACCACATGCACAAGAATGCGGGGCCAAACGCAGGCGAGTAGGGCCTGAACTTTGTTCAAGTCGATTGATATATTCAGTGAAAATGTGAGTACTTTTGCTGTGTATGGTCATGGCTTGGAAATGAACAACCAAGCTCACCAAGTGGCTCAAGCACTCAAGGAAGCACTCCAACAAAACGGTTGATAAGGAATGGCTGGCTTGGTAAGCGAATAGCGATCGCTGATCGGTGATCGGTCATTTCAATACCATGCACCCGAAAACGTCCGGAATGTCAAGCAATGTCCAAAATGGACAAAGGAACACTATTCTTTTCGTAGTCAGAACTGCTGATAAGTTCAAATTCAGAGTTTACATTTTGAAATTCAGCTCAGATTAAGATATTCCAGAGGTTATGGCATATGAAGAAATAAAATATAGCCACGAACCCTGGCATCTCAAGGCGTTTATAAGCATTGCAATATATCCAGCAATTTGTAGGTATGATGATCAGGCATTCGATGATATTCGTGTGGAAAGTAAAAAAAATAAATAAAAAAATAAAAAAAAATTGTTAAGAAACCGTTGGGGCGAGTTCCAAGTCAAGGCATTGTTGAGCAGGCCCCCAAAAAATTGCAAATTAAGACCCCAGCAAGGGACAGCTTGCTTCAAAAAGCATAATTAAATAAGGCCATTAATTATCTTCAACCCAAATGAACCCAACCCAAAATGGGTTTTATATAAACACAAACATGCAATTTTCATTCATGCACTCATTTGGAGTTTCCTGAAGATGCAGGCAAAGTTTCAGGCCATGAAATTTCATGGTTTTGGAGTTATGGAGGAGAAACACACACTGACTGATGAACTGACACACACTGACATTAATTACTATAGATGCACATAATATACATAAGCCTCTTGAGGAAGTTCAGACTTTCAAAATTTTCTGGGTCTCACTATGATCTTTCTTGGGCAAACCACACTTCGAAGTTGGCCTCCAGAGCAAGCCACCAACTGGGCATCCTCCGTCATACAAAGTCCTTCCTTGGCACAACTGAACTTCCATCTTCCTCAATGTAACATTGCTCTCTCCTCTGGGCTGGCTCCTCTGCCTCACATTTTGCTTAGCTTGATGCCGTGGAAACCAAGGCCTACAAGATTATTGAAATCTCCCACAGTGAAGCTGAGTCTATCACTTTGCCATCACAGACAGGTTGGTGGTTTCTCTTCTTCTCTTTCCTTGCTTTGTCTCCCTAAGGTTTCTGCAGTACTCACACAATCTCTCAAAAATAACCTTCTGTTGAAACTACTTAAATCCAGGATCACTGCCCACCTCCACTCATTCTTTCCTTTTTTTCCCCCACCTGTGGAACCAACTTCCACATTCTCTTCAATCTCATTTTTCACTTCAGGTCTTCAAGACAGCCTGTTTGCCACCATCTAAAATCATCTCCAATCCAAAACCATGATCCTGTGTACCATAGTTAACCCCCTCCCCCCCCCCCCAGAACCACCACAACGCCGCTATCTCCCCCAATCCCACCTGCTTCGAAATTTCCAGTTTTCCTTCCTGAGTGTTTCCTTCTGTATCCATATTGTCCACCCCATGCATCCTCTCCTGCCCCCCATTGTTTGTCCAATTCTGCTGTTGGTTTTTCCCCTCTCTCTCTCTCTCTCTCTGCTGTTTCTTTTGTCCTGTTGCATCCTGATCTGTTCAGTGTACTCACACTCGATCTTCCATGAGCCTCGACTATGTATACAAGAAAAATAAAATAAAACAGTCGGCATGTTTTTGATTCCTGAACAGAACCCGGTGATTTTTTTATTTTCAGGAGTTGTAAAGGTAGTGGTTGGTCTGTTGCCAATTAACTCACTGACGAGTCCATCCCATTTGTTGGGCAATGACATCAGTTCTCAGTACAGCGAGCATTTGGTATGACAACAAATAAGACTCAACATCAAACTTTGAAAAGAGTTGGAGTGTAACTGTGTGATCCCATTTTCACACATGCACAACTATATATGTTGTTGCTTCCCGCATTTGCCGTCCACAAAATATTCTGTTTGCAGTAGCACCAGATTCATTCAAGAAAACCAAAAACGTTGTATGGTATATAAGAGAAGTGCTTTGAATTATTTCAGAAAAAAATATTTTTCTGGCCAAATATATATAGTGGGGCAACTTAGCTAAATATAGCATAACAATTGTGCATTTTGTGAGGAAAGCACCAAATTTGTCACACTAGTAGCCTATCATATTATGAACAGATTTGGATATTGGGCCATCTCAAATTCAGCCGCTGATGGCTGTGGCAGCCATTTTCCAGTGCCATCAAAAATATTGAGATGGCCCAATATCCAAATCTGTTCATAATATGATAGGCTACTCGTGTGACAAATTTGGTGCTTTCCTCACAAAATGCATAATTGTTATGCTAAGTTGCCCCACTAATATATATATATATATATATATATATATATATATATATATATATATATATATATATATATATATATATATATATATATATATATATATATATATATATATATATATATATATATATATATATACACGAGCAGGCATACCTGTGCTCCGCACAGGAATCCCGTGGATGATGGCTGGTCTGAAGGAGTATATGTCACAGTTAATTGTAAAATTGTAGAGGCTGCCACCATTATTATTTTTTTTCATCACCACTATAATATTATATTTTCCCTGCCATGTTTTATATGCAGAAGACTCGAGTTCAAAAATGTTAAGATTTATTGCCGCATCAGATAAAAAACCATAATGCCTCAACAATGTGAGGCTGGTTTCATGTCATCATTTGCGACTCAATTAATTCTCATTCTCTAGCAAATTCCGTTGGTCCCATGTCAATCGGCTGAACTTGAAAAATTAACATTACGCAATCAGGTGATGACGTCATAATTCGGAAACCGGGAAGTCGGAAGTCATTGTCTTCAATTGACTGTAGAATTATTTTTTCATTCTATTGCAAATGGCGTTGGCCCCATGTCAATCGGCTGAACTTGAAAAATTAATGTTACGAAATCAGGTGATGACGTCATAATTCGGAAACCGCAAGTCGGAAGAACAATTCTTTTACATCGGGACACTCCCGGGTACATGTTCTGTCAGCATGTGAAGTTTGGTGAGGATCAGTCCAGTACTTTTCGCGTGCATAGGTCACAGACAAACACACACACAGACACGCAGACAGACACACTTTCAATTTTATATATATATATATATATATATATATATATATATATAAAAAACTTTATTCATTTTGTATGCATGTATCTATACTAATAAATGTCAAGGTGTGTGTGTGTGTGTGTGTGTGTGTGTGTGTGTGTGTGTGTGTGTGTGTGTGTGTGTGTGTGTGTGTGTGTGTGTGTGTGTGTGTGTGTGTGTGTGTGTGTGTGTGTGTGTGTGTGTGTGTGTGTGTGTGTGTGTGTGTGTGTGCCCTCCTAACTCCAAAACTATAAAACTTAGCAGCCTGAAACTTTGCAGGTATACTAAGAAAAAAACAAGGATGTGCAAGAGTGAAGATTGTGTATTTGGGTTAATTAAAACACCCCTTTTGAAGATAATTAACGGCCTTATTGAATTATATCCATCATCAGGCAATCCTCAGCCACCTCACTCTCTGGAATCTTAAGGCGTTTCCTGGGTAAACTCGTTGGGGCCTGAAGCCAGGCTTGAAGCCACCATGTTTTTTGGCCTGCTCAACCACGCCATGACTTGGAACAGGCCACAACGATTTCTGAACGATAAAGTTCATTTTTCACTTTCCTCATTCATATTGAATGCCTGTTTATCATAGCCATGAATCGCTGTATACATCACTTTTGTAAGTACTATAGTTTTCAACTTCGGAGCTTGGTGCGATTTCATGCATTATATGAGACGATTTTCCATGATCGACTCTCACAGACCAATTAAAGTATATCATCGAAATATTATTTCGGTTTTGAGGATCGGACATCATTCAGATGAAATAAGTGTCGAAATCTGTTGTGAAATCTGACAATTTAAAGAAATAATAAGACTTACAATGAAGCTGATATACATATTTACTTGAAGCAAGCAAGGCTATGTTCCCTCCTTCTCCATATATACAGAAGAAAATGTGAAATATCCAAAGCATTAAACATATATGCCCAGTGTTGGCTTAATAGTTCGGGTGGTAGGCTTGGGATCTTAGGATCCTGAGTTAAAATCCCACTCGGCTGTTGAATTATAACCAGGTGGGGTTGACTCTGCCTGTCATCCTTCCGAGGTTGGCAAAATGAGTACCAACTTGCTGGTATCCTGTGTCGGAGTGGTGACCCGTCCAGGATGTAGACTGCTTTGGCAGCAGCAACGCTCTGCACAGTGTATGGTAAAAATGGATGGATGGATGGATGACTTAAACTTATGTTATTCTACTGTTTGGAGAATTGGGAACGTGCCAAAATTATCCAGCTTCATTGAGCTGTATGATTTAATGCATTCTGTGCTGGACCTCATGCTCTGTCCCCCAGATGGACTGCCTATCAATAGTGTCTGCCAGATCTGTGCCGATATTTTCGGAGATTTCACCAGGTGCTCTCCAGGGAATCTAAGTAAATCTGGGGAAAAATATGGATGTTTTTAAAAAAAAAGTTATAACTTTTGCGCGGACCCTGAACGAATGTACCACGTGACAAGTGCACAGACAAGCAGGCAAAATGGTGGATTTTCTGCAATGTTTAGTTCACGGGCGATTGAACTTTGCGATGTCTCTAGGGTTGTTCTGCATTAAGTAGCCACTGTTTTGTGGATAAAGTCATTGGATTTCATTAATTGCTGCTTGCACGGTGAAAACTGACTTTAATGTTTAAGGGATCCTTTATGGGATGCAGCGACAGCCTGGCCAACCGTTCCTTATCAACCATGGAATTGGAGTGCTTGCATGAGTGCTTAAGCCACTTGCTGAGCATCCATTGTCGATAGCGATACCGTGCCACGTCATTCTGAATGAATCGTTCACTCACTGTGGACGCTTTTGCCATGCCACGTCATTCAGAGCGAGTGGTTCATGCTCCATCACCCTGAGTGAGTGGTTCGTGCTCCATCACCCTGAGTGAGTGGTTCGTGTTCCATCACCCTGAGCGAGTGGTACACTTAAATTATTCCGTGAGAATGTCTGGACGGTATTTGTCTCCAGCCGTGTCCACTGCATGTCTGCCTTCCCTTCCTCTCGCCTCACACTGTCTTCCATTCGTCCACCCCTCCTTGCTCCCCCTCTCTCTCTTCACTCTCCCCACTCTCTCTCCCCCACCCCTCATCCCCTCTTCCCCTTCTTTTTCTCCCTTCCACCTTTCATATTACAGTCAATGAAGCAGCAGGTGGTATTTGCTCGTGTATGTATGTATGTATGTATGTATGTATGTATGTATGTATGTATGCAAACATAAGACCCACCCACATCTCTCACCTGTGAATGGAGGGAATTGCCAATCAGCTCTCACCTAATCAACTAAAGCCGGGTAGCTAGGATTATATCAATAAATTGACACCTCCCATGCTCCTTTAGCCGAAGAAGCTGCATAAAGCAACCAAGAAGTTCCACAGAAGGTAAGCGCTTTGCTGTTTTAAACCCTTCCCAGAGTTTCTGCACAGCTATGAAGACATTCACAAATAGTACACACATGAGAATCCCAATACAATACACCCCTTCAGCTGCCTGACCGGTTTCATCGCTTATTGGCGAATCATCAGCGACAGTGCAGACAGCAATGCATACCAATGATGCTCCCAAGCATGTACCACATGCAAACGTCAAAAGCAGTCAATTTTGGAAATCATAAAGAAAGACCCACACACATCTCTCACCTGTGAATGGAGGAAATAGCCAATCAGCTCTCACCAAATCAACTAATCTCAGGTGGGTAGGATTATATAAATAAATTGACAATTCCCATGCTCTTATCGCCAAGGAAGCTGCATAAAGCAACCAAGAAGGCCTGTGCAAGGAAAGTGCTTTGCTGTTTCAAGCCCTTCCCAAAGTTCCTGCACAGCAATAAAGACATTCACAAATATTACACACATGATAATGCCAATGATATACACCCCTTCAGCTGCGGACTGGTTTCGTCGCGTATTGGCGAATCAAGGATAGTGCAGACTGTCTACAGAGACATGACAGAAGTGAATAGACACCATGATTTTTACAGAGTTTATTTATTGAACATTTGATCCATTTTAATACATACACTAATATTTGGTAGACTTGCCATTTGCAGATTTCAACACTTTTACTTTTTCAGACATAAGACTTTCCAAAATTTTCTCTCATGGGATTTCTTCCCAGGCTTCATGCAGAAGGTTTAGGAATTCTGCCCGTGATGTTGGCTTCCTGGACTTTTTCCATAAAGCTTGATCCAATATGGCCCAGAGATGTTCAATGGGATTCATGTTAGGAGACTCTGACTTGGTCTCCATTTCTGTCCTGCCATTCTTTGGTCTTTTTTGAGTGTGGCATGGAGCTCCATCTTCCATGAACAGAGTGTTGTTTTTGACCATCTGGCAAGTGGAGAAGATGGGGAGAAATCCATCCTCAAGGATATAAATGTATATCGTTGAGTTGATGTTGCCAACACACTCCACAAGCTCTGACCGACCAGCGCTCCAGATTGCTCCTCACACCATCACTGAAAAACCACCGTGTTTGACAGTTGGTTGCAATCGTTTCAAAGAGAACTCTTGACTGGGAAGTCTCCAGACCCCTACGCATCCACGATCAGAAAATTGAGCAAATTGTCACTCATCTGAAAAATGACAGTTTGCCAAAACTCTAAATGTCTGGTGGCCATCTCGTCAGCCTACTTCTTTCTCCTTTGAATGTTGGCTGGTCGAAGAAGAGGTTTTCTCCAAGCTGCTCTCCCGTAGTAGCCCAGTTGATGAAGGGACCGCATGGCAGTTCATGAGCTAACTTGGACCTTCTCTGCAACATCTGCTGCCTTGCAATAGGGAGTTTTCTCAATGGACCGCTTGACAACTCGAAGACAACTTTCTGAGGGCCAACATCGACCAGAACGGGAAGATGTGTATTCCTTGCCTTCGCTGGTGAATTGCACAATCACCCGATTGACCGTAGAAAGTGGGATGCTAAGGTTCTGAGCTATCTGACGCTGGCTGACTCTACATTTCGATTGACAAACTATTCATCTTCTTTGAACATCACAAAGGTCGTGTGCTTCCTGGGTTTGAAGCGTAGTTAATTGTCTTACAAGACCCAGGAACTTGTTTCTGCAAATAAATAGTTGAATATTAGTACAAATCGCTGAATAAAACTTGCTTTATACAGATGAAATGAAGAAACTTAAGGTGTTTATTTACTTTTGTCATGTCTCTGTATATATATATATATATATATATATATATATATATATATATATATATATATATATATATATATATATATATATATATATATATATATATATATATATATATATATATATATATATGACACGTGTGTGTCTATATATATTGTTGCGGATCCGGGTGGCGGGATTCTCACCCGGTCCTAGGCACCACCCTCACCATCACCGTCTCCGGGGTTTATAACTCCGGCCAGCTCAGCACAGGCCTCGGGTCACGCGCCTTCAATCGCGATACCAACGTAATCCTTGTACCTTGCCAGTTGGGGAAATAGAACCCATGGTTACAGACTGGTTGTGTCAGATGCCGAGCGTTTTCTGCCAGTCTGTAACCATTTTGGTTTTATATGCCAATCGAACGGATCGTTCCTCGACGTGACACAAATTAATCCATAGCAGCAACTTCATACAAATTAACCAGATTTATTGGGGAACATCGGGGATCACAACACAAGCAAAATTCACGACAATGGTTTTATTAACAATCCTCAACCCGTTCTTAACTAGGGAACCACGGAGTAAAGGTTTCGAGGGGGTCGCTGCCGAAATATGCCTTAGACAACGTGCAGACAAAGACAGACAGACAAACAGCATGCATGCAAGACAAGATAGAGTACTTGGTGAGGTTTCATGGACGAGAGGACAGTGTCAAAAGGGAATCACAACAGGCGGCTGTCCATGGATTCAAACTCCAGCTCGAATGCGCCGCATGGCGAAATGGAGATCGTCCTCCCTTTGCCCCTTTCGCACCACACGTGGTCTCCGCGCTCTCTGTCCTCGCGTAGGGTCGACGATGGGCCTCAGCTGATCTCTCTCACGGTCCAGCATACAAATCCAGGCCTGGCCTGTTCTCCAGACAAGGTTCAAATTGAGGTTGACGGGCTCCGGCCTTCTCTCGGCAACGATTTCCACACACTCTACCCTTTTCTCTCTTTACAGATTTATTTTCGTTCCACGAGCACGCCTCTCTTGGCGGAGCCGACAAAAGCCCCTCCCCTTTACGTCGCTTCCTCCCTCAAGCCACACCCTCTCTCCAAGCCACACCCCCTCAGCCGACTGGGAGGGGCCTCTTGTCCATAGAGGGGAGGAAGAAGAGGGGCCCTTGTTTCACCACCACTTTTACATCTCCCGACACATATAACGTCCTTTTTACCAAACAACCTATCTATACATGAATCTAATGGGGGATCTGAGCTAATCCTATATTTAGTATTCCAAAAAGGGCCATTTCCGTAACAATATATATATATATATATATATATATATATATATATATATATCGATATATTTTTATATACATATATATTACGCACACACACATACGTTTATATCAACTGTCAATGGAAGTAAGGCCGCATCTGAGGCACATACTGTACAAACTGTATTCACAATAATGATCACATTGATAACAAGAGCTGTTTCAGCCACATCAAAATCGATGACGATACAAAGAATATTGTCCCTCGCCAACTCCATAAGCAGTAACATCACTTCATTGTGTAACTATACTGCTGTTAAGGTGCTTTTCAGAATACATTCTAATCCTGAAAAGTGCCATCTTGATGCTGTGCAGACAGGATGTGGAATCTTTTAAGACATCTCATCCTTCTCCGAAAGAGTTAAGAACATATTATCTCCCCTAGCATTTCCTTTTGCGTGTTTATAATGCTCTCGTTAAAATCCTATATTTGTCTCCTCATTCGCTAGCTGCTGAGTAAACAGCGCAGCTCATATCTGATTGTCCTGCTGCATCATTGCCTATGAGACTTGGTAAATGATTCGGGAAGCAATTCTGTGGAAATTACAGCAGCAATTTCACTACCACTCACACAAATGTGTTTTGAGAAGCGACTGAATGCATTTTGCCCACAATTCATACAATGATGGCTTATTTATGTTCGGAAAGAAATTTAAAAAAAAAAGAAAAAAGATTAATGATATCGTTTTTTTTTTGTAAATTGACTCCCCTGCGGCCTCAAGCCAATTTTCACTTTATCTGCTGGGATGATGTGATGAAGTGGAGAGGCAAAGGTCACCGTTGGCTGATTTTTCCTTCATTAAAGTGGTTAAATATTGTGTCGTCGGTCGTTGTACAAACTCAGTTGACAAAGTTTTCTTCTTTTTATATAAAACTCAAAAGGATTTAGCACTGCAAATTCAAAACGGATTGTACATACATCAAGGTGAAAGGAAATTCAAATTGCAAGTATGCATTCAACTACAAGTTATAATTGTCTTTCTGAAGTGTTAACAATGCTCTTGAACTTGTGGAATCATTGGAATTGAAAGCGAGTGAATCATTGGAAAAATATATTTATTAATTTATTAATTTTTTTCATTTCTCAGCTGATATTTGTGCCAGAAAGACTTTTACGACGTCACTTGGAAGTGGGGATTGTGATAAAGATTGAGGGAAAGAGGAAGCAAGGAATGCCATAAATAACATGGCAAGAAGATTTCTATGATACAACATTAATAGAGGAAGCTTCTAAGGGAAAAAGTCCATCCTTGGAGAAGGAAAATTCAAATTTCATGGAGGAAGAAGAAAAATACCATTCTGAAAAATAAATGATTACTCTTTCAATAAATGGTTAAAATATCCCCCAAACCTCACCTAATACATAACACATCTCCCCAATTTATGTCCAACTGGAAACACCCACTCCATATAGAAGCGGATAGGGGGTGGTTCTCCAAAATATTTCATACATAAATACATCCGTTGTTCTCCAAATTTTCCTCAGGTTTGTATTAAACAATTCTTGTGAAAGTAAAGAATGTTGTTACGCATGGAATAAAGGTCACAATCGGGCCGTGTGTCAGAGGTAATATCACACATCACACTTGAAACGGTGGCTGAAACGAGAAATCACGCATGAGGCCACAAGATACAAGTTATAAACAATCTCCATACAGTGCACATATCATCAGATAACTCATAAATTTGGGCAAGGAATAGGATGGCTGTGATAATGCTGTGGCCACCGATACACACAGATATTTGCATGAGACCCTTGTGGAGACGTCTCAATTATGCGGACAAGTATTGTTTGTCCCAATAATCTGTTAGTCAGTCATTGCCACCTTTGGTCTAAACTTTCATTTCTATTCAATTATGACGTTTTTGAGCAGCACTGACTTTTGACCAGTGGCATTTTATGTCCTCCCACACTATCCATGAGAATATTAAAAGTAAATAACACAAGGTGTCACCTCATGTAAAAATTAGACTAGACCAGGCAGAAGAATTACACATGAATGTCATGACAGAGCCATCTGGGTTTTTACTTGTTGTTTTATGACACAAGGTAATTAATTCCCTTTGAAGATTAATGTGGGTTGCAAGTAGCTGAGAATTTGAATCCTTCAACTGCTGTCTTTTGTCAGGAATTGAATATCGGTCCTCTGGGATGGTACTCCCTCATCCTCACAATGCGTCACTACCAAAACAAACCACTTCCTTTTATGGTTCTCTAGTCATGGGCGAGAGATCTGCTTTTGGTCCTCCAAGAGATGTTACCAAAAAGCTTAGTAATTGTTCCAGATTTGACTGTGTCGCCGTAAATTTTATATTCAATGTTTGTGTCGATTGTTCTTCATATTGAGTGCTCACTCCTGTGTATTTTTTTTGGGCTCATTCTATTTATTTTGATCCTGCATCTCAGGCTTGGATAGTTTTGGGACTTTCCCCAACTGTTTCCCATCCCCACATGTCTCCATTATTGACCACCATAACTTTAATTCCTTTTTCATACCTTCTGTTTAATACAAATAGTAATAATAAAAACCATATTCTTCTTCCTCTCTTCTCTCCTAATCAATTTAACCTTTTTAAATGAAAATTTGAAAATGTTCAATCTTCCCACATACTTGTTTTCAAACACCCTTTTCCCCATCTGCTTTGCATTCTACCCTTCTCTCAATCTCTGGATGACTCATAAACCCATACCTCATCCACCCACCATCGTGTTCATATAGAGCTGTCTTTCTTGATGCCCCTACATCATCATTGCCATCCCAATCTTGATGTCTGTCTTCATTCCTCTGCACCTGGAATCCCTAAATCGAACCTTTTTTGTGCAGTGAGGAAATACAGTGACACTCCCTCATGTCAGTACAATCCTTCACGTCAGGGTCACACCTGGGTTCCCTAAACCCGCTCTAGACTCACTCATTCTTGGCATCCCCAAAGTCCATCCACCCCCATTCCCCTCACATTTCTTGCTTCCATCATGCCTTTCCACCTCATTACTTCCTTCACACCCCACACCCCCTTTGCTCCCTTCACTCCCCACAAACTCCTTGCTTCCTTCACTTCCCGCATCATCCTTGCTTCCCCAGCATCCAGGCCCCACTTTACACCATCTGCATCCAGGCCCCTCTCTTCGCCACCTGCGTCCTGGCCCCTCTCTTCGCCACCTGCGTCCTGGCCCCTCCCTTCTTCCCATGCATCATGGTCCCTTTCTTATGCCCCTGCGTCCCGGTCCCCCTTCTGCTCCCCAGCGTCCCGCCCCTCTCTGCTTCCCCAGCGTTCCGCCCCCTCTCTGCTTCCCCAGCGTCCCGCCCCCTCTCTGCTTCCCCCGCGTCCCCCCCCCCCTCTGCTTCCCCCGCGTCCCGCCCCTCTCTGCTTCCCCAGCGTCCCGCCACCTCTCTGCTTCCCCAGCGTCCCACCCCCTCTCTGCTTCGCCAGCGTCCCGCCACCTCTCTGCTTCCCCAGCGTCCCGCCCCCTCTATGCTTCCCCAGCGTCTCGCCACCTCTCTGCTTCCCCAGCGTCCCGCCCCCTCTCTGCTTCCCCAGCGTCCCGCCCCCTCTCTGCCTCCCCAGCGTCCCGCCCCTCTCTGATTCCCCAGCGTTCTGCCCCTCTCTGCTACCCCAGCGTTCCGCCCCTCTCTGCTTCCCCAGCGTTCCGCCCCCTCTCTGCTTCCCCAGCGTTCCACCCCCTCTCTGTTTCCCCAGCTTTCCGCCTCCTCTCTGTTTCCCCAACGTTCTGCCCCCTCTCTGTTTCCCCAGCGTTCCGCCCCTCACTGCTTCTCCAGCTTTCTTCCCCCTTAGTATAAACAAGGTTATGGAATCTATCATTGCAGTAGAAATAAAATTCTTCCTTTTTTCTGATGGACTGATTTCAGATTCCGAGGTTGCAGACCAGTCATTCTGCCTTGGACCTGCTACTTCTGCTCTCCCAAAAATGCTCTCATCTCCTCTCCCTGTCAAAGCTGGAGTGCCCCACGGCAGTGTCTTGGGGCAATCCTGTTCCTAATCTGCCTCAATGATTCCCTGCGAAATTCTGCCAATCTTTGATTCCACCTCATTACTTCCTTCACACCCCACACCCCCTTTGCTCCCTTCACTCCCCACAAACTCCTTGCTTCCTTCACTTCCCGCATCATCCTTGCTTCCCCAGCATCCAGGCCCCACTTTACACCATCTGCATCCAGGCCCCTCTCTTCGCCACCTGCGTCCTGGCCCCTCTCTTCGCCACCTGCGTCCTGGCCCCTCCCTTCTTCCCATGCATCATGGTCCCTTTCTTATGCCCCTGCGTCCCGGTCCCCCTTCTCTCCCCAGCGTCCCGCCCCTCTCTGATTCCCCAGCGTTCTGCCCCCTCTCTGCTACCCCAGCGTTCCGCCCCTCTCTGCTTCCCCAGCGTTCCGCCCCCTCTCTGCTTCCCCAGCGTTCCACCCCCTCTCTGTTTCCCCAGCTTTCCGCCTCCTCTCTGTTTCCCCAACGTTCTGCCCCCTCTCTGTTTCCCCAGCGTTCCGCCCCTCACTGCTTCTCCAGCTTTCTTCCCCCTTAGTATAAACAAGGTTATGGAATCTATCATTGCAGTAGAAATAAAATTCTTCCTTTTTTCTAATGGACTGATTTCAGATTCCGAGGTTGCAGACCAGTCATTCTGCCTTGGACCTGCTACTTCTGCTCTCCCAAAAATGCTCTCATCTCCTCTCCCTGTCAAAGCTGGAGTGCCCCACGGCAGTGTCTTGGGGCAATCCTGTTCCTAATCTGCCTCAATGATTCCCTGCGAAATTCTGCCAATCTTTGATTCCACCTTCTGCCGTATAATTTTTCATCCCTCAGACATGCAGGCAGCAGCCTTTTCCCTCTTTGCAGACCTTGATGGAATGAGGAGCTGGTGCAACATTTGGAATATGTCTTTCAACCCCAATGAATCAAAAGGACCATCTGCAAACCGTCCCATGTACTTCCTCAATAAACCACTTGAAGAGCATACACATCACTCAAACTTGCCTCACACCAGGCGACAGTCTCCAGTCACAGTCTATGAGTCCTCATCGAGGCCAAGTCTTAAATATAAGAACTGCATAGATATAAAAGTGAAGAAAGGGAGAAAAGTCAGAGTTTTTGAGGAGGTAAAAAAAAAATCTGCTTCTTCAAAAATGGAAGGTCATAAGTGTTTCGAAAGACATGAGAAGGTAAAGAGTTCCAAAGTTTGGCAGTGAAGGCGAAGAAACAAACATAACAGTTTGCAATGGTCACACAATGATCATGCGATGTCGTGGCTTGTTGAGTATTTTGTGGCCTCGCTATTGGCAGAGGTAAACAAGCAGTGGGTTCTTGGGAGCAGAAACCGAAGTAATATCTGTAAAAAAAAGAACCATGCCAAACTTAAAGCAAAGCCCTCAAAATCATTGGGATTTCCTGCGACTAAACTGAGTCTCTCAACCTGTTACTTTCACATTCGTGCTAATAGACACAAAGCTAACAGACAGGTTGGTGACCTCACTGTATACTACCACCTCCTTTTTGTTCTGGCACCCACTTCCCTCTCTCGGCTCCGTCCCTCAAACATTTCTGCAGGGTGGACAAGATCTGTCAGTAACCCTCTTCTTGTTAAAGTCCCAAAATTTAGGTTCACATCCACTCATTTGTACCAACTTCCCCTGCCTGTTCAGTCCTATTCTTACCTTTAGTGGGGCAACTTAGCGAAATATAGCATAACAATTGCGCATTTTGTGAGGAAAGCACCAGATTTGGCACACTAGTAACCTATCACATTATGAACAGATTTGGATATTGGGCCATCTCAACATTTTTGATGGCAGTGGAAAATGGCTGCCACAGCCATCAGCGGCTGAATTTGAGATGGCCCAATATCCAAATCTGTTCATAATGTGATAGGTTACTAGTGTGCCAAATTTGGTGCTTTCCTCACAAAATGCGCAATTGTTATGCTAAGTTGCCCCACTACTTCAGGGCTTCAAGGCAGCTGTTCAACACTACCTTCCCCATCCACACACATGAGCTCCTCTACCTCAAATTACCCAGTTCCCAAGCACTCCCTTTTTCTAGTTTACAGTATTGTGATTTTTTCATCTCTCCCTCACCTCTTTTTATTTGTTGTTCGTTCGTTTGTTCCTTTTCTGTTACATCTCCACTTTCCCCTTTCTCTTCTTGCTGTGTTTATTTCAGCTCACGTGCAGTTTCTTCAACCCCGTGTGTCCTCCCCCCCTCCCTTGATCTCACTCTCACTTCTACTCTGCTGTTGGTGTTTCCTTCCTTCCATTTTATCCCCTTCCCTTCTGTTCTAACTCTTTCATAAACCTTGATCATGTTTACAAAAAAGAGAAAGGTTTTTATTTGTTTGCAGACAAAAATCACCCGAACCCAAAAATACATCAAATAATACTCGGTGGTATGAGTATTATTTTATGTATTAATGTGAAATTTAAACATGTTCATTGCTAATGAGAAATTATCCGTTTGCAATGCAATTTTGTCAGATTGATAGCTTATTGCCAGAATGCCAGAACTTGGATGTTCCCCCTACCCCCCACCCACACCTTCCAATTTAGATGTATAGCTCGACGTGAGTATAATCACACAATCGAGGGAGGTTATGGGTTCTTCGTTTAAACAATTACAGAGATGTGCTAACAGAAAATTAAGCCATCATTTCATGTGAAAAGCATGGTTAGTAACAGTCATTAATGAAATATACATGTTAAACGTGCTTTACCACACCAGCATCTTTCATACGAATGGTAAAACTGAAGGATTAAGAACAGCAATTGCACTATATTCGTTAAAACCCGATGCTATCAGTAGACAAATCTGTTGTTCTTTGTTGTTTTTTTAACTGAACAATAGGTAATGCGAGCTTTGTTTTACCTGCAAGCAAACATGATGTGATCATCCTATCATGCCACAAGGGCCAAACGTACCACTAGCAAAACAAAGAGCTGTGCCTCTCTCTAAATGCTTTTAGACTTGGTGTAAGCACCACCCTGTAATTACCACACCAAGCCTGTCTGCACGAGAGGAGGTCTGCTTTACTAGGCCCGGCAGAGCGGCGCCACATAGCCAGCACGTCTCAATGCAAGATAGGCTCTCGGCAGAGTATGTTAGTGGGTGAGGAAATGTAGTGAGGAGAGGGAGGAAGGGATTGGAATGGGTGGGAGGAGTGAAGAATGGAGTTTCTGACGTGAGGCAAACATCAGGAAAGCCCATCGTAGTAAAAGCAATTCCCTGATAGTGCTGTCAACGACACTGGCATGCCAGCCTTCGCCATTCTGGTTTTCAACCTTATAAAACAAAGCAGCATTGAAGTACTCCGAGCGGTTATGATCATCCATGGTCAAGTGTTACAGAATTCCACAGTGGTTTGAATCTGGTACAACACAAATCCAACTTTGCAGTATAGCAAAGGGGAAATAAATTGACTATCCATCAAAGGAGTGACCTCAAAACCGCAATGTATGACCACAACTACCTGCATAAAGCTAATTAAAGCTTGCAGAGTATTCGTCCATTAATCCTTGCTCAGCCATTGGTGTGACATCCTCATTCGCACTGCATTTTTGGGAACGATAAGAGGAAATGAAAAAGAAACTAAAGGAAAGAAATAAACATTCTAATTGAACTATATTAATGGTAGTAAACTTGACAACAGTTCACACTGGATAAGATTATTTGTAGTGGTGAAGTGGAAGCATAATGAGGTGAATTAAAAGTACAGTACACGTATAATTTTTGTTGGAAAAGGATAAGCCTCAGGCCTAACATTTCAGCAAAAGAGTCGCCTTCCTTGGGGAATGAGAGTGACTGAATAACTACAGATTGGTATTTATTTAAATTGGTCAGCGATACACACTTATCACTACCCAATCATGCATTTATCTCACAGATAACACTCAGGGTAATGGTGGCCCGTAATTGAATAATTGAAGAAAACTATGCATAAATGGAAAACAAACAGTGTTAAATGTAGCATTAAACAGTAATTTTGGTTAATTGTTGTCCCCCAAGGTACCGTGTTAAAACATATATATGTATATATATATATATATATATATATATATATATATATATATATATATATATATATATATATATATATATATATATACATATATGTATACACATATAGTTCCGTTAAGTCGTGGCCGACTTCTGGTGATGTTCATGATCAGATTTCTCCAAGCATCCCGATCTTGCACTGCTTCCTGAAGCTTTGGCAGAGACAGCTTGGTTGCAGAACTTTAACCCATCCATCCAGCACACATGAGGTTCTACTCCTCCTCTTCTTCCCTCAATCATACCCAGTATGGCTGATGTCTCCAGACTTTCGTTTTCTGCATGCATGAGGTGTCCAAAGTATGTCCGATTCTGTTTCAATAGCATAAGACCTACTAATGTACATGGTGGTCAGACTTGTTCAGTGACTGATTTGCTTGTTTTTCTTGTCGTCCATGGAATTTTGAACATTCGTCTCCAACACCACATTTCAAAATTGTTAAGCTTCTTCCTTTCCTTTTCACCGTTTCACGGTCTATACATTGCGACTGGCAATACCAGATCGTTCACCAGTCTCCTCTAGGTTTGGATTGTGCCACATCTTTGTCTTTCCAGATCTCTGTCAATCCTGACATGACTGTTTTCCCAACGCTAACCATCTATTCGTTTCTCCTCTCCATTCTCCTCTCACTTGTTGAGTTTCCCAATCTTGCAACTCTGTACAGAGAAGGCTGATTGCAGCAGGTCTCCATGGCAGTACTGGATGAGATGTTAATGTCCAGGGTCTGCTCTCATTTCATCTGTGAGCTGCTGACTTGTTTTTCTTCAATCATGTAAGCTCAGCAACTTCAAGTGCTGGTCTTGCCTTAGGGAGGTTCTTTTGGGTCTGCATCGCTTTTTCTTGTCTCGTACCGAGCCAGTTTCTTTCAGGCGTTGCAAAGTGCATCTCACACCATTGAAAGAGATTTTCGTATTTTCTGCTATTTTCTTCAAGGTGTACCCTTCTTCTCACAGAGTTTGGATCTTCACACGCTGTTCTGTTGAAGGTAGTACTGAGCAGGGAGTTTTAATGTTTCTTCTGTTTAACCTTCATTTTGAGCTTTTGCATGCCAATATTCCACAATTAACCCTTGGTGTTTGCTTGGAGGAAAAGTCCAGGATATTTGTGTTGCTCATGTCCTAACTGTGGCTAGAACGTTTGCAGTGACGTGCTATGGCTGATTGTGAGGCATTTCCAAGCCAAGTCGTTCTGGTGTGTTCGTTTATCCTTGGTTTTAAATCTCTTCCTGTTTCCCCTGCATAAGCTGTGCCATAATAACATGCCGTGCGATTATACCACATCAGAACTGTCTCCAAATGGTACTTCATCTTTCAATTTTGTGATGGCATGGCAAAGGGTGTAGAGGGGTTTGTATGCTACCTGGATTTGTGCACTACGTATAAATGATGGTTTAACAGAGAAAACATTAAAACACCTTGCTCGGGACTACCCTTTGGTACAAAAAGCAGAAACTGGTTGGTGGATGCTCCAAGAATGAGGACAGTGTGTTGCACAAATAACTCATAACATGCCGAGAAAATTGAACCCAGTGGACATGCCAATAAACATACCACAGACATACCTTACCACAAAATCCTCACCCAGACAAACTCACTTCACCTGCACTTCAACCCTGCCCACATCAAGCTCATGTGAACAGATCAACACAACAAGGACTAACCCAGATGCACATTATATGTCCAAAAACTTTCCAAATTTGGTGAATGTACATCCGTATTATACTCGATCACGATGGAAGCAGATGCCATTGGAGCAGACAATGGATTGAGGATGTTGGCACGAATAAGAAAGAGTAACATAAAAATAACGAGAATAGCCACTTAATAACTGCTGGCAGTGATGACCGGGTACCCAGACGTCCGCCTTTGACACAACATGAGACTTAGACGATAGTTGCAAAGTTTCGCTTCAATAGGATAAGTGGTTCCAGAGAAAACATAATTTAATATAGATACAAATACCGCCCTGCTTCGATGCAACATAGGACTGACGAGTGACGGACCGAGTTACACGAACTGTTCAATCTATCTATTGCGTATGCAGTTAGCCCTTTTTCCTGGGGACATCATCAGTATCAATTGAAATGCTACTCCAGTACCCTCAAACGCCTGCAGGTGCAGCCAAGTGAGGAAACAAAAAATTCTAAAAGTTCTCAGATTCAAATAATTAAATAATTCTGGCTGTCAAACCATGTGAGCAATCGGGTTGAAATTCAAAACATCCTTTCCCCATATAGGCTAGATTATAATTGTGAAGTTTCACATTCATTGATGCAGCAGTTCTAGAGTAAATATGATTAAATATTTTCCTTCAATCCAACATGGCTGCCAAACCATGTGGCTGATCAAGTTGGAATTTAAATCCTTCAATCCACATGATGGGTGTATCATAAGTCTGAAGATTCACTTTTAGTGATGCAGCAGTTCCAGAGTAAGCATTAATATTTTTCCTCCAATCCAATATGGCTGCCAAACCATGTGTCATACATCAAAAGTCGGTGGAATATTTTTGTTTGTCATGGATAGGCAGTCATACATGTAAAGTTTCGCCTTGATCTGTTTGGCCGTTTCAGAGAAGAAGACTTTTAAAGTTTTTAATTTTCAATTCAATATGGCTGCCATACCACGTGACCGATTCCATCATAAATTTAAATTCTCCATCTAATGGAGGAGTGCATCATGCTTTTTAAGTTTCGTGTTGATCGGACAAGATGTGTTTTTCTTTCCAAGATGGCCACCAAAGCAGGTGACCTGTGAAATAATAATATTTTACTCTATATGCAGATATGATGGTTGATGATAATTGCAAAGTTTCGCTTCAATAAGGTATGTGGTTCCAGAGAAAACAATATTTAATATTTTCCTTAAACCTAATGTGGCTGCCAAACCATGTGACCTATCAATTATTCATTAACAAACTTAAATTCCCTACCCAAGGAGAATAGGTGTGTGAAGTTTCCCCTTGACCTGACCAGTCATTCTTGAGAAGTAGATGTTTGACGGTTTATGGGTAAATTCAATATGGCCACCAGACCATGTGACCCATCAATGAGAAATGAACAAACTTGTGAAAGGATGTCTTGCGGAACGTGTGTGTGAAGTTTTGCCTCAATCTGCTCAGCCGTTCTGGAGAAGAAGATTTAAAAAATTTATTAATTTTCAATCCAATATGGCAGAAGAACCATGTGGCCTATGACATAATAACAATATATTCTGCCTCTAATGGGATAGTGGAACAAGTGTGTGAGATTTCCTGCCAATCGGTTGCGGTGCATTTTCCATCCAAGATGGCCACCAAACCATGTGACTGGTGATAAAATAACTTTTACCATGTATGTAGTCGTGGCATGACATCATAGTTGCAAAGTTTCGCTTTGACAGGTTGTGGTTCCAGAGAAAACATTATTTAATATTTTTCTACAATCCAAGATTGTGACCTATCCAAACCATGTGACCTATCAATTATTCGTTAACAAATTTATATCCATGACCCAAGTAGAATGTGTTTGTGAAGTTTCCCCTTGATCTAACCAGCCGTTCTGGAGAAAAGGATGTTTGAAGGATTTAGGGTAAATTCAATATGGCCACCAAACCATGTGACCTATCAAGAATAAATTAACAAACTTGTAAAAGGATGTCATGGTGAATGTGTGTGTAAAGTTTCACCTCAATCTGTCCAGCTGTTCTGGAGAAAAGGATTAAAAAAAAAAATTCAAAACAATATGGCTGCCAAATAAAGTGACCTGTGATGTCAAAGTAATTTTTTGCTACAGTGAACGGATGTGAAGATGACACTCAAGAAAATTCAGATTTTTCCCATGCAGCGTTCTCCCAGTCAAATTTTCAATGGGATATCACTTCCCCGATGATGTCACGAAAAATCATATGTATTCCCCATGGGGAATTCATTAAAATGAATGAAGCAATTTTTTTTCCATTGCACGCTTTCAGAGATAGAGGTCCAAAGTTTTTCAGTTTTTTCAAGATGGCGCCCATACCACGTGACCAATGACGTCATAATTATCAATTAAGTATGCAATCAAAAAAGATACAAACTATGGTGAAAATTTCGTGTCGATCTAGTGTTCCCGAGAAAATAATTTTTTAAAATTAAAAACACTCGAAAATTACCGGCGGAAAAAGAAATATAAATAAACAGAAGAAAAACAATGGGTTAACCAGTCCATTAGACTGGGTTCCCTGATAAACAGAAGAAAAACAATGAGTTACCCTATCCATTAGACTGGGTAGCCCAATAAACAGAAGAAAAACAATAGATTATCCTGTCCATTAGACTAGGTACCCTAATAAACAAAGAAAAACAATGAGTTACCCTATCCATTAGACTGGGTACCCTCAGAAACAGAAGAAAAACAATAGCTTACCCAGTCCATTAGACTGGGTACCATAATAAACAAAGAAAAACAATGGGTTAACCAGTCCATTCGAATGGGTACCCTAATAAATAGAAGAAAAACAATGGGTTAACCAGTCCATTAGACTGGGTACCCGAATAAACAAAGAAAAACAATGGGTTAACCAGTCCATTAGACTGGGTACCCCAATAAACAGAAGAAAAACAATGGGTTACCCTGTCCATTAGACTGGGTACCCCAATAAACAGAAGAAAAACAATAGATTACCCTGTCCATTAGACTGGGTACCCTAATAAACAGAAGAAAAACAATGAGTTACCCTATCCATTAGACTGGGTACCCTCAGAAACAGAAGAAAAACAATAGCTTACCCAGTCCATTAGACTGGGTACCATAATAAACAAAGAAAAACAATGGGTTAACCAGTCCATTAGAATGGGTACCCTAATAAATAGAAGAAAAACAATGGGTTAACCAGTCCATTAGACTGGGTACCATAATAAACAAAGAAAAACAATGGGTTAACCAGTCCATTAGAATGGGTACCCTAATAAATAGAAGAAAAACAATGGGTGAACCAGTCCATTAGAATGGGTACCCTAATAAATAGAAGAAAAACAATGGGTTAACCAGTCCATTAGACTGGGTACCCTAATAAACAAAGAAAAGCAATGGGTTAACCAGTCCATTAGACTGGGTACCCTAATAAACAGAAGAAAAACAATAGATTACCCTGTCCATTAGACTGGGTAGCCAAATAAACAAAGAAAAACAATGGGTTAACCAATCCATTAGACTGGGTACCCTAATAAACAAAGAAAAACAATGGGTTAACCAGTCTATTAGCCTGGGTACCCAAAGAAATATGAAAAATCAAATGCAGATGAGCGACCCGAGACAATGGGGAAGCACGGTTCGTATGTTTTGCACAATGTGTAAGCACACCCCGCTGGTATTATATAAAGCTCATTCTAACCACTCAGTGACTCAATGACTGACTGATAGTCATGTTCAGAACCTTCCAGGTGACGTAGAAAGCTGAAATTTCACGTGCTGACGGATATCAAAGCCGATACACCAGGAAAACTCACAAAACCGTCGGAAAGCTTCCGTAAATGAAAATATCCGAAAATAAGTACAGTGTTGTTGTGCTCACTGCAGCTGAGTGGCCTCAGACAATCAATGGGAGGTCATGCTGCAACTGCTGCTATTTATTACGTATTGACATACGAAGCACGGTTCGTTATTGCTTACAATGTGAAAGCATACCCCACTGGAATATGTACAATACATACGCATGCACTGTCATAATAAACAATCATAAATAAATGGAAATCATAACAAAAATGAAGAAACCATAATAAATAGAAACCTCGTAGAAGAATACATTTCAGCTGACCTCGGGTAAAAGCTTTAGCCTCAAAGAAAATAATCAAGAACAAGAAATAAAGAGAAGAATCCGTCTTGGATGGAGACAATGTGGAAAACTCTGTAACATCATGGGAGGAAGCTTACCAATACAATATGTCTGAAAAGTGAAGTTTTCAATCAGTGTATCTTTCCAACTTTCATATATAATACTGTATGGAGAAGAGACCGAGGCATGACCAATAAAAATGGACAATATGGACATTACCAACAAAATGTAATGCAATATGTTAGGTATTACATACATAGATAGAAAGACAAACTTGTGACACAGTGATGGGATTTTGACCAATTTGGCATAAGTATAAAGTATGATGCAAAGATGAACTGATTAGAAGGTGGCATCAAAGGTCAAAGGTCAGAGTCCGTGATACGTATGTCTTCTTTCCCGGGATAACTTGAGAACGGCTGAAGGGTTCATCGTCAAACTTGGTACAGGTATGTATCGTGACGCATATATAAATTGATTAGATTACTCTACTGGTCAAGAGTTCAAAGGTCAAAGGTCATGTCAGGTTAAAATGAGGTATTTGAGAACAGCTGAAGGGATTTAAATCAAACTTGGTACAAGTCTGCCTGGTGTTGGCATAATGGTTAGGGTGGTGGGCTTGCGATCCAAGTATCCTGAGTTCAAATCCCCCTCGCTGTTGAATTAACACCAGGTGGGGTTGACTTAGGCCTTAGTCAGCCATTTTTGACACACTTCCGGTCACATGATCGCCATAGCCTCCACAATTTGACACCCCTACCCTGGCCTAATGGTGTAACCCAAATTTGGTGGCATTCTAACTGGAAGATCTGGTGGAGAAGATTTTTGAAGAAATTTACTAAGTCAGCTATTTTGACCTACTTAAAGTCATGTGACCGGAACGAGCTTTGCAATCCCCTTTACCAGTCAGGAGCGGAATGTTGCTGCCAAATTTCAGCCGGATCAGCTCAGCGGTTTGACCAGAGAAGTCAAAATAGGAGACAGATGGATGGATGGACAGATGTATGGATGGAGCAGTGTCTGTGTGTGTGTGTGTGTGTGTGTGTGTGTGTGTGTGTGTGTGTGTGTGTGTGTAAGTGTGTGCGTATTTCTCAGTACAGGGATAATTTTGTGCATATCAAAACACAATGTTAGGAAAGAGATTTGGTGTAGATCTGCAGTGAAGGCCTGTGTACAGCTATGGTGCTGATTCAGATTCTGACACATGTGCAAGCAAACACAACTTTGCAACAAATGAAACAAATGAAACAAATGAAACAAATGATAATTAATGGAGGAATTCATTAACGTTGCATTCGGGTGTGAAGTACTGCTGACAATGGGAAGCATTGAGATTTGCCAACATCTCTCAAAGTCACGGTGGCAATTCCATATATTAGGCAAGTAACTCAATCGGGAATTGGGCTAACACAGAGTGTGTTCTGAGCTATCTCGTTTAAATCACGATTGTTTGTGACAGCATGACAATCCCTTAAAGTCCATTGAGAGACATACAAACCAGGTTCAGGTATTGAATGTACTTTCTTACATTGAAGATATACTGACAACATAGCTTAAAGGTATTGCACTCTTTTTTTTTTTTGAGCTGTAAATTCTGGGTGTGAGTCCCAGAATAATTTGATTTGACTAAAAACTGTCGTCTTCGATCTCCACTGACAGGAGATTATGTCAAAGAGTGTGTAATCCCTTTGGAGGAGGTGTTGAGCCAGCTGTTCCAATTGCTCGCTGCCTGTAGTCGTTCGAGATCCCGCGACATTTTTGAAAAGAGAAGGCCATTGTTTGCCAGCACTTTGGCCAATTTCCTGCCCTTGACTGCAGAGTTATTTGTCCTTGGTTATCATGATCTGTTCCATCAGAGGAAAGTGAATGCAGGCCAGAGAGTGGTTTTGGGGCTGGAAACTTATGGTGCGTCACTTTAATCCTTTCACCTCAAGGTCGAGTGCCCTCGTTCAGGAGAGGAGGTCACTCGTATTTTCAATGTAGTACAAGTACCAAAATCCACGAGTCGCTCAGTGTTGAAGTGGTAAAGCCTTGTTGCATCTCTCCCACTGGTGGGAGTTCGATTCCCATGGCCACTCAGCAAAAATTTCTAAACCATGCAAGGAAGTGGAGACACGTCCAGGATTGGCTCTTATGGACAGGAAAACATTCACAATGTGTTGCGAGCGCTCTGATGGTCTTTCAAGAGTAGAAGCATTGTTTTCTATTGGACTCGACCAACATCATGGTGAAACAACATTTTCTGATGCAGTAAATAATATTGCTGTAATTGTAAAACTAAACCTTGGAATAACTCTTTTCACTTCATACTTCACATCATGTGCAGCCTGACGAACAAAGACTACATACCAGACCTTTGTAATCGATGCTACTCATGCGGGTGCTATATAAATGTCTAACAACATCATCATTGTACATGGCCTTTCCACCATACACCGATACAATGATTTTTTAAAATCACAATATGGCCTTTATCTATACCATTAACATAATTAAACAAGTGTGATTGTTCATCCGTATGCAGCACAGGGCTGGGGAGTTGCATCATTGGCCGAGGAAACAGCTGTGCCGCTGATGCAATGCCCTCTGCTGGTTAGTTTAGGAATTTCGCCATGGTGTCGGTGATAGCTTGCCTACTCTTTGTGAGGGACATCATGGGATCTTTAACATCCATCAATGAATGCGAGCAGATGGGACCGCCCTTTTAACGTCCAACCGAGGGAAGACATACACAATGATGAATCATCCTGCATGTGAAACAAAGGGATGACAGTTTACAGCTGGGTCAGGATTTGAGCCCAGGCTAGACAGCTTAGAGATGAGTGTGCATACCTGTAGACCATCCTTCCAACTACCAGCACAACCACCACTTAAATATTTACAGGGAAAGAGGCATATCTAATTTTGTGGTTGATCCTAAGGGTATAAATATATATATATATATATATATATATATATATATATATATATATATATATATATATATATATATATATATATATATATATATATATATATATATGGTGCAGACAAAAAACAAGGTCAAAAATTTGGAAAGGGTCAATGTTCAGCAGGGAGCAGGTTTGTAAATGTCCACGTGCACATAATATTCACCATCTTAATTGTACGTGCCTGCATTGCATTTGCATCACACCTGTCGCACGTTAAAAAAAAAAACAAAATGGAAAGAGTCGCATTTAAACCACCAAACCAAAACACAACAACTTAAGAGTGCAGAGTCATCTCATGTTATGCGAGAGATTAAAAACTAGTAATGTTAATCACTTACTGGTACACTGCCACGCCACCACTCAAATATGCAGCACCATGAAATTAAACCTGCAACTCGATGTTGTCATGTGTACAAACTAGAGAAGAACTAAAGAAAGTTTTGAAACATTCATCCACGTAAATAAATAGAGGACATGCTTATTAAACGATCTTTGTCGTCCTTTTTAAGAGGTGCAGCAGAAATGCTGAAATAACGATCAAAATAAAAAACACAGTGCACAATTATCTTGTATTATAAAAGCAATTATTTTAAAACTCACAAAGTTTCATGATGAGGAGCTGACCACTGCCACAACACCAAATGCTAAATAAAACAGCATAAAAAGTAACAAAGTTTTCCATACATGTGGGATTATTAAATAATTATTATTTACAAGCAAATACGACCGTTCGCTTCACTGAAGGGAATACGAATGTGGGGGGTGGGGGAGTGAGGGGAAGTGGGGGAAGGGAAGACAGTGTGAGGTGAGAGGAAGGGAAGGTAGACGGGTGGTGGAGTGTTAATTTCGATTCATACTCTCTCTCACCAAAATTATTCTGCAGAGAATAACAGTGAAGATGGAAGCAAAATAATGTCTGAAATCCATTTTCAACTGGTCATACGATAAATACGGCACAGAGACGAACACCGCCTGGACACATCCGGAGATAAAACCTGCCAGACGCATCGGGAGCCAAACCGTCTGGAGACAAACACTGCTTGGACACATCTGAAGACAAAGACTGCTCAAATACATCTAGAGGCAAAATCCCATCCAGAAGCGTATGGAGAGAAACTCCCATCAGGACATGTCCGGAGACAAACTCCCGTCTGGACATATCTGGAGACAAACTCCCATCTGGACATAAATACTGCTCGGACACCTTCGGAGACAAACACTGCCTGGACACATCCAGAGAAAAACACCGCCCAGACATGTCCAGAACCAAACACCACCCTGACACATCCGGAGACAAACACTGCCCCGACACGTCCGGAGACAAACACCACCCCGACGCTTCCAGAGACAAACACCACCTGGACGCGTTCAGAGAAACATTTCCCTGATGCGTCCGGATATAAATACCGCCTGGACAGGTTCGGAGACGAACACTGCCCAGACGCGTCCAGACACAAACACTGCCCCAGCGAGTCTAGAGACTAATACCACCCTGCCGCATTCAGAGACAAACACCGCCCCAACACGTCCAGAGACAGACACAGCCCCAAGGCGTCCTGAGAGAGACACCACCCTGATGGGTCCGAAGACAAATACTGCCCCGATGGGTACAGAGAAAAAAAAATCCCCGAGTCCATGGACAAACACTGCCCCATACGTCTGGAGACAACCACTGCAACAATGCGTCAGGAGACAAACACTGCAACAATGCGTCAGGAGACAAACACTGCCCCATACGTCTGGAGACAAACACTGCAACAATGCATCAGGAGACAAACGCTGCAACAATGCGTCAGGAGACAAACACTGCCCCATACGTCTGGAGACAAACACTGCAACAATGCATCAGGAGACAAACACTGCCCCATACGTCTGGAGACAAACACTGCAACAATGTGTCAGGAGACAAACACTGCAACAATGCATCAGGAGACAAACACTGCAACAACGTGTCAGGAGACAAACACCACCCAGACTCGTCTGGAGAGGAACTCCATTCTGGACATAAACACCGTCCGGACGCGTCTGGAGACAAACACTGCCCGGACACATCTGGAGACAAACTCCCATCTGGACATAAAAAAAAAACGCCTGGACATGTCCAGAGATAAGCTCCCGTCTGGACATAAACACCACTCGGAGGCGTCCGGAGACAAACACTGCCTCTACATGTCTGGAGACAAACTCCCGTCTGGACATATCACCACCCCGGACACATCCGGAGACAAACTTCCATCCGGACACTTCCAGAGAAAAATACCATCCAGACACGTCTAGGGACAAAAACCGTCCAGAGACAAACACCGTCCAGACATAACCACCATCCGGATATGTCCAGAGACAGAGAGAAAGAGGGAGAGGGGGATGAGAGAAGGCGGTGTGGGAGGAGAGTGCTGCAATGTAATGGGAGGGGGTACAGCAAGGATGGGACAGAGAGAGAGAGAGAGAGAGAGAGAGAGAGAGAGAGAGAGAGAGAGAGAGAGAGAGAGAGAGAGAGAGAGAGAGAGAGAGAGAGAGAGAGAGGTGGGGGAAGGGGAGTTAGCAGAGATAATGTTATGCTTTATGAACACACACGCACACACACACCTCATTTTTTTCACACACAACTGTTCCTTACAATTATATCACACACACAAAAATAAATAAATAAATAATTCCTTTTTTTTTTTTTTAAACAAATGAAAAAATAAATAAATATAAATAAAAACCAAACACACACACAAACAAAAAACAAACACAAGCAAACACTCATACATACAAACAAACACACACACTTATACAAGCATTCACAAACACACTTGTACAAGCATTGACAAACACATGCACACTTATACAAGCATTCACAAACGCACGCACAATCATGCAAACACTCACAAACACACACGTTGGAGCATAAACACACACACACACACACACACACACACACACACACACACACACACACACACACACACACACACACACACCCACACACACACACACCCACACACACTTGTGCTTGGCCGGTATCGGCAATTTTTCAGGAATCGGCAGGTTGGAGTCAGTGTGATTACCAATGACAGTACATACTGTAAGCAACCCAGAAACCTTGAGTAGCTTTCACTGAAAAACAATGTTACATTTATATAGACGTTTCATGGAGATGTTCACAAACATTGATCTTTATAAATAGCTGCGTGTGACGGGTGGAAACAAATTTGGCTCAGTAATTTAGAAAATACGTTAATACGGCAAACGGCTTGGAAATCAGGTGTTATTTCACAACAACTCGCTCAGAGTGATGGAGCACGAACCACTCTCTCAGGATGATGGAGCATGAACCACTCACTCAGGATGTTGGAGCATGAACCACTTGCTCAGGATGTCAGAGCATGAACCACTCGCTCTGAATGACGTGGCGTGGAAAAAGCGTCCGCAGTGCGTGAGCGATTCGCTCAGATTGACGTAGCATGGTTGCGCTATCGATTGTAAGGTGCTCGGCAAGTGGCTTGAGCACTCAAGCAAGCACTTCAATTCAATGGTTGACAAGGAACGGTTGGCCAGGCTGTGGCTGCATACATGCAGGATCTTGAAAGATCATGCAGGATCTTGAAAGATCATGCAGGATCTTGATCCTTTAACTTGAAAGCCAATCTTCACTGCGCGTGCAGCAGTTAATGAAATAAAATGAGTTCATTCAAATAATGACTTTATCCACAAAAGAGTTGCTATTTAACGTAGAATAATGCTGGAGACATCGGCAAGTTTAATCACCCATGAAATAAACACTGTAGATAAAGCGCCATTTTGCCTGCTCGTCTATGCACGCATCACACGGTACAATATTCGCGGTCCACGCAAACGTTACAAGTTCATTTTACAATGTCTATTTTTCACCAGATTTGCTTCGATTCCCGAAAGAGCACCTCACAAAACCTCTAAAAGTATAGACATAGATCTGGCAAATGCTATGGATAAGCATTTCCTCCGGGGGACAGGGCACGAGATCTCACAGTGAATGCATTAAATCATTCAGCCCAATGAAGCTGGTTAATTTTGTCACATTCTTATATATTTTGTTGACTCAAAATAATTCTCCAAACAGTAGAAAAAGATAAGTTTAATGCTTTGGAAATTTCACCATTTTCTTGTGTATGTATGGAGAAGGAGGGAAGCCTTGCTTGCTTTAAGTAAATAGGCACATCGGCTTAGTTATAAGACTCGTTATTTCTTTAAATTAACAGATTTCACCGCAGATTTCGACACTTATTTAGTCAGGAAGAAATCCCATCCTCAAAACCAAAATAATATTTCGATGATATACTTTAATTGGTCAGTGAGAGAAGATCATGGAAAATTGCATCATTTAATGGATGAAATCACTCCAAGCTCCTAATTTGGCAATTATAGCACTTTCAAAAGCGATCTATACAGCGATTCAGTTATGATGAAGAGACATTCAATAATATAATGAGTGAAGAGAGTGAAAAAAAAACTTTATGGTTAAGAAATCGTTGTGGCCTGTTCCAAGTCAAGGCATGGTTGAGCAGGCCAAAAAACATGGCGGCTACAGACCCCAGTGAGGTTACCCAGGAAACGCCTTTAGACCCCAAAGAGTGAGGTGCCCGAGGCTGCATCAGATAAAGGATATAATTAAATAAGGCTATTGTTGATTACCTGCAAAAGGGATGTTTTAATGGACCCAAACACCAAATTTTCAATCTTGCACTTCCTTGGAGTTCCTTTAGTTTGCATGTAACATTTCAAGCTGCAAGGTTTCATGGTTTTGGAGTTATGGAGGTGTCACACACACACACACACACACACACACACACACACACACACACACACACACACACACACACACACACACACACACACACACACACACACACACACACACACACACACACACACACACACACACACACACTCAGCCATTTCGTAGTATTGATATAAATCCCAAAGTGAGCATGTTTTCTCGACGAAGTTGTTGTTAAAATGCAGTAAGATTTTTCAAGCAAGAGTTGAAAAAAAGTTACCACAACGATACTCCAACTTTCCTAAACATTAAAAAAAAATGGTTTATCTGCCAAACCCAGCCTGGAAAATAAAATAACTTTTTTCTGGTTGTGTTTATTTTTTTGAGAGATGCCAATCAATCTCTTTCATCAACTCAAAACATGATTCCGGATCAAGTTACAGGCACTCCATTCTACTTGCTCAAGCGAGCAAACTGGCGATGATAAAAAAGAATTAAAAAAAAACTACCACCACCACGACCACCACAATCTGGGGAACGTTTTTGGCTAACGTCTTTCACGAACTGGCTAGCCAGGCCTGATGCCTGACTGAAGGTGTCAGGAATTTGTAATTTTCCCAGGGTGCTGGATGATAACACATGTACTCTTTGCAAAAGACACCCTCAGATATATAACATCCACCAACTACTGTCAGCAACAGATCATTCAATTCAGCTTAAAGTCCATCTGAGGGATTGCACACTTTGTCATGCAATTCCCTGCCTGCGATACACCAATCTGACAGTTTGTAGTCTGCTGAGGAATAAATCTGGATCAAGAGAACTCAAGTGAAAATCAACTACCCAAGTGTAAGTGAACTATCTCTGTACTATCCTGTCCAACTCCCCCCCAAAAACCAAAAGTAATACAATAATGACGACGCATGAGATAATTTCCCAAAGCTAGGGTTACCATATTTGAACTTTAAAAAAGAAAGAGTGGACACTCCAGAGAGGGACACTCCGAAAAAGAGAACACTATTGAAAAGAGTTTCCTTTCTGTATTGAGCAATCGTATCAGAAGTCTCATTTGGTGTGTTCCAGCCATCAATGAATTTTGACTGCATACCGTCATTGTTCCAGTCGATATATTGAATTATTACTGGAAACATTGTGCTTGTCCGAGTCCGCATGAGTTTGTAAATCAATAGCACCTATTTCCCAAAGAGACGTACATACCAACTCTACAAAGCAAGCACGCGGCTTCGCATTCTTCTCGACCACTTTGAAAACATGGGAATTTTGTCTTTAGTTCTGCATTATATTTACACATTCATTTTGGCATTATAAAGAGCTCCTGAAGAAAATCAAACAAGTGTGTATGGAACAGACTCAGAGAAGACAATGAATCACGGACTGAGCATCCCCACTGGACTCTCTCTTACTGTGAGGTTGGACAGGAAGAGGACGAGTGAGTGTCGATGTTTGAACACGTCCATTATGCCATGACAGAGTAGTACAGTGTTGTACCAAACTGTCCTGGTCCAAACATTACATGACACATTTTATCACCGAAACAAAATGGGCAAAAATGGTTTAACCATATAAAAGAAGATTTTTTTTTTTTTAAGTATCCAAAATCTTAAAATTTATCCCTTTGAAAATGCAGAAGCAAAAGAAAAAACATGGCAAAATCCAGGACATTTTTAGGTATTTTAAAAACCCAGCCAGAGTGAGATTTAAGGGTTGAAAAGGAGGACATGTCCGGGAAAAAAAAAACCAGACGTATAGTAACCCCACCAAAGCGTTAAATCCTTTCCTCGGGAAGAGTTGTCATTATGTTAAGCATCTATGTTCAGTGGCAATGAGTTTCTAATCCAACTTAGTGAAAGACCAAATACCTTCTTCATAATCCAAATCCTGTAGCTGCGGCTGAACTACGATGGTCGCTGAACTTAAGTATGTAAGGATTCTACATTCGTGAAAGGACAGAGAACCAATGTGATTGCATCGCCTGCCTGTATTCTGCTGAACTCAATAGTTTTAGCTTGGTAAAAAAGAAATATGACCCAATACCCCAAAAAGCACCAACTCAGCTGGCAGGATGCAGCGAAGGCAGTGAGTGCCCAGTGTTTCAAACTCCTGGGTTTCTTTATGTAATAAGGGTAGAAAGTGGGATGGAGAGAGAGAACATGGAGCAGAGGATCGAGCACTTTCCAATGTTATTGTTTATGATATGCAAACAAGCATTTCAGTTTCCGTGCGTGCAAACTGCCTGGCATACTTGGTGGTTATTATCATTTGTGAATTGAGTCTGTTGTTCACATTGGTGCATTTTATGTGGTTTTCAACAAAGTGCCTGAGAGTTCATGTTGTGCTGCTCGAATGCACAAATAGAAGATCTAAAGGATGCAAGATTTCTTTTTAGAACATATCAAAGCAAAATGTAGAATTTTGATTCCATAAACGCAATCTTTGGCCGAGAGCTCTTCAAAGAGAAAACTGGTCTTTCAGAGCTCCTCCCAATTTTTTTATTTGGAAACAAAAAGATCACATCTCCCTATGCAATGAAGTGTGCGTGCGTGCATGTGCGTCTTTCCCTCATAGTTGTTTTTTGGCACAAATGTTTCTTCTTACAGAAGTGTGACGCTTATCATTCAGAATCGCTTCAAAAAGTCAAACGGTTCTGCTTTGGTGAAAGTTGAGCCGAGATCAGATCTATTTTTCAACACATCTATAGAGATAATATTATCAGAAATTATCATCAGGACAAGCTGTTATAATTGTCTAATTGTTGTATTTTTATGCCTCGCCTTTTTTATTTAAAAGAAAAAAAAAGAGATGACCATTCATGTACAGCATCAAGATACCCTGGAAGCAAACACATTCATTGAACTGTATATATGCTTCGGCTGGTGTTCTTCTAAAATATAATTGAAGAAAAACCCACTTATACAATCACGGTATTATGTTTTTGCCTTGGATTCTTGAATGGTGTTGGATGTAAAGGTGCCTTCCATGTGCATCAGTGATTATCCTGTTTAAAGGAGTAACTTGGAGTAACTTTTCTACAGGAGACTCTCAAAACCCAAGAGGCTGCCTTCTGATGGAAAAGTCATTGCACAATGGCAAGGGCAGACTTTTTTCATTTCCATCATGGATACATCCTGCGGAGTGGCTAAGCTCTTCTTGGGCCATTTGTAACATGTAAAAGTTTGATTTGAGGACAGGGTTGTTAACTTTGTCAACGATTCCGCTGCATGTGTTGGAGCTGCAAGAGTGCAGTTCTTCGATCACATGTGGAGAATCATGTTCACCTTGCCTGGTGAAGAGCATTCAATTATTGGTGGGTCAAGAGACAATAGTCTTTCTACCAAAGTATTCCAACAAGTGACAACACTGTAAAATCCGAGAAATATTTGGCATATGCAGCACCCGCAGATGCATCATTTACCTATACTAGTACTAGGGGTGGCAGTAGCTCAATCCTGACTAGACAAAATATATTTGTCTAACCGTTGGTGTACACTGAAGCAGTATCAAATTTTCATATTTTGCAGATCATAATCTGACCTGGACAAAGCTTTTCCTGGCCGAGATGAGGAGCGGTGCTGCATTTTGGCAATTCAATGATGCCATAGGTCCAGGATGAAATTTTTCTGTCTTTTTTTTAATTTGGCAAACTTTGGCAAAAAGGAATGAAGATTTCTGTTTGCTTATATTCTAGTGGGATGTAGAGAAAGCATGGCGAATTTCTTGTCAATAATACTCACATGGGGCGAGTAAAGCACTTCAAAGAGAGTTTGAGAGACTCAAAGTGGAATTGTTGCATCTTGAGTGATGCCTGACAACACTTACTACTGCTGAATTGCAGTTACGAGAACAACACCCTGAAAGCATGTAGTCTTGTGAAGGCTCGAGGAGGGTATGTTCATTCTCAAATACAGTTACATTTTGAGGATTAATATGCCCTGAGTTATCTCAAAGCTTTGGAAAGAGCACAGGGGTCAGTTTGGGACTATTTCCAGTGTTCTGGAAGAAGATGGCCCTTTGCTCAGTGATTTGGGTAGTGTTCATGAGTAAATCTGAGCCTTCATGCTCAGTTTTACTCTGGAAGAAATGATGATGCTGATGCTTGTGGCTCCTTGTTGAATAATCTCCCTGCGGCAACCCCAGAAGATCAAGAGTGAGTTGAGGCTCCATCGTCTCTGGAAGAACTGACAACTGGCCGACATAGTCTGTCAATTGAGAAGTATCCTGGAGTTGATGGCTTGTCTTGCTAATTTTCCAATAAAGCATGGGATCTAATTGGACTTGATTGCATAAGTGTAGCTCAGCAAGCATGTGAAACAGGCCAACTGCTGCTGTGTTGAAGTTCAGTAACTTTGGCTTTGATTCAGAAGGAGGGAGACTTGAGGGACATAAGAAGCTATTGTTCAGTGTCTGTTTTGTGTGGACTACAAAATTGTGGCAAAAACATCAAATCATCAACATGTTTTGTCAAAAATTAGTGTCCTCTGACCAGTCATATGCCATTCCTGGAAAGACAAAACATGATAATATATTCCTGGTGATGGACTTGAAACATGATGTGGACATGACATGACATGATCGAACCCTAACAGCCTGGTTCAACATAAAGCATTTGACCATATTCTTCTTCTTGCATAAGGCAGCTTGGCTGCCTGGTAGCTTTCATGAATTGGCATTCTTGCTCTGGATCAACATAAAGCACATTTGACCACATAATTATTCTTGTGTATGGCAGCTTGGCTGCCAGGTAGCTATCATTTTGTTGGGGCACGACTATGCCACTGATGCTGTGTCCCGAATACAAGCACACTGATACTCATTTTGCTGACTACAGAAAGATGACAGGCTGAGTTAACCCCACTTGGTGTTAATTCAGTTAGAAACGGGGCTCAAATTCAGGACCCGAAGATCCCAAGCCAGCTACCCTAAATTTGATCATTTAGACCATGACGACCATTTTGAGAACTTGCTATTCTTTATGTTGATCCAGAGAAAGAAAACCTATGACTACCTTTTTTGAGACCTTGCAATCTCCGGTTCGAAAGGAGATAGTGAATGATGGCATGCTTTTGAATATATCTGTATATATATATATATATATATATATATATATATATATATATATATATATATATATATATATATATATATATATATATATGGATACAAACAAACATGACATAATAGTGACTGAAGCTTTTCGTGCTGCACTCAGGGTAAAAATCGCAGCAAGTGAAGAAGGAAGTGAAGGCGCGTGCTTTATACACAGGTCTCAATAAGGTCGACGCTGATTGGTTCAACCGTAATGAAGTCACAGTTAATCCGAACGCCCATTGGTTGGCTCATCATCTTCACCTCGAGCTCCCATTGGCTGGAGCAGGGTTCGTCGATGATTGATGTTTGCAACCACATCCTGGAGAGAGGGGGGATGAGTTTCCCCAAAGGTCCATTCACCATTTGTTACCGTACTTCCCTTGATCTTTCCATGCTGAAAGAGACACAGAGATCGTACAAATTCCTTTTGACGACATAGTATTGGATCGGTGGTAAGGATGACGGTTGCTTCCAACATACGTAAATGAAACGAGCTCCGACCTCGGCTCAATATCCTGAACATTTCTGCATTGTACTGGTCTGCAAAGATAGGGTTGGCAACCAGGTGCTGTGCAATGGCAGATGAAGCAGGTACAGTGGCCGGGGGTTGCTGGATATTTCTACATGGTCACACTGGTTGTGTTCTAACCCTCACAATCTTTCTTCGAATCGCCAAGTGGACGTGTTGTTTGATCCGATCAGCCAATCTTAGTGTTGTGCGGCCCACGGAACGAGCTTCACATCGGCACTTAAACTCATAAATAACATTGCTGGTTTGTGAGGTGGGTTGCACATCCTTGTTGACTGACATCAGCAAATGGTGAGAGGTAAAGATTACTCTCCAGGATGTGGTGGCAAACGTCAATCATCGACGAACTCTGCTCCAGCCAATGGGAGCTCAAGGTGAAGATGATGAGCTGACCAATGGGCGTTCGGATTAACTCATCAGCGTCCACCTTATTGAGACCTGCGTATAAAGGACACACCTTCACTTCCTTCTTCACTTGCTGTGATTTTTACCCTGAAGAGTGCAGCACAAAAAGCTTTGGTCACAATTATGTCATGTTTGTTTGTATCCAGATTAAAGTTCTGTAGTACCAAACATCTGTATATATATATATATATATATACATATATATATATATATATATTGTTGTGGTTACCAGATTCGCAAACCACCATTCAGGTCCCTTAGGTGAGGTATCTCGGTAAGTGCATGTGTAGTTAGGCCCAAACCCGTTGTCTAGTGGGAATACATGTCATTTATACGTGCTGCGACTCTTCAGGATAGCCGTTTTTCTTTTACTATCTTTATTTTGGACCAATCGCCACCATCACAACCACAACGCCGCTTCACCACAACCGCCATGACCTTTACCGTCGCAACTCGCCACCATCGCATCACCGTCATCTCGCGCCACTCATGGGCACCGATGCTGGACTCGTGTAGGGCGCACGTTGAACAGCGTGTACAAAATCACGGATTTTCTGCTTCAAAACGGATCCAAAACGACACACGCCCACTTTTTGCCGTCCAATCGGTGAGCGAGGGGCGACTTGGCCCGCCCCAGGGCGATCGATATATGCAAATTTGTGGATCAAAAGCCTTCACGCCCACTTTTTGTCGGGCCAATGGGGAGCGAGTTGAAAGGTCAAAGGGAGGGGGTCAAAGGCGAAGTTACGGGGGGATAAAAGGACGGTGTTCGTCAGTAAAAGGGGAGTAAGAAGTCGGAACGAGGAAGAAGGGAGTCGTAAAGGTCGGAACGAGGCGAAGGAGAGTCGGAACGGAGGGGACGAGCTGTGGAGAGGCGGCGAGTCGGACGAAGGGTGCTCGCGTCGTGCAAGGAGCTGCGCGCCCGAGGGAGGCCGGCAGCGCGACCTGGCCGAGGTGGAGACGCTCGTCGCACATAATAAAGATCCTCTATACCCCGAGCATCAGCAACCCCCCCCTCCTGTTTCCCCCCGCGCTGAGATAGTGCGACCAAGGGGGCCCCGTTCCCACCCCCCTGCCAGGCACTGTCCACGAGGCCCGCGGGTTGCGGGGCCATCGCCGGGACGCGTCTCATCACCAGCCGGGTAGGCCCGACCAGGTCTCGGCCCCAGGCCTACCTCTCATTCTTGAGGGTATTTCTTTTCCTTGGTTTTGGGTATGTGTTGTCGGCGCCGTCTGTGAAGTAGAATTGTGTAAGTGTTGCCGTGTGCTCGGTAGTCGGAATTAGCTCTGCACTGTGTTTTCACTTTTATGTTTGCTTTTTGTGTAAATGGAATTGTGTTTTCTTTTTTTTGTGTGCATTTGGTGGAATTGTATTTGTGTGCTTCCCGTGTGCCGAGAATAAATGTGCTTTATTGTTGAACTGTTCTCCCGCTCCGCTTCGTCTTTTCCCCCATTGAATCCCCATCTTGCTTCACGTAAAGGGGTTGGTAGTGGGCTGAGTACGCCCGATAATTAATCGAACCGTCGAGGTCGACGATAACACCGCTCGGTTATTCTGATAGTACGGAACGGGTCGCTTAAGTGGCCCGTGTCCGAAGTCGACCTGCGGCGAGGTGCGATCGCCCGGTCTACCCTCCGCGTGGGTACTTAGGTAGTTCGAATTTGGCGAGCAACCCTATCCCACGCGGGGGCTGATTGGCTCGATCGCGGTGAGACCGAAAGGTCCACCCGTGACTGGTTCCCGGCGTTAGTCCGAGAGGGTCACGACTGGATTGTCCGTCCGGTGGGCGACGCGCCGCGATTCGAGTTACGTGGCCGTCGCACGCCGGCGGGCGCGAAGACCGCAACACTGGTGTCAGGAGTGGGATACAAATCCATCGCCCTCCTCGCGGCACTGGTATCGGAGAACAGGAAAACGGGCTGTCCTGTCTCCGGCTAAATTCACGGGAATCGGTCCAGGGGTGAGAGAAGCGACCCCCGATTCCCTCCAAATTACGAGCGAGCAAATTAACCCTTCACGAGAAGCAAGATGGCGTCTCAAGGCGAGCGGGAGCCGGGGGTATTAGAAATGTATATGTGTAATAATGTAGAGTCCATGGCCCAGGATGGAATCCCCGAGCAGGAAATGTTGATTGTGCAGGAACACGGACTCGCCCAACTGAACCCAGGGCCCGAGGCGGCAGCGGCCGCGGTGTATGACACCTCCCCCCCCCCCCTCCACCAAGACCCTTCCCCAACCCTTGCCGAAACGGCTCAGCTGAGTGCATCCAACATGGCCCAGCTATGCGCCATGCTGGCGGCAATGAACAAACAAATGAATGAAGTGAAAACGACGATGGATACAAATACAAATGAAATAAAAAACGAAATGAAAGGCATGAACGAAAAGACGAATGCGAAAATGATCGAAAAGATGGATACAAATACAAATGAAGTGAAAACGACGATGGATGCGAATACACAGCAAATAAACGGAATGGAAGCAAACATGAGGGAAGAAACGAAAAAGCTGCGGGGTGAGACGCAGAACATGGGCCGATGCCTGCAGGCGGGCATGAAGGCCGTTAGCAGGGAACTCGGAATGGCGACTCCACGTGTGGGAGCAAACGAGCTGGAAGGGGGTGCAACGGCTGACAGGCCCGCGGTGGAGGCGGGTAAGGAAAAAGTAATTCGGGAGACAAGAGACGAGGTGAAAGTAATTGGGAGGGAGAGAAAAGAACAATTAATACGGAAAGCAAGGATGAGGTACGCGGAGATCGTGAAAGAGCAAGGAGTGAAAAACAGGGAAGGACGGGAGCGACTTAAGGAGAAAGCAAGGTGGACCTACTTAAAGATAAGAGAAAGACGCCAGAAAGAAGCAGAGACCAATAGACACGAGGAGACGACAGAAAGAATAAAATGTATAGAGACACGGGAGATGGAGGGTGAATTGGACAAGGTAAGTGACGCACACACACACACAGAGGTAATGGAGGACAGTGAGGTTGAGCTCGCGGAGCGTGTGGGGACCCGGTGTGAGCAGCTGGATGACCTCCTCCAGGAACGAGGGGAGGGAGTATGCCCCCTTGAGGCGAGTCACGACCAGGTGAGTTCGGTCGTGTTTTGCGAGGTTGAGGGGACGAGTGCTGTGGACGGGTGCACGGAGAGCTTGGGGGGTGTAGAGGCCCCGGAGACCCTTGTGGGGACACAAATCCCCAGTGTGGTTGTCCCCGTGTGTGTGGTGCAAGGTGTGAGTGCGGCACCGTGTGTGGAAGCAACCCCGTGTGTGAGTGGTGTGGTGGCGATGGTGCCAGAGTGCGTGCTTCCCAGCACACCGTGTGTGGATGAGGCACGGAGTGCGAGTGAGGCACCGCGGTTGAGTGCCCCCGCGTGTGTGGATGAGGCACCGCGGGTTAGTTCCCCCGCGTGTGTGGGTGAGGCACCGTGTGTGGAAGAGACCGCGTGTGTGAGTGTCGCCGTGTGTATGAGTGAGGTACCGCGGTTGAGTGCCCCCGCGTGTGTGAGTGAGGCACGAGTGAATGGAGCACCACGTGTGAGTAGTATGGTTTGTGTGAGTAGTGAGGCACGCGTGAGTGAACGGCCGTGTGCAAGGTCGCTGTGTGCCAGGGAGACCGTGTGTGTGAGAGAGCGGTATGAGAGGGAGATGTCGGTTGGCATGCGGGAGCACGCAGCCGCATCTCCCGGTGTGAATGTGATGGTGTGGACTGTGTGCGTCGTAACACGCAGGTATGCGTGTGTGGAATGGAGACGGAGACGGCGACAGAGGAAAGAAAGCCGAGTAGCGGCTGTAGTTGTTTCGAGGACCGTGCCGGGTTCACCCAGCAGTGAGCACGCGGTTCGTGCTGTGCAACGCACGAGACCGCCACGTGCTCGCTTGCGAGAGTGAAGTCCCGGTCCGGAAACGCACGCGGTGGATTTGCCGATCCCGCGGACGGACAAAGTTTAGGCAGGTAAATGGATTTGGACCGGACGGGTTCTCCACGCGATCGTGTGTGTTAAGCTCCAACGGGCAAAGCACATGTGTTCGCGTGGGGAAACCCCTCGAGACGTGGGGCTTGTGTTTTTTTTATGCGCACGGTGACGTCATGGCTGCACGTGTGGTTGGAATCCGGCAGGAGTGGTATCTCTGCCGGATGGTCCCGTCCAAGGAGGGACGAGGAACACGTGCAGCTGCATGACGTCACGGGCAGGTGCAAAGTGCGCGAGCTCTGAGTTGCCGCGCAGGTGCTGGGCATGAAAAAAAAAAAAAAAGGGAAAAACAAGCCTCACTTTCGGGTGTACAGGATTCCTGGGCAAGGGGTGAAAGACCCCCTTACCTGGGCACAGGATGAAAACTAGTTAGGGGGAAGGGTTAGCTTAGCTAGACCGACTTCATGGGGCAGGGGTAAGTCCTCATGGAGTCCGTGGAATGGATTAGTTAGAGGGATTGTAGCCAGATTTAGGATGGGAAAATGGGAAATAAAATGATTTATTTTGGAGACAGAGACAGACTTGTGAATGTGTAGAGGGGACGTAGCTTAGCTACGTAGTTAAAAGGAACGTGCTGTAGTTTAAGGGACGACGTGGGAGCACGAGTTAGTTAGGGGATGTAGTTAGGAGGATGGCAGAGTTCAGCGGTGTGTGTGTTGAAGAGTTGGTGAGTTGTGAGGTGAGTACTTGTTGAGTGAGTGAGGCCAGCGGGTCTGTGTGAGTGGAGTGAATGGGGAATGCATGGTGCGATGAGTGATTGGGGGGAGGAGTGACTCCCGCCCAAGGGACCCCGGGGTCAGTGTAGATTGAGTTAGCTGGGTTAGTCAAATTGAAAATGGAGGTCGTTTTGTTGTTGGTGGGAAAGTAGGGTCGAGACCCATTTGGAGGGGTGCAGGAGCCCTGTTGACGGGCTTGGGAGCGTGGCTGGGAAAGGTGAGTATCGGTGAGTGGGTAGCCTGGGCACCAGGCTAGTCGGTCGCGGTAGGCCATGGGGGCCCATGGGGGCCGGGATAGAGTAGTGGGCACGGGGTGCGCCTGCTTGGTGCGGGGGCCCGGGCGCCATTAGCCGCGTGGGCAGTGCAGTGGGCACGGGTGACCCTCGGAAAGGGGCCCGGGAGGCCGGCCTGCCACGTGTGCGTTTCAGGGGAGGTGCCATGGGGGGGCACTCCCCGGTGTTAGGGAGCTGGTAGGCTCGGAGGCAGTGTAGTGCCCGGGGGTGCCATAGCGGGAGATTCGGCAGAGGGTCATGCCTGCCAAAGGGAGCCACGTGTCCCAGCCAGGAGACCGTGTGAGGGCACGGAGAGAAAATTGGGGGGCGAGGCCCGAAATTGTAAGGACACCAACACAGGCGACGGGAATCTGGGTTGTTAGAACCAATAGTTTAAGCGAGAGGCGCTTGTTGAAAGCCCCGGGGTAGTTTAACAGTTAAATGGTTAGGGTAGATTAGGAGATGTACCCCTCCGCACCATCCATCCCCTCGCTGTCGTTGTGGGCCGCTGGACCCACTTTGGTTATAGATCGCTGAACTCTGGGGAGGCCATTCTGAGGCTTCGTTGGGCCTCGACACAGGACGTTAGCTCTCCCTTGTTCCCCTCCGGGAAGGGAACGTAGGGGTTGGGAGTAGGCTAGGTGACAGGATAGGTTAGCCGAACAAGGACGATAAAGGGGGTTAGGGGACGATTTATAGTGGGGAAGTAAAAATAAAAACAACAAAAAAATTAAGGGGGCTAAATTGGTTTTTCACAAATTAAGGGAGTGGGTATGTACAGTGACAGGCAAAGGCGATAGGTGGGAGGGAGACAGGAAGGTAGGTCCGAGCCCGCCTTCCAAGTGGCCAGCACCACCG